>NC_067472.1:147791246-148123330 GCF_947179515.1 Apodemus sylvaticus
TTTTTAAAATAAAACAAATCTGAATAAGACATAAGAAACAAACAAACAAGAAAATAGCCAAAGAAAAGTAGAAAAGTATAGGTAGATGCCTGGGCACAAGTTCACACAAAAATAAGCGGCAGACCAACACAATACCATAAACCATTTACCAGTATACACATTCCCACAGAGGACATGTAAGGAAATATTCCCCAAAACTACCACCACCAAAAGAACAAAAATAAAAACAAAAGAAAAGAGAACACTGAGTGAGCATTGTAAGACAAAACCCTCCAAAAATGCTTTTGAGTACTTTTGTATTTGCCATCTAATTCTGAGTTTTGGACCAGTAAGGGTAATTTATATATGGTATGAAATTCCATTAGAGGGATCTTCATTTTTGATTTGCTTGCAGTAATCAATTGCTGATAGCTTCTGTTTTTGTGATAAGACACTGCTGACTTTCTCTTACCAATATTTATCTGGAGGCATAGACCTCTGAATCTGGCATCAAGAGGATCAAAGATTCTCTGTTCTAAACCACATTTCTGTTCATTCGTGTTAAATAGTGTTTCTGTTGTGTGAGAAATATATTTGTTTTCTCTTCCTTGCCGGTGCCTCCAGTTCTGAAATCATGCAATATCTTCACAGAAAGAACTTTTATATGAAAAATTTCTGTCTATTTTTCTTCCTGAAAGTTTAATTTAATCACAACATATTTTTCTTTGCTTTCTCTCTGCATCATTCTTTATAGCCTTTCCAACTCATCTTCAAATCCTATTATTTCAATTCATGCTTTTTATATGTATTTGTGATATGAATACGAAGATATGAATTTTCAACATATTTAGGAAGATAGGAAAATTAAGAAGGAGACTAGTGGGGTAGAGGGACACATTATCTAATAGAATCTTGAAAAGGTCTCAAGCATCATTTGGGTTGTTGGTTTGGATAAAATAATGTGGATACCACAAGATCACTATCACCCTGAACCTGAGAGGTAGTTTCCTTACATTTATTTTTAGTGACTCAAAAGAGTCATTTAATATTTTTATAAGTATTTCTCTGCAAATTTTGTCAGGAAGGAGTTTAACTAATTGTGGATAACTATATTTAGCATATTGATAAGTTTTCAAATGACAATGAACTAGAAACCTAAATGGTAGGTAAGGCCACTGCATTTGAAAAACCAAGTTGATCTTACATTCACATGTTTATATAGCATGAAATCACAAGCATCCATTATTTCATACAATAGTAATTTAAATGATTTTCTAGTAAATTGCATTAGTAATAGTGGATGAGTTACTTTATAAAATTGTTGAAATTTTAATTTATCATTTTTAAGGAAATTGACAGGACATTCTAGCTTATGTTTTATGGTGTTTCTTAAGAAATGGAATCTCCCATGTAAAAGTAGTTAATTAGATTAATGAACAAATTTGATTTTGTATACTCAGTGGAATATTGATCTAAAATTATTTATTCTGTTACTATCTTCCTGTTTTCACTCCTATATTTTATAAAAATATTCACCATTTTGCCTTTATCTAATGATATCTTTAGAAACAAAACATATTTGAAGCGGCATACATCTTTTAGAAAGATTGTGATACTTTCTTAAAAATGACTACAATGACCATGCATCGGACCCACACAGAAAATGTGGGATTATGAGGAGGCTATTGGCAGAAGGGAAGGAGTATCTTTTTTTTTAAAGGATTTATTTATTTTATGTGAATACACTGTAGCTGTTTTCTGACACTCCAGAATAGGAAGATCTTGTTATGGATATTTGTGAGCCATCATATGGTTACTGGAATATGAACTCAGGAAATTCGGAAGAGCAAGAAGTGTTCTAAACTTCTGAGCCATCTGTTTAGCCCTGAGGAGTATCTTATAGAGCTTGTTTTAAATGAAAGTCCAAACATACATATTGACTAACTGTATCTGCTTCATTTTAAGGCATAATGTCACATACATGTGTGTACAAAATTTATTCATGTTTATAAGATTGTTTCCATTTTTGTGAAATATGATAGTTAGAAATGTATATGATAATATTGAATAATTATTCTTCATCACTAGATATGAGTGATGTATTTCTATTAATTTTCATGATTTGTTTTATAAACAGTTCAATATTATTATATAATTCAGGGTTTTCTATTAGGCTATACATCTGATTATGGCTAGTTCAGTTTCTTCCCACAACACATGAGAAATTTGACATAACTCCACTCCTTGATCCAAATTTACACCTTGCTTTTAGCGTTTTGTTCTTCACAGCCTGACCCTTGATTTGCCCCCACGTATTAATATATGCTACCAATACATTGTCTTGTTTAGGGTTATTATGCCTGGGATGAAACACCATTACCATAAGCAACATGGCGAGGAAAGCATTTATTTGGAGTATACATTGTCTTGGGGTTTCTATTGCTGTAAATTGACACCACGGCCATGGCAAGTCAAATAAAGGGAAACATTTCACTGGGGCTGGCTTACAGTTCATTAGGTTTAGTCCATTATGATCAAGTAGAAAAGCATGGAGGCATGCAAGCTTGGTGGTGGGGTTGTGGGGCTCTGTGCCCTGCAGCATTCAGGCATGGAATTTAGGGAGGGAGAGATCCTTATTCCTGTAGCTCTTACTATGAGATTTTAGTTTTTGAAGTGATTTTAGGGGGTTGGAAACCTCCTACCTTCACTCTTGTTCCAGTCCCATTATTTCTGCTCACATTTTCCCTACAGCTCTCATGCCTTCAAATCCAGAGCTGCATGATTTTACAGTACTGGTTTTAGCAGCTACTAGGAAGATCCAACTTAACAGATCCTACAAGACATATTTATGTGTTGACTCCTTTTTCATTGTATCTGTATTTCTGTTTTCCCTCTATGTTTGACTGTGTAAATATATCAGATCTTGGAGTTACAGACAATTGTGAGCTGTCAGGTGGGTTTTGTGCATTGAACCTATGTCTTCTGGAAGATAATACAGTGTTCATAACTACTGAGCAAACTTTCCAACCAGTATTTCTGTGAACTCCTTAGAAACACTTCCCAGAAAACCTTACCTCAGTGATATTGTGCTATTCTTAATCATGGATGATTTTCAGCCCCAGGTGACCAACCCCCTTCGGCATAGCAGTGCTAAAGTCTTTCTTTAGCGATCCTGGTCTCTTGTTGATTGCAGCCAATACTTCAATTAAAAGTGATCTGACATGAAAAAATAATCACAGAAATGGCCTAGCAGAGTCTTTGCTTCTCTCTGACACATCTCAAGCCAAGATACCATTACTTGATATCTTAAAAAGTTCTATACAATGTCCACTGTAAGATCAACACTTAATGTCTTTAGTTTCCCAAGGTTTAAATCTCCTTCCAGAATCCTACAGAAAGCAACATGTTCAATTCTGTCACAGCAATATCACACTTTTGGGACCAACTTCTGTCTTACTTACGTGTAGTATTTCTGTTATGAAAAAATACTATGAAAAATAACTAGGAAATAAGTCTGGGTCTGTTAGTTTGAACTTCCTTATCATAGTATATGATTGAAGGAAGTCAGACCACAAACTCAAACAGAAAAGGAAATAGGAAGGAGAAACTGATGCAGAGGACATAAAGGGGTATAGCATACTTCTTTGCTCTCGTAGATTTTTCAGATACCTGGACCACAAGAACAGGCAAAACACTACCCACAATTGTCTAGGTTCAATGAATACAATCACCAATTAAGAAAGTCCTCTATAAATATACTATACTGGCAAAGATTATAGAAGCATATAAAATTTATAAATTTGGGTTTCCATCTCCCCTCTGGCAACATCCCATGTCAACTTGACATTAAAATAACCAACAAATACATGGACTGTTGTACCATTCACAGGAACCGAACATCACCATTCTCCATGATATTTTGTTGAGCCCATATTAATAAAACACTGTTATTATGTGTTTTATTACCAGTAATATACCAGGATTACATCATATTGTAAATGGCCATAGCAGATGTATTAGAGTTCAATCTTTAATTGTGTGTATACAGAGAGTCAAAAGTTCTTAATAAGTTACATATCATCCTAAGTGAGGTAACCCAATCACAAAAGAATACACATGGGATGCAATCTCTGATAAGTTGATATTAATTAACCCAGAAGACCTGAATACCCAAGGCACAAATCGTATAACAAATGACTCCCATGAAGAAGTATGGACAGAGTCCTGATCCTGGAAAGAATTGATCTAGCGTTGGAGGGGAATATAAGGACAGAAAAAAAGGAGGGAGGTGATTGGAGAATGGATGGAGAGAAGAAGGTTTATGAGACATATGGGAAGGGGGGATCTGGGAAAGGGGAAATCATTTGGAACGTAAAAAAGAATATAGAAAATAAAAATATTTAAAAAGGCTGTTCTGTTTGTAATAAGGAAGCAGATAATAGCGCATGTATCCTAGATGAAGGTCTAGTTAGCAATTAAAGGAGAATAGGACTCCGTGAAGGCAAAATGCATATCAAGTGTACCTATATGTATGATTCTTTTATATTAGTATACATAGCAATGGTATATCTCTACCATAATCATTTGTTCATTTTTAAAGTTAGGTGCCGTGGCCTGGAGTCTGAAAGATGATTGCCAGCATGCCTGGCCAGGGCTCGACTTCATGCTGCTCAGTAGAGAATTGGGACTACTCCTGGAAGCTACATGAGACAGAACCAATAGATATGTAGTGTAATACAGTGGTGTTTTATATTGGGATTTCTCATAGTTATACTTAGAGTCATTCAGTGACCATTTCATATGTTGGAAATTTATCTCTGCCTGTTAGACAGCTTATATATTATTTTTTCACAGCTATCAGTCTTGAAATTATCTGAAATAAGGGTGATTCATCCTAACTTTCTTTTGTCTTTATTAGATATATTCTTTATTTACATATCAAATTATTTCTTGTGTCCTGGTTACCCCCAAATGTTCCATAAGCCATTCCTCTCCTCCTGTTACCAAATCAATCCCTTCCAGCTTCCTGGTCCTGGTATTCCCTTATACTGCTGCATTGAGCCTTTCCAGGACCAGAGGCCTCCTTTCCCTTTGATGTCCCACAAGGCCATCTTCTGCTGCCTATGTCTCTTCAGACATGGGTAACACCATGTTTACTATCTGTTTGATGTCGTTGTCCCTGGAAGTTCTGGGAGTACTGTGTGGTGCATATCTTTCTTCCTCCTATGGAGCTGCATACACCTTCACCACCTTGGGTCATTTCTCAAACTCTGCCATCGGGGACCCTGTGTTCAGTTTAAGGGCTGGCTGAGGGTGTCCCCTTCTCTATTTGTCATGCACTAGCAGGGCTACCCTGGTTGGCAGCTATATCCATCTCCAGTCAAAAAGTAATTGTGGTCATCAATAACAGTGTCTGCTTTTGTTACTGTATATGGGATGGATCACTAGGTGGTGTAATGTTCAGATGGTCCTTCCCTCAGACTCTGCTCCACACTTTGTCTTTGTATCTCCTTCTGTGGGAATTTTGTTCCTCATTCTAAGAAGGACCAGAGTATCCATGCTTTGTTCTTCCTTCTCTTTGGGCATCATTTGATATGAGAATTGTGTCATCGGTTTCCACAATCCTGGGCTAATAGCCACTATCAGTGACTGCATATACCATGTATGTTCTTTTGTGACTGATTTACTACACTCAGGATGATATTTTCCAGTTCCAACCTTTGACATAAGAATTTCATATATTCATTATTTTAATAGCTGAGCAGTAGTCCATTGTGTAAATATATCACATTTCCTGTATCCATTCCGCCATTGAGGGACATCTCGATTCTTTCCAAATTATGGCTATTATAAATAGGGCTGCAATGAATATAGTGGAGCATGTGTCCTTATTAGATGCTGGAGAATCATCTGTGTATATGCTCAGTAATGTTATAACAGGGTCCACCAGTAGTATTATGCCCAGTTTTATGAGGAATCACCAAATTGATTTCTAGAGTGGTTGAAGCAGCTTGAAGTTCCACCAGCAGTGGAGGGAGGATTGTTCCTCTTTCTCCACATCCTCGCCAGCACCTGCTGTCCCCTGTGTTTTTGATCTCAGCCATTCTGATGGGTGTGAGGTGAAATCTCAGTGTTGTTATCATTTTAATTTCCCTGATGACTATGGATGTTGAACATTTCTTTAGGTGCTTTTAGCCATCCTCTATTCCTCAGGTGAAAATTCTTTATTTGGCTATGAACACCATTTTAATAGGTTTATATATTATATTGAATCTCTTGAAATTATAAAACATTTTCAATTATAGTTGTTATGTTTTTCTCTTATCTCCTGTATGCCCTGTTACTAGTCCTCATAATTTTTAAGGCTGCAACTCTTTAATGCATTTCCTTATGTTGTGGTGACAACTATCTATACTATAACCTTCATTGCTACTTTAAAATTGTAGATTTGCTACTGGCCCAAGGAAAGTCACATAACATAGTAGACAACTGATCTCTGATACTATTAATCATGCTCCAGTATGCTTTCAGGTTAAATATTCCTAAGTCAGACGTTGACTCAGGAAGCTAAGATTTTACTTAGTAATTAAGACCAACTGTGCTTTGCATCAGAATTCTCATTTTAAAAATGAACGCCTGTGTTTCTTTCTATAGTATAGAAATAAAAATTGAGAAATAGTATTGTGGATGTGCAATTCCAGAACATATAGATCAGTGACAGATTTCTTCATATTACTGGTCAGGAAAACTAGGTGATTTGATGTATTTTAGTGAGAGGGACTTTCTTAAATAAGCCAGAATGGTAGATATTTGCATGAAATATTGATTGTTGAACTGCACAGATAAATTCCTACAAGTTAGAGATCAAGTTCCATATATACAACAACAAAAATCATATCAACATGGTTTGTTGATGATCTTGTGATGTTCCAGTCATATTTCAGTTGATCTTTGGATTTTATGGACTGTCACAGAAGAGAAATTTCATTATGTTAAGAGATGGATGATCTTAGAATCTACTTACAATCAATCCCATAGATTTACACACATACATGAACAAACTGGCAATCTGAAATTGGCAGTATGAAGAAGCTGACACTGACATCCATATGTCTTCAGTTTGATAGATATATCTCTTAATTATCACTACCTAATTGCAAAGACACATTTCTGAGTGGAGTGGGAAAACTTATTCATTCTTGGGTGTGAATAGAAATGATATAAACAATAGATTATGTTTGTTTAGAAATATTGTACTTGTAGCTTCTCCTCCAGTAAGCATGACTTCACTACTCACATTACCTGACTACATTTCCAGTACTAAACAGGATCTCCTTTTTGTTGATGAGGTCATAATTGCAACTAGAGAGCTGTTCATTATTTCCAAGATATATGTGTCATCACCTATAATAGTATAGACTTATGTGTAACATATTGGTTATTTTTTCATGCTTATAATTGATGTTTCTCATAGCCATCATAATTTTTTTCAGATTGTAACTTGTTTTCTTCTTTTTGGACATATAAACAAATAGACAAATAGAGAGATAGACAGATAGTAGACAGACAGATAGATACATAGATGTATAGACAAATAAATACAGACAGATAGTAGATAGACAGATAGATAGACATATAAACAATTCCATATCTAATGCTTAGGCAATTTTGCCTCAAATGTAGCAGAAATAATTAAGACCAAAATTTTAGGGAGTTTGCAGTGATATTATGTCTTTTAGAAATATCAGAAATTTGACATAGCAATATAACAGAGTTAAAAGTCAGTTACTATTTAACACACATTAACATGCTAAATTGGACAAATAAAAACCCACAAGCATACAAAACCAACTCAAAGTTCAATATGCAACTGAGGAAATCTGGCAAAGAAAAATGTTGGTTTACTCAGGGAAGCATACACCAATGTATTGTCCAGTACCAAAAGGTCTACTTTGAAAACACCCAAGCGGGTAGCATTCAGATTGTTCAAGTTCTATTTAAGGATATACCTGCATGTATGTATACATATGTACATTCATCAGTGTACCTAAACACACACACACACACACACACATGCATGCACACATACACACACACACACAACTCACACACACACACACACACACACACACACATGGATTTGGAGGAGTGGGATGAAAGCATAAATGTTCTAATTGAATTAATTTCCAAAAAGAAGAAATGGACTCCTCATATGCATATAGGCATATTTTACCTGCATTTCTAGTTTATTTCACTCTTCATTCAAGAACTGCATTTAAACAAGCTCTCTCATACACATATATACAAACACATTGCAAACACAAACACACACATTTGTGTACAAATGTGCATACCCATATATAGAAAGCACCAAGATATTTCTCAAAGTTAATATTGATTAGTGAGAATAGATATTTGAAAGATTTTAATTTACAAACACAAAATTTGCTTATTTATATTTAATATTTTAATAGGAAGCAGACTAAAAAAATTACTTAGGGCAGGAATGTTGGGAAGAGATATAAACTGATGCAGTGTGACTTTCAAGACCACTTTCAGATCCCAGACAGGATAAAGTTTATATAGAACTGAAGGATTATGAACATCTCAGCAGGGTGGGTCTACAAAGGTCCCACCTACAATTTTCTCTTCATTGCCAGGGCTTTGGTCCCTCTATGGTAGTTAGAGAAAATATTAAAACTATGTGCAATCTTGTTCCATTTCTGGGAGACAATTTCTCCAATCTAGCTGGTACTTTTTAGTTCTCCAAGAGTGGGATTTCTAGTGAATTTATCACTCCTCTTCTGTCCTTTATTTCACGAATCTGAGAGATTAAAAGGCTCATGTATCTTTAGAGTACCATCATTCCTAGCTAGATGTCTTTCTGGCTGCAATACCCTGGATTCTGTAGAGAAGCATCAGGACCTCATGTTCCCACCACAATAATTTTTACTTCTCTATTCCTGTTGTATTTTTCTGTGTTTTCTAAACTTTTAACTTTTTCTTTTACATTTCAGTCATTACCTCCCTCCAGTTCTACCCTTCACCTGTTCTCCATTTTATTCTTTATGCCCTGTCTTCAGAAGGTGCCCCTCCACCCACAACCATACCTACCAGGACTCCACATTACAAGGGCCCTCTAGTGTTACAAGGATTAGTTTAGTAGTCTCTCATTGAGGACATATAAGACAGTCTTTTTTTATATAATGAAGGCACCAGAGAAACAATAGAAGATTTTATCCTATGGCTGCCATATGACTATAACCATCTCTGTGTCCTCCTCTCATCAAAAAGTACCTGATTTTGCACATGATATATGCACACATATTCATACACACACTTATACAAACAATATAACAAATAAATATTTAATTTATGTAGAACTTAACAGGTTTGTTTTTCCAAATTATCTGTAAATGATTAATTGTCCATCATTGGATACTTCAGACACACTGAAAATATTTCTTGGACAAGGTTCAAAACAACATTTGTTACTTTAATGCAAGAAGCCCATTTCAGGACTGTTTCAGGTAATCAAAATAAAGTTCTAATTGGGGGTGATGTTCTAAAGATGGCCCAGGAGGAATGTGAAACAGACAGATTGCAAAGATTAAGCAGTAGCTCTAATTTTCAGCCAAGAATCTAAATTAGAATGGTCTACACCAAAATGGAGTCTTTCTGGTTAAAAGCCAGAATCTAGATTCAAGCAGCCTGATACATGCTCAACCTCAAGATGCCACTGAATGCTGGATAAAATGTTCTTTGTAGCCAGAGCCCAGACTAAATAATATTTTATCCATTTCATTTCAATTCCTCTGCTTCTGCTGAATCATACAGGGAGAAGGGAGAGAGAGGAAACCAGAGCTTTGCTTCAAATCTCCCTAGTTACAGCAGGTTTTTGTTCTCTACACCTTGGTTCAACATCTCTCTCTTTAATGATCCTAGCTGAATTATCCATATCAATGCACACACTCAGCCAATCATAGGCAAAGAGAGCTAATAGAGGTCCGTGAACACAGGGTTTTTGCAAGTCAGGCTCCTGGCTGGAGTCTGGGTCTGAGCTGGATCCAGGCTCTAGCCAGGGCTTAGCTGCATGCTATTTAGCAGAGATGATGGCTCCTCATGGGAGCTGCAGGAAAAAGAACCAAGAGAAGTGTAGTGTTAATATTATGGGATGGAATATTGGAATTTCCCACATTTATCCTTAGAGGAGTCATCCAGTGCTTGTTTTACCTGTTGGAAATTTATTCCTACATCTGTGATCAATGATGTTTCACTTTTACACAGCCATCTTTAAAATCATTCTTGAATTTATTTGAAATAAGGGTGATTCATCTTAACTTTCAATATCTAACAGAGACTGGAAACTTGATTTTTCTCACAATCCCTTCATGACGGTATGTTAATAATTGCCATTCCATTGCTTCTCTCCCTGGTACCATAATCTCAGAAAGCTGTGAGCTAAAATATTTGCTACAAAGACATCATTTTGAGTTGCTTCATTTTATTGTAATTTTATTTGATACAATATATTATGATTTGAGTTACTCCTTCCTACTACTGCTAGATATTCTGTGCTAATTCAGCTTCCCAAATCTACACACTTTCTTTTCTATTCTTTAATTCGATGATAAACAAACATATTATCCTACTACAACTACTGCTACTATAAGAACTGCTACTAGTAATTTAAAATGTATAAAATATAAAATTACAAAACAAAACAGAATTAGCAAGAGAAAAATAGAGAATACTTAGTTGTGAGGCACACATGTTTATATTAACAAAATTTATATAAAATTCTCAGAACCTAAACCAGTAACATATAAGTCAACAAACTGCCAGGTTAAAAAAAAAAGCCCTGAGAGATATTTGTGAAACAAACATTCTTAGTATTTTGTAGGAACTATTTCCTGTTAAGCCTCACTTTATCAAGGAATTCTTATATGCAGTGAAACTCCAGTGGCAGAAAAAAATGTTTCCTCCAGTAGTAATCAAAAATATTACTAAAAAATTATGAAACCAGAGAAGCAAGAGGAGACTCTATCCTCTGTATTGTACTTACATTCCTAAATCAGTTCACTCTTCATACAAGAACTTCATGTATACTAACTCATACACTCACACACACATTCCAAGCACACATTTGTGCAAAGTGTGCATCCACATATACATAAAGCACTAATATAGTACTCAAAGTTAGCATAGATTAGTTAGCAAAGTTAACATAAATAGATCAGCATGTCTTTAGTATAGGAATATTGGGAGACAAGCAAAGAAATGCAGTGTGTACTTCACTTCCATCTTCCAGGTCCACAACAGACTACATTTTACAAAGAAGAGTAGGGTCATGAACATCTTAGCAAACTGGGTTAGGTGTGGTCCCACCCAAAATTGTCACATTGGTGCCAATGCTCTAGTCCCTAAAAGGTGATATGAGAAAATATTAGAACTGTATCCAATCTCCCTTTCAGGGAGACAATTTCTCCATGTGGCTAGATTCCTTTTCCTCGAATGGGATTTCTAACAGAATTCTCATTCCTTTGGTGTTCATTATTTCAGTACTGATAGATTAGTAGGCTTATGTCTCTTTAGAGTGCCTTTATTTATTCCATTTACACCAACATCAAACCATCTCATTTGCTCACCAAATCAGCTTACTTTGTGTTTATAAATGGTTTGACTTTTGTTTTCCCCTCATTTTTCTCCCTCTAAATCTGATATCTAGGATGCTAAGTTGTTACAATTAAATCAGCTATATTTTTCAGTAAGACTTCTGCAGGCTGATATTATTTTTTGTGTGTTTCCAAATCTTTATCATTAGTATGCAGAAAAGGGACAGAACCATAATAGAATTTCAATAAACAAATTGTGAGGTAAGGAAGCTTGAGATCATTAAAGAAGACATGTTATCAAGGAATGTCTGTGAGAGGTACATGAATGTCACTAGATAATAAATCATGCATTTTAGAAACAGTTCAAAGTAGAGCTGGTAATACTCCCTAACACCCACAGAAGGCTCTTAAAAGCACATGCTAGGTCTATCTCATTCCAAAGTCCCAGTGCTACTGGCCAGGAGTAAATGGACGTGGAACACATTATTACTGGTTCAAAAGCACAGTATGTGAAAACAATAAGTCATGCTGTGCTGATAAAGAGATGTACATCCCACATCCAGGGTCTGAGCCACTAAAGAGCCCATGCTAAATAGGGAGGCCCAAGGGTATTCCTGTGGCATGTGTCAGGTTGGAACTTCCAAGGAATGGAGGAAGAACAGGCCCAACAACCTAGCCATTCCTGGCCTTGCATACATCCCCATAGCAAGCTTTGCAGTTAGTGCAGTCAGCTTTCCTTCTGTCCATAATGCCCTGACTTCTTCTGGAGTAGTCTCAAGCCCACATGTTCCTATCCCGTGGAATTATTTTTGCTCCTCTGTCCCTGTAGTATTTTTCTTTCTTTGTTTTTTAACTTTAATCATTTTTTAAAATTCCAGTTGATTTTCCCTCCCATACTGCCCTCAGACATTTCCCTATTTCATTCCTCTCTACCATCTCCATGAAAATGAACTCACCCCCACAAATCTCCCTGATATGCCCAGGCCTCCCCATTCCCTGGGGCTTCAAGTCTCTGAAGACTTAGGGGAGTCTTCTTCCATTAAGGGCAGACCATGAAGTATGTGTTTCTAAAAGAAGGCATCAGAGAAAGAATAGCAGAGTTTATCCTCTGGCTGTCATGTTTCCCTGAAAAACTTTATACCCTGCTCACATTAAAAATGTCTGTGTGTGCATGATGTGCATACACACACACTCACACATACTCTCTCTCTCTCTCTCTCTCTCTCTCTCTCTCTCTCTCTCACACACACACACACAGAGAGAGAGAGAGAGAGAGAGAGAGAGAGAGAAATAACACAAAGCAGTATTAAGTTAATATAGAATTTAACAGTTTGTTTTCAGAAAATAACTCTAAATGATTTCTTGGACCTCATGGCCATTTAGGACAAACCACATACAATAAGTATATTTCTTGAATAGGCTTGAAAATCAACATTCTTTCTTTAACACAATTTGCATATTACAGGGACTCTAATAGAAAGAATGTTCTAATCAAGGGTGAAGGCACAAGTATGTAATAATCTCCTGAGAGGAGAATAACATAGCTTAATTGGCAAGATTAAGCATCAAGCTGCACTTTCCAGCAAACAATCAGGTTCAGATCAGAATGGCCTAGAGAAAACTGGAATCTTCTCGTAAAAAGCCAGGATCTATTTCCAAAAGTCCAGATACATGCTCAGCCGCCTGATGCCATTGGCTGTTTTTGTTTAATGTTCATTAAACTATTAAACTATATTTTATTTGTTTCCTTTCAATTTCTCTGTTTCTGCTGCAGCATACAGGGAGAGGGGAGAAAGAGGAAGCAAGAGGTTTGCTTTAAATCTCCCTAGATACAGTAGATTTTTTTTTATCTCTATCCCTTGCTTTGAGATCTCTCTTTTGATTGGTCCTAGATCTTTTCTTCATACAAATGCACACACTCAACCAATCATAGGCAAACAGAGCTAATAGAAGTCCGTGAACACAGGGATTTTGCAAGTCAGGCTCCTAGCTGGAGTCTGGGTCTGAGCTTGATCCAGGCTCTAGCCAGGGCTTGGCTGCATGCTGCTCAGTAGAGAAGGGGTTCTGCTCCTGGGAGCTGCAGGAGACAGAGCCAATAGAAATAGAGAGTAAGTACTGTGGGCTTTCTTATCTGGATTTCCCACGGTATCCTTAGAGTCATTCACTGCCAGTTTCATTTGTTGGAAATTTATTTCTGCCTGTGAGACAACTGATATATATCATTTTTACAGAGCCATCGGTCTGGAATAGATATGAAAAAATGGTGATTCATCTTAACTTTCAGTATCTAACAGTTTCTGGAGACTTGACACTTCTCCCAGTCCGTTCATGACCTACTATATAAATAATTTCTATTTAATTACATCTCTCCCTGTCACTATGAATCTGAGAAATGGTAGAGCTAAAACATTTGCTAAGAAAGACCTCATTTTATGGTGTTTCATTTTATTGTAGGTTTATTTCAAACAATATCTTATTTGATTTTCTCCTTCCCTCTTCTTTAAGATGCTCTGTGCCATTCACCCATGCAATCCTGTTCTCCTTCTTTCTGTCTTACATTAGAATGTAAACAGAAATATACTATTGCTGCTCCTCTTCCTCTTTGTCCTCCTCCTCCTGCTGCTGCTCCTGCTGCTGCTGCTGCTAACTACTACTGTTGTGCCTTGTGTGTAAAAACCCAAAAGTGACCACCATGAATCACATGTTGTAATCATATCAGAGCCTTTATTCAAGATTGAGCTCAGGCTACCAACATTGATGGAATTGGAAAGAGATTGAACTCCCAGGTTTAAGCGATGGGCGTTTAAAAATGAAAACACACACACACACACACACACACACACACACACACACACACACACACACACACACCTTAAGCAGGGTTTTTAAAGCCTTGGCATTATAAGAGAGAGTACATCCTTCAAACCTAATTAGTTTGTTCAGACTGTGGGTCAAAACTGTGAGACCAGAAAGGGACCTTTCCCACTTTTGAAAATAACATGTGCTATCAGAAGTTATAATATTTTTACAACTGGTGACTGGTGTCTGAGAACACTTAATTTTCTCTTTGTTATAATCCAAGCGGGGGCTATTATTATGTTAAGGGTATGGTCTTCTGTTTCTTTAAAGGGAAAGAGCCATCTGCATGGGAGAATGTTGGTTGCTTATCAAAAGTGGGTGTGAGTTTCAGTGAGGCTAGGGCATGCTTCATTTTTATATCTGTTCCCCAGGCTGTCATTTGCCTCTCCCTAGGTGGGGGCAATCATCAGGTAGAGGGAGTGCTAACTGCTCTGACCCAGCTCAGTGTCAGGAGAGCATAGGTTTTGAAGCACAGGTTTTCCTTGTCTCTTCATTCCTCCCTCTGCTAGTAACTCTAGAGGCCAATCCTAGACTCTGTAAAATCTAGATTGCCTGTACTAACTGCTTGATACTGTGACTTTATCTTGGTCTGTCTTTAAGATATTATAATGCTTTCTGTAACATCAGTGTATATATCTCAGTGTCTACTCTGGCAATTTCTGCAGGCTAGGCCTAAGGAGATAGGAAGGGATCATCTGGTTCCCTTTTCTGTCTTGTGAGGTTGCTTTTAATGTGTCCTACCAGAGTTCTCAGCACCGTATCTTCTGAATAATAAGTTTTTTGGGGCACTGACTAGGCTAAAATATAGAACTCCTTTGGGTAGAGGAAATAATGACCTCTCTGAGTACACATGGGGTCAATCTGTTCAAACAAACCCACCATGTCTATTGAGCGAATATAAGCTATTTGTAATATATGGTGGGTACGGTTCAATTGTAAATGTGACTATGTGACAGAGGAATCTTCTCCAGGCAGGTACCTTGTACATATATAGTCTGTAGGGTTAAAGCCAATCTTACTTCTGACCATCTATATGCATTGTTTCAGATATTTTATATTTAGCTATTATCCTAACTAATTTATAAAAGGGAGTCTAGCATTATACCATAACCAACAAGAGATAGTAAGATTTAGAATGTCTGATAAGTATCAGGCCGTGAGTTATCAGTCTGCCAACACAAATCAAATGTCAAATCTGGGAACCAGGGTGTTCCAAGTGGCATTTTTGTATAGGCTATTTGGTCAGGATAGTCAATCTTAGGATTTTTAATTACCAAGGTTGCATCAAAAGGCTTACCTGAGTTAGGGGCTGTTATGTAAACAGTTAACAAAAACTGCAGGCTCAGGACACGGTTAATTTTAAATTGAGAGGATTGGTATTTTTTGAATGTTGCATTTTATCATTGACTGTGGAATTTGATGATCTTCCTCTGTGGAGAGGGGATCATCTGTTTTCTGTCTAATTTACTGGCATCTAGCCTTGTCAGCAGGTTGACAAAAGGTCTTTTACACCTGGGTTCTACAAAGACAGTGTGAAATATCTTCATGTAGATCCAGTCTTTTGGTTGAAAGTTGTGTGGTTCTGGAACTGGGCCTGTTTTATAGAGGAAACCCAGCTTAGACTAAATATACTCATGAGCCCACTGGGTTTCTCTAACATTAGTTATGAGTTCATTACAATTAATTTTCTAACAATGAATTTTGTTACATATTTACTTAGCTTGGACACAAATATTGGTCCATTGTCTGACCCTATCATATCAGATATTTTTATAATTGTGTAAGCTATCTTTTAGAGAATTTGCTTATAATGTGTCAGAATACAATTAAGATAAAACATATTCGGTCACATCCATGTCCATGGCATCTGTCACATTCCAAAGTAATTAAAGACAAAACAACAGAAGAAACAGAGTAGACAGGCAGAAAATAGTCACTCATCATTTGAAAACAAAAATGAATACAAAGTCTCAGATTCACAGATTCACAGAATTCCCCTTCAGAAACTGAGAGCAACTGACAGGTGGGTACCTCATCTACCTTAGTGTCAGGAGCCTGAGTCCAGGGCCTATGGCCCTATGTTAAAGGATGCTAGGGTCTGCTGCTTTTCTGTGTTCCATAGATTGACATTTGGACCCTTTCCAGTGAAGGATTATCATAGGGAGTGAGTGTTAACTGCTCTAGCACTGTGCAAGGTCAAGAGAATGTAGGATTTGATTTTTAGGTTTCTTGTGTTTGTTCTCTATGACTGCTTCTTATACTTCTTCTATTACTACTACTTCTACTCCTCCTCTTTCTCCTCCTCCTCCTACTCCAACAAGCATAGGTTAAAATAAATACATAGACAAAAAACATACAAATAGATGAAAAGTAACCAGGGTAAAATGTGAGACATTCATGATGACAGTCACAGAAATTCTATAAAACCACAGTGTCAGAAACCAGAGTGGGGGGGGGGGGCTAGAAAAGGGGAAATCATTCGAAACATAAATATAAAACTATATCGAAGAAGAAAAAAAAAGACAGGGTTTCTGTGTAGTTTTGGCTGTCGTGGAACTCACTCTGTGGACAAGGCTGGCCTCAAACTAAGAAGAAATCTGTCTGCCTCAACATCCTAAGTGCTGGGACTACAGGCATGTACCACCACTGCCTAGCTTCAAAGAGAAGATACTTGACAGTGTGAGAAGACTATAATTATTCTTATGTTTGAGCATACATGTAAATTGTAGTTAAATATTATTTTGGTTTAATATATTTGGTGGTTGTAGTTTCTCATCCAGGAACTGTGATTCAGTCCCAGTGAGTAGTTAACTAGGGTTCTAGTACTAATCATGATCTCTCCCTCTCTTGTTGATCAGGTCACATGTGCAATTACAGATCTGTTTGTTTTTTTCCCAAACATATGTGCCAATGTTGCAACCCTAGGCTTATTTTATGGATTATTGATTATTTATAGGTTAGTGTTATCATAGCCATCATATTTGGGTCAGATTGTTGGTTGTCCTCCTCTTTTGGCAACATACATAGACATGATAAATCCATGTACAGAACACTTCCTCATAGATTTCTTAGGCATATTTGTATCAAATATGTCAGAAAAGTTGCAAGGCCTGATGTTCAGCACATTTGCCATGATATTGTATCTTGTTGGTAATATTAGATTGAAACTGAGAAAAAGACTGACCAAAAGTCAGCTGAATAATATGATGGAAATGAACTTTCCAAAAAGAGTAAAGAAAAACCATAAGGATTCAGCCCTACACAAATTTTGATAGGCAACCTAGGAAATCTGAAAAAGGGAGATGCTGGCATTTTCAGAGAAGATAATACCAATTGGTTGTTTAGTATCAAACATTCTCCTTTGAAAACACATATTCAGGTAACATTAAGAGAATAAAAAGTTTATATATTTAAGAATACATATGTACATGTATATACATATATGCATCTAACTGATTATTTTAAAAACAAAGCCATATAATTGAAGGAACATGTGCTCATGAACATGTGCATGTACATGATCCTTCCTACATAAGAGAAGATGGAGTTGTAGATATTAGCATAGACAATATTAGTAAGGATAAGTACAGATTTTTGTTTAACACCTGAAGCTTTAACATACATACAGTATTTATGTGTGTATCTGAACAAAATAATTTATAGAATTAAGACCCCAGAGAAAGAATAGTAGAGTTTGTCTTTGTAGTTTACCTGCATGCACACTTTGATTCAATTCATAGCAGAACTACATGTCCACATGGACATGACTACACAAACACACACACACACACACACACACACACACACTATTTATATTTTCAATAATTTACAGAAAATGAAGGCACTAGAGAACCAATTGAAGAATTTAACCTCTGGCTGTCATATGACCATGAACAAATGAGTCAACTATCCACATTCAACACTGAATTTGCTGCATTTGCATACACTCAGAAACACACACACACACACACACACACAAGCACATGGAATAGCCAAAATATACATATTTATATATATATTTTTTTTTTCTAAACATACCTCTTAAATTATTTCTTGAGAGTCATGCTACCTTGGGGCACTAAACTGCTTACTGGATGTATTTTCTGCCATGGGCTCAAAATGAAAATTTCTTTCTTTAATGGAAATATCCACTGATAGAGCTTCCTAATAGACATAAAATATTTATCCAATGTATAGGCTCATGCATAAAATCATAGATTGGGGAACACTGTCACAGAAAGATTGCAGAGAGTCATCAGCAAACTGCAATTGCAGCCCACAGTCAGCACCAGGATGGTTCACAGCAACATAGAAACTTTCTGGTTAATACCCAGGCTCTAGGTCCAAGCAGCCAGACACATGCACATCCCCTAGGTACTGCAAGCTGTTTTTTGTCTGTTGTCCATTGCATTCAGTACACACATTAAATTATATTTTATCCCTTTTGCATTTCAATTTCCCATCTTTTGATGCAACAGTTAGGAATAGTGAATAAGTAGAAAAAAAACACTGGTTTTGATTGAAATCATCCGAATTATAGTAGGTTTTTTACCTCCATCTTTACTTGTCTCTTGAGTGGTCTACATCCATTTTCAGTAAGAATGTACACACTAAGCTAATTCAAGCCAAACTCTTTTAGTTGCTCTTTAGGCCATTTACAAACTTTTATTATTTGCTCTTGAAGTGTCAGTTATTGGCCTTTGAAATACAATGCAATATGTCTGTAAACGCAGGGTTTTTGCCAGTCAGACACCTAGCTCGAGTCCAGGCCTTGGTTGTTTCCTGTTTAAAGACAAGGCTGGGTTACATGTCTCTCAGTAGAGAAGGAGGTCTGCTCCCAGGCCTTGCAGGAGATAGAGACAATACAATTTTAATGTGAGAACTTAGAGGAGAGGAGGGAAGGGAGTTTGCAATAAGGATATAAAGTGAATAAATAAATAAATAAATAAGTCCTGGATAAAACATGTTACTCTGTCATATTATGCACCAAATCACATCCCTTCTTCTGTAGTAACCATTTCTCAGCACTCTGTTTCACAGGTGAATTCAAGTTCACAGACAAAGTTCCAGTCTCATATATATATATATATATATATATATATATATATATATATATATATATATATAAACTTCCAGAGATAAAAGAACATAACACCTGCATTTTGCCTCAATATGCACAGTTCACCACTGCAGATGTTTATATCTTTCTAGGAAGCTGAATAAAATGTTTTCCAGTAAGGCAGTGGCACCCAAAAATACACCTTCCCCTAAAGCAGAACACCAAGTTGCTATAACATGTAGTATCTCTCCAGACTTCCCATGGAAACACTCAAACTGCTTTTATCTTACTTGAGTCTTAATCTTGCCTTCTGGCATCACAGAACAGCACCAAAGCCTTCTGCTTCCATTTATGTAACTTTGGGTGAGATGGTGTACAGCATTTATTTTGTGAAGGAAAAGTAGTTGTTGTTAAACAAACCGCTGATATTCTCAAGTGAGAGAGCCAGAGCCTTACATCTGTCCTGTGTGTATACAGACTTTGCTTAATCTGCCTCAGAATAAAACAGCATCTTTACCTCGTTTATTTTTCACAACTTTAATGATACCCAAATAGATGCTGATAAATTGTAATTTAGTAAGAATTCACTATATTATTAAAATAGAGATAACAGTCTGTATGTTAATATTTCACTCTCTATTATTTCAATTATTAGATGACTTATTGAAATCAATTTTTATTTAAACTTAATTTTAAATTTAAATATAAATTTATATTAACATATTGTTATCTTAGAACAGTTTACTGTTGTTATAAGACAGAGAAATTCCCATCCACATATGTAGGTTTGTGTGTGTGTGTGTGTGTGTGTGTGTGTGTGTGTGTTTGTCTGTGTGTTTGCTCTCATAATTTTTTTGAAATGGAATGTTAAAGGAAATGTTTGATTGTATTAATAATGATGTAATTTTCATTGATGCGAATAAAGCATAGCAAATGATCTGTGTATCATTTGCTTAGGTCCTCAAACATGTGATTTATTAAAAAAAAAAAAAACATCAGACACCTCAGTTGAACCATGAGGATCATCGTTTGCTGATTCTCATCACAGTTACAAAGCCAATCCTTAGGCTCTCTGATGATTCAAATCTCACTAAAAGTAGAATAATTCCTATATTTCTTATAATAACTGATGGTATATAAGTGAAGAAACTGTCATAATTTGAATATATATATATATATATATATACAAGCTTGCTTCAAATTCTTGAATCAGTTCTTTCAGTGACCACATTATAATGACCATTTACAACATGACTGATACCATTTTAAGAGCAATTTCTTCAGGACCAAGAGGATGGCATAAATGAAATCTATATCATCAATTCATGAGATCAGCATGGACCATGACATCGTTGGGGAATGCTACAAAATGTGGTAGGAAAGCACAGAATTGGATCTGAAAGACAGAATATATATTTTGTTGAATTTTTTATCATTTAGTAATGCTATTTTATTTTTTGATAACACTGTAAGGAGACAATGAAATTCATGTTCAGGTCATGGTATAAGGGAACAAATGAGTGGTAGGAATAAGAACTGTTAAGATGGGTATTTAATTATATAAGAAATGGGTCTGTGATTATTCTTCATATCATATAAGAATTGAAATAGTAAGAAATTTCTAGGTCACATTTCATAACTCATTAACATTAGTTTTTATGCAAAGACTTAAGATAAATAATTAAATCATATATTTGTTACAAAAGAATTAACATTAAAAAACAGATCTAGTATTTTGGACAGACCCTAATATAGTGGACTACTCATGAACTTCATTTAGACTTCACATCACACCAAGAATTGGGCCCTCTCACTTCTTTCTTGCCTAATTCTGAACCTGAGCTGAAATTAGTAATAAGAGATAGCCTATCCTTCAGGTTAGGCTCATTTGTCTTCAATAGTCTTCAGTTATGAACCTAGATTGGTGCATGCATATTCTCTTTGATGAATTTATATTCTTTGAATATATCAGTTGAATCATTTCTCCTTGGAATGATATTTCATGTACTAGGGGCACTGAATTCACTGAATCCACAGTTAAAGAAACTTTTAAACTTACTTGTTATAAAAATCTTCCTAACCCTGATTCATTTATATAATAGTAAATAATGATTGTAGTATTAGTGGCTGCTCACATTGAGCTGCTGCCAATTATGGCAGAGAAGATCTAGGTCTGCAGCTCTCCTGAGCCATCTTCCAGTGAAGCTAGATCAAGTAACCTACATAGGATAAAATAATTCAATTTCTTTTTTTTTAATTTCTCGATGACATGTATTTTTTGCAGCATTATTTGTTTTACTTCACATAAAAGATACATTTTATTATCATGAGTGTTGCTATTGACACGTCTCTAAAGTTACTGGAAACTCAAGCTGACACTAGATTATTTCTTACATTTCATAAGTGTATGTTTTATTAAAATACTCGATACCTGGTATGCTTTTATTCATCCTCTCCTGCCTGTCCCCTTAGGAAACTGAAATTATTTCTCTAGCATCCTGTACTAGGGTAGAAGCCTGTGGGATTAGACCAGCTAGAACCCTCTACCAATTAGGACATAGAAAGTATTATCTCAATTTCAATAAAATCTATGCGGTTACACCATAGAAACCATTGTTTTATTAAAATTTTTGAAAGTATAATATAAATGCCTCATTTATCCATTTGCTTTTTGTTCTTCAGTGAAGCCAGATTGAGACAGTAAAACTATTGTAAGACCTTTTATTGTTCAGGCCAAATCTGTGGAGTTTCAAAACATGATCGGTAAATGTTACCAAGTAAAAACAAAAGCACTCAAAACCAACACAACATACATTATGCAACTGAGGAAATCTGACACACACACAAACACACACACACACATACACACACACACACACACACACACACATGGGTTCGGAGGAGTTGGGTGAAAGCAGAAATGTTTTAATTAAATTATATTGCCAAAAATAGAAAAAAATAGCATCTTAATACACATATACACATGTTTTACCTGCATTTCTAGTTTAGTTCACTCTTCATTCAAGAACTACATGTATAACAACTCTCTCATACACTTACTTACACACCTTACACACACATTGCATACACAAACAAACACTTTTTTTGTACAAAATGTGCATGCCCATATACACAAAGGACCAAAATATTTTTCAAAGTTAGCATAGATGAGTGATAATATGTATTTGAATGATTTTAGATTAAAAACACAAATTTTGCATATTTATATTTAATATTTTTCATAGTAAGCAGACTAGGAAGATAATTTAGTGTAGGAATATTAGGAAGAGAAAGAAAATGGTGCAGTGTACCCTTCAAGCCCAACTTCAGGTCCAGGACAGGATAAAGTTTACATAGAATAGAAGGATTATGAACATCTCAGCAGGCTGGGTCTACAAGAGTCCCAACCAAAATTTTTTCTTCATTGCTTGGGCTTTTTTGTCTCTAATGTAGTTAGAGAAAATATTAAAACTGTGTGCAATCTTTTTTACTTTTGGGAAGCCAATTTCTCCAATCTAGATGGTACATTTTAGTTCTCCAAGAATGGGATTTCTAGTGAATTTCTCACTCTTCTGGTGTCCATTATTTCAGGAATCTGAGACAGTAAGGGGCTCATGTCTCTTTAGAGTACATTCATTTTTTCAGATTTCCTTCTGGTTGTAATCTCCTGGATTCTGTGGAGTAATGTCCAGACCTCATGCTCCCACCACTGAGATTATTTTTACTTCTCAATTCCTGTAGTATTTTTCTTTCTTTTCTTATATATTCTTTTTTTTTTTGTAGTTCAGTCATTTCCCCCTCCCATTCTACCCTCCAACTGTTCTCCATTCCATTCCTCCTCCCCTGTTTTCAGAAGATGCCCCAACACTCACACCCTCACCCTACAGGCCTCCCCATTTCATTGGGCCCTCTAGTGTCTCAAGGGTTAGGTTAGTAGTCTCTCATTGAGGCCATATCAGATGTTCTTTTTTGTAAATAATGAAGGCACCAGAGAAGCAATATCAGAATTTATCTTATGGCTGCTGTATGTCTATGACCGTCTCTATGCCGACCTCTCATCAAAAACTACCTTGTGCATATAATGTATACACACATAATAATACACAATATTTACATATTTATAATTAGTATGAATAGAATTCTATAAATAGAATGCAGAAAAGGGAGTTTATTTAGTGTAGGAATATTGAGGAGACAAACAAAGTAAAGCAGTGTACACTTCACTTCCATTTTCCAGACTACAACAGACTACATTTTACATAGAAGTGCAGGTTCATGAGAAGATATCATCCTTTACAATGAGAAGCCTCTTTATGAGTGGAAAAGTCTACTTTTATCTTAGCTTATTCAGACAAATGTTTATAAATTGATATTATATTAGACATATATATATATATATATATATATATATGTATCTTGTTGTTACATTGGATACTTATTTTTAAAAAATCAATGATTTCTTTTGTCTATTCATTCTACTATACAAACAGTTTGAATCCATTGTGAAAGCTCATGCTAATAATCATAGTGCTTATAAAGAGAGGTACAGCTGTGTAGAAAGCAGCAGCAGCAGCTGTACCTCTACCTGGCAGCTCAAAATCATAATCAAGAAGGCCAGACAAAGATGCTTTCTCTTAGATGGGCAGAACTTATTTCCAAGCAACCAGATATATGCTAAGCCTACACGTACCACTGGAACTTTTTTCTTTTTCTCAAGGGTAACGAGAGTCCGATTAAAATTGCATTCATTAGATCATTCTCATGTCATTGTCCCTGATTGCTACAGCACACAGGGAGGAGGGACTGATGCATACAAGCTGGTATAAAAATCTCCATGGTTACAGTATGCTCTTGATTTACATAGCTAGCTTTGAGATCTCTAACTTGATTGGTCCTAAACCCATTCTTTTTGTTAATGCGCACACTCTGCCAATAATTGGCAACTGAGCTAGCATAAGTCCGTGAACACAGGGAATTTGGCAGTCAGTTTCCTGGCTAGAATCAAGCTGGTTCCAGGATCTAGCAAGGAACTGACTAAAACATTCACAGACAGGGGACTCTATTAAGGTGTGCCAGGAAACAGTGTAAATGGAAATCCTGCATGGTTAGGAACTTGCTAAAAGATGCCACACCCTTTAAAATATATCATTCACAGGGGATTAGGAGACTAAAGCCATAGTCATGGAGCCTGCATCCACCTGTGGTAGGACCTTTGTGTGTGTGTCTGCTTGTTTAGCTTGGGGGGTTCTGTGGCACTGCCCACAGTCAGCATGAGGATGTTTCTGACTCTTTTTGCTTGCTCTTGGTACTTGTTTTCTCCTCCTGGGTTGCCTCACTCAGCCATGGTATAAAGATTTTTTGTAGTGTCATTGCATCTCATTATGATGTTTTTTGTTAGTATCAGTGGGAAGTGTGCTCTTTTCTGAAGCAAAAAGGAGGAACACAGGTTACAGAGGAGAGGGGAAGCAGGGAGGGAGGGGACTGACAGGCATAGAGGGAGGGGAGTTTTCACTTGGGATGCACTTATGAGAGAAGTATACATTTAAGAAAAGATATATCTTATTAACTTGTGTATTTTGGCATTTCTGCCATAGGTGAGATTCACCTCACCCTTCAGCATCTAATAGAGACAGGGGAGGTACTGCTCCTCAGACTCCATTCACAGACTTACTGTGAGGAGAACTGCTATCTACATATAGCTGTAATTTGGCAACCTAAAACTCTGAGAGGTAGATCAGAGCTTAAACATTGATTGACCAATTTTATAGGGGGTATTGCTTATGATGAAGATAGATTTGATTTCATACAATACATACTTCTGTTTTACCATTCTCCAACTTCTTTAACATCATACAAATCCCTACCCACCCAAATCTGCACTGCTTTCTCCTCTCTCTAATGAAAATGTAGACATCAATTTAGTAACAACAACAACAATAAGAAGAATAAGAATAATAATTTTTAAAATAAAACAAGTCTGAATAAGACAAATGAAACAAACAAACAAGAAAATAGCCAAAGAAAAGTAGAAATGTGCATGTAGACACCTGGGTACAAGTTCACACAAAAATAAGTGGCAGAACAACACAATACCATAAACCATTTACCAGTATATGCATTCCCACAGAGGACATGTAAGAAAGGAAATCCCCAAAACTACCACCACCAAAAGAACAAAAATAAACACAATGCTTTTGAGTACTTTTGTATGTGCCATGTACTTCTGAGTTTTGGACCATTAAGGGTAATTTATCTATGGGATGAAATTACATTAGAGGGAACTTCATTATTCATTTGCTTGCAGCAATCTATTGGTAATAGCTTGTGGTCTGTGACAGGTCCCTGCTGACTTTCTCTTGCCTTATAGCCAATAATTATCTGGAGGCATAGACCTGTGAATCTGGCATCAAGAGTATCACAGATTCTATGTTCTTATCCATATTTCTATTTATTCCTGTTAAATAGTGCTTTTGCTGTGTTAGAAATATATTTGTTTTCTCTTCCTTGCCTGGGTACTCCAATTCTGAGATCATGCAATGTAAAAGAACTGAAAATATCTTCACAGAAATAACATCTATATGAATATTTTCTGTCTATTTTTTTCTCTTGAAAATTTAATTTAATCACAACATATTCCTCTTTGCTTTCTCTCTGCTTCATTCTCTATAGCCTTTCCCACTCTTTTTCAAATTCTGTTATTTCAATTCATGATTTTTATATGTATGTGTGAGATGAATACAAAGATATGAACTTTCAACATTTTTAAGAAGATAGGAAATTTAGGAAGGAGACTAGTGGGTTAGAGGGACACATTATCTAATAGAATCTAGAAAAAGTCTCAAAGCATCATTTGGGTTGTTGGGTTGGATAAAACAACGTAGATACCACAGGATTACTATCACCCTGAACCTAAGAGGTAGTTCCCTTACATTTTTCTTTAGTGACTCACCAGAGTCATTTAATATTTGTATAAGTATTTCTCTGCAAATTTTGTCAAGAGGGAGTTTAACTAATTGTGGATACCTATATTTAGCATATTGATAAGGTTTCAAGTGACATTGAACTAGAAACCTAAAAGGTAGGTAAGGCCACTTCATTTGAAAGACCAAGTTGATCTTACATTTACATATTTATATAGCATGAACTAACAAGCATCCATTATTATATCCGATAGTAATTTAAATGATATTCTAGTAAATTGCTTTAGTAATAGTGGATGAGTTACTTTATAAAATTGTTGAAATTTTAATATATCATTTTTTAAAGAAATGGACAGGATACTCTTGCTTATTCTTTATGGTGCTTCTTAAGAAATATTCATTATTTCCAAGGTATATGTGTCATCAAATATATTAGTATAGATATATACTATATTGATATATACCAATATATTTACCAATATACCAATATATAGATATATACCAATAATAACATATTGGTTATTTTTCCATGCTTAGAATTGATGTTTCTCATAGCTTTCATAATTGGTTCAGATTGTAACTTGTCTTCCTATTTTTGGATAGATAAACAAATATACAAATAAAGACAGATAGATAGTAGACAGACAGACAGACAGACAAACAGACTCAAAACCAACTCAAAGTACAATATGCAACTCAGGAAATCTGGCAAAGAAAAATGTTGGATTTCTCAGGAAAGAGTACACCAATATATTGTCCAGTACCAAAAGTACTACTTTGAAAACACCCTTGAAGGCAGCATTCAGATTGTTGAAGTTATATTTCAGAATATACCTATATGTATGTATACATATGTACATTCATCAGTATACCTAAACACACACACACACACACACAAACACACACACACACACACACACACACACAGAGAGAGAGAGAGAGAGAGAGAGACACGTGAGGAGTTGGTACCAGAGAAGCAAGAGGAGAATTTGTCCTCTGTATTGTTCTTATGTTCCTAAATCAGTTCACTTTTCATACCAGAAATACATGTATACTAACTCATACACAAACACACACACACACACACACACACACACACACATACACACACACACACACACCAATACACACATTTGTGAAAAAATTCATGCAAATATACACAAAGCAGTAATGTAGTTCTCAAAGTTAGCATAGATTAGTTATCAAAGTTAGCATAAAATGATTAGCATTTATTTACTGTAGGGATTTTGGGGAGACAAACAAAGTAATGCAGTGTGTACTTCACTTCCATCTTCCAGCTCCACAACAGACTACATTTTACAAAGGAGAGCAGGGTCATGAACATCTTAGCAAGTTGGGTAAGGTGTAGTCCCATTAGTGCCAATGCTCTAGTCCCTAAATGTGATATGAGCAAATATTAGAACTCTGTCCAATCTCCCTTTCTGGGAGACAATTTCTCCATGTGGATGATCCTATTCCTTTTCCTAGAATGGGATTTCCGGCAGAATTTTCATTCCTCTGGTGTCCATTATTTCAGTACTGATAGATTAGGAGGCTTATGTCTCTTTAGAGTGCCTTCATTTATTCCATATACACCAACATCAAACCATCTCATCTGCTCACCAAATCAGCTTACTCTGTGTTTATAAATGGTTTGACTTTTGTTATCCCCTCATTTTTCTCCCTATAAATCTGATAGACAGGATGGTAATCTGTTACAATTTAACCTGCTATCTTTTACAGTAATACTTTTCCAGGATGATGTTTTGTTTTGTGTGTGTTCAAATCTTTATCATTAGTACCCAGAAAGGGACAGGCCCATAATAGGTTTTCAATAAACAATTTTTAAAGTAAGGAAGCTTGAGATCATTAAAGAAGACATATGTTATCAAGAAATGTCTATGAGAGGTTCATGAATGTCACTATATAGTTATCATGCCTTCTAGAAAGAGTATAAAGCAGAGCTTTGCACAGTATTTTTCCATATCTTCCATAATACTCTGATATTTGACTGCTGATGATGTAATTGTCTCTTTTTGTTGTAAAATGAAGTAGTTTTCTGGATCCTGCATTTCACATTAATATGTTGTTATAAAGATAAAAATTTATAATGTGTATATAAATAATATGTGTTTGAGAAACTGGCCAATGCAGGTTGTTTTCCAAGACTGGTTGTAAAATGTAGTGGAGAGTAATCTTACTACCTGTGGCTCATAACAAAGCAGTCCAGACACTTTTCTTTTTCCTAACATTTTAGGGAACAAACATTGAAGCTTTAGGAATATCAGAGACAATCATCAAGGTTGTGGTAAAAATTGATTTCTTGAAAATATAGAGCAAATATTCTTGTGGTCAATGGGTTATTTTTTTTCTTTTAGGATCAAATATGCATAGGTCTTAAGATGGCCCACTAAGTAACATATTTCCTTTGATATTATGAGCTTCTGAGTTTATTTCTAGAATACACAGTTAAAAATCCATGTAAAGTGCTTTGGGTATGCAATCCCAGTTCATGCCCTTAAGATTGCTGAGTTTTGTTGGCCAGGCAACTTTTATTATCTTGTGGGTTTTGCTGACTAAAACTATATCAAATGAACCAAAGGTATTAGTTACAAGAGTAGAGTTATGCACATGAGCTGTGAGCAGTTAAATCTGTAAAAATAAAATAAAATAAAAAAAAAGCCTTGAACAGATCAAGGTAGATAAAGTTTTAGCAGGTCGGGTGTAATCCTCATAAAATCTCACTCCTATTTTAGTTGTTATTTGCATTTGATGGACTGGTTAAGAAGGGAGAATCTGTTTTCTTAAGTAATGTTTGGCCTTAGAAGATACCAAGGTTTCATTAGAGATGCATTGCCTACATAGCCCTAATTTGACAAGTGGGTGTTTAGAAGAGAGGATGAATTAGCTGCACAGCTCTATAGTTTAACTGGTTATGATTTTCTGAAATAATCATGACTAGTTTCTTTATGAGTGCAGAAGATTGAATTTACATTACCTTATTCAGAAAAATGTTTATAAACTGATGCTATTTAGACTAATATATATTGTGTTGTTGTATTGGATTCTTATTTTAAAACAAATCAATGATTTCTGAAGTCTAGTCATTTCATTAGACAAAAAGTTTGAATCCAGTGTGAAATCTCATGCTCATTATCGTAGTGCTTATAAACAGAGGTACAGCTGTGTAAAAAGTGTAAGCAGCAGCTGTACCTCTACCTGGCAGCTGAAAATGACAATCAGAAAGGCCAATTCATCGTAGAGCGGTAGAACTTATTTCCAAGCACCAGATATATGCTCAGCCTGCATGTACCACTGGCTTTTTTTCTTTTGTCAGGAACGACCAGAATCCTAAATTGCATTCATGTAATCATTCTCATGTTACAGTCCCTGCTTGCTATCGCACACAGGAAGGAGGGACTGATGCATACAAACTTGTATAAAAATCTCACTGATTACAGTGTGCTCTTGATTTACATAGCTAGCTTTGATATCTCTAAATTGATTGGTCCTGAACCCATTCTTTTTGTGAATGCATACACTGAGCCAATCACTGGCAAACTGAGCTAGAAAAAGTCGGTGAACACAGGGATTTTGGCAGTCAGTTTCCTGGCTAGAGTCCAGCTCTCAGCTGGTTCCAGGCTCTAGGGAGGTACTGACTAAAACTCTAGTAGCAGTGAAGGGGGACCCCTATTAAGGTTTGACAGAAACAGCATTAATGGAAATACAGAATAGGCAGGTACTTGCTAAAAGACACCACACTCTTTTAAAATATATATTTCACAGGGACTTAGGAGACTAAAGACATAGTCATGGAGCCTGCGTACTTCTTTGCTAGGACCTTTGTATGTGTCAGCATGTTTAGGTTGGGGGTTCTGTGTCACTGCCCACAGTCAGCATGCGGATGTTTCTGACTCGCTTTGCTTGCTCTTGGTACTCACTTTCTGCTCCTGGGTTGCCTCATTTAGCCACGATATATCGATTTTTTTGTAGTGTTATTGCATTTTTACACTGTGTTTAGTTGATATCAATGGGAAGCCTGCTCTTTTCTGAAGGGAAACGGAGGAACACATTTTTTCAGAGGAGAGGGAAGCAGGGAGGGAGGAGACTGAGAGGAGTAGAGGGATGGGAATTTGCACTTGGGATGCATTCATGAGAGAACTATAAATTTAAGAAAAGACATATCTTATTAACCCCTGTATTTTGCCTTTATATGCCATAAGTATGATTCACCTCAGCTTCTAATAGAGGCAGAAGAGGCACTGCTCCTCAGATTCCCTTCACAGACCTACTGAGAGGAGAACTGCTATCTACAGATACCTATCATCAGGCAACCTAAAATTCTGAGAAGAATGTCAGAGCTTAAACATTGACTGACCAGTTATATAGGGGCTATTCCTTATAATGTAGATTTGATTTCATATAATATATTATTCTGTTTTATCTTTCTCCAAATTCTTTATAATCACACAAATACCAATCAACCCAAATCTGCACCTTTTTCTTCTCTCTCTAATGAAAATGTAGACATTAATTTTAGTAATAATAATAATAGTAAATATTTAAAATAAAACAAATCAGAATAAGACAAAAGAAACAAACAAACACGAATATACCAAAGAAAAGCAGAAAAGTACATATAGACACCGGGGCTCAGGTTCAAACAAAAATAAGTGGCACAACATCAAAATACCATAAACCATTACCCACTACAGTAAGACTTCTGTAGGCTGATATTTTATTTTCTGTGTGATCAAATATTCATCCTTAGTACCGAAAACTGGCCCAGGCACATAGTAGGTTGTCAATAAACAATTTTGGTTGGGAGGTAAGGAAGCTTGAGATTCTCCAAGAAGACATATTATGATATCAAGAATTGTCTGTGAGAGGTACATGAATGTCATTTTACATTTTTCATACCTTCTTAAAGGAGTTCAAAGCAGAGCTGGTAATATTCCCCAATACCCAAACCAAGGAAGTCTCTAAAAGTCACACAATAGTTCTATCTCATTTCAAGGTCTTGTCAAATAACACCGTTTTAGTTATTTCAAGTCCCAGTGCTACTGGACAGAATTAAATGGGTGTGGAACACTTTTTTGTTAGTTCAAAAGTACAGTATGGGAAAACAATAAGTCATGCTCTGGTGATTAAGTAGAATTACTTTCCACATCCAGGATCTGAGCCACTGAATTTCCCATGCTAAATAGGGAGACACAACAGTCTTCCTGTGGCATATATCAGGTTGGAACTGGCCAGTGTAGAGGTAGACCATGTCCAACAGCCTAGCCATTCCTGGCCTTGCCTCCATCCACATAGCAAGCTTTGCTGGTAGTACAGTCAGCATTCCTTAATGACCAGGCTTCCTGTGGAGTACCCGGAATTCAACATGTTTCTACCCCGTGAAATTATTTTTGGTTCTCTGTTCCTGTAGTATTTTTCATTCTTTATTTTTCAACTTTAACCAATTTTAAAATTCCATTTGTTTTTTCCCTCCCATTCGGCCCTCAGACATTTCCCTATTCCATTCCCCTTCCACCATCTCCATGAAAATGTATTCACCCCCATAAATATTCCTTATATCACCTGGCCTCCCAATTCCCTGGGGCCTCATTTCTCTGAAGGCTTAGGGGAGTCTTCTCCCATTGAGGCCAGACCATGAAATATGTGTTTTCAAAAGAAGGCACCAGAGAAGGAATAGCAGAGTTTATCCTCTGGCTGTTATGTGTCCCTGAAAAACTTTATGCCATGCTCACATTAAAAAATACCTGTGTGTGCATGATGTACACATACACACACATACACACACACACATACACACACACACACACAAAGAGAGGAAGTAAAAGAGATAGATAGGTAGATAGGTAGATAGATAGAGAGAGAAAGAGTAAATAACACAAAGAAGTAGTAAAATAATATAGAATTTAACAGTTTGTTTTCAGAAAATATCTTTAAATGATTTCTTGGCCCTCATGGCCATTTACAACAATCCTGCCACACTAAGCATCTTATTTGAACAGTGTTGAAAATCAGAATTTCTTTCTCTAATGCAAGTTGCATATTGCAGGGACTCTAATAGAAAGAATGTTCTAATCAAAGGTGAAGACACAAGTATTTAATAATCACAAGGAAGGAGAATAACATAGCAATATTGTTAAGATTAAGCAGTAAGCTGCACTTTCCAGCCAAGAATCAGGTTCAGATCAGAATGGTCTAGAGCAAAATGGAATCTTTCTAGTAAAAATCCAGGATCAATGTCCAAGAGACCAGATACATGCTCAGCCGCCTGGTAAGCTGGCTGGTTTTGTTTAATGTTCATTAGAGCCAAAGACAAGATTAAATTATATTTTATCCGTTTCCTTTCAATTTCTCTGTTTCTGCTGCAGCGTACAGGGAGAGCAGAGAGAGACAAAACAAGAGCTTTGCTTTAAATCTCCCTAGATACAGTAGATTTTTTTTATCTCTATCCCTTGCTTTGAGAGCTCTCTTTTGATTGGTCCTAGCTACTTTCTTCATATGAATGCACACACTCAACCAATCATAGGCAAGCAGAGCTAATAGAAGTCCGTGAACACAGGGATTTTGAAAGTCAGGCTCCTGGTTGGAGTCTGGGTCTGAACTGGATCCAGGCTCTAGCCAGGGCTTGGCTGCATGCTGCTCAGTAGAGAAGGGGGGCTGATCCTGGGAGCTGCAGGAGACAGAGCCAATAGAAATATAGAGTAAGTACTGTGGGGTTTCTTATCTGGATTTCCCTCAGTTATCTTTAGAGTCATTCAGTGCCAGTTTCATTTGTTGGAAATTTATTTCTGCCTCTGAGACAACTGACATATCATTTTAACACAGCCATCAGTCCTGAATTTATCTGAAAAAATGGTGATTCATCTTAACTTTCAATATCTAACATAGTCTGGAGACTTGATGCTTCTTAAACTCCCTTTATGGCCTCCTATGTAAATAATTGCTATTTAATTACATCTCTCCTTGTCATTATGAATCTGAGAAATGATAGAGCTAAAACATTTGCTAAGAAAGACCTCATTTTGTGGTGTTTCCTTTTATTGTAGGTTTATTTCATACAATATCTTATTTGAGTTTATCCTTCCCACTCCTGTAAGATGCTCTGTGCCATTCACCCTTGCCACTGTGTTCTCTTTTTTCTGCATTACATTAAAATGTAAACAGAAATATACTCCTGCTTTTGCTCCTCCTCCTCCTCCTCTTGCTCCTGCTGCTCCTGCTGCTCCTGCTGCTGCTTCTGCTGCTGCTGCTGCTGCTGCTGCTACTACTACTACTACTACTACTACTACTACTACTAATGTTACAACTACTATTGTTGTTCCCTGTTTGTAAAAACCCAAAAGTGACCACCAGGAATCACAACCCACTGTAATCATATCAAAGCCTTTATTCAAGGTTGAGCTTGGGTCACCAACTTTGATGGTAACAGGAAAGAGATTGAACCCCCATTTTTAAGGGATGGGGTTTTATAAATGGAGACAAAAACCTTAGGCAGGGTATATTAAGCCTTGGCATTAAAGAGAGGGTACATCCTTCAATCCTGATAATGGTTGTTCAGACAGTGGAGCAGAACTGTGAGGCCAGAAACGGGCCTTTCCATCTTGGGAAAATAAATTGTGCTATCAGAAGCTATTGTATTTTTACAGCTGGCCACTGGTGTCTGACAATAATTAACTTTATTTTTGTCATAGTCCAAGTGTGGGATATTATCATGTTAAAGTTATTGTCTTCTGTTTCTTTAAAGGGCAGGAGCCATTTGCACAGGAGCATGTTGGTTGCTAATCAAAAGTGAGTGTGAGTTTCAGAGAGCCTAGGGTATGCTGCTTTTTTTTATCTATCATTTCCTCTCCCTATGTGGTGACAATCATCAGGAAGAGGGAGTGCTAACTGCTCTGGCCCTGCTCAGGGTCAGGAGTGCATAGGGTTTTTTTTGTTTGTTTTTTGTTTTGTTTTTTGTTTTGTTTGCATTTTTTGCCATTTTAAAAGATTTCTTCCATTTGCCTAAGAACATCATACTAAGTGAGGTAACCCCAGACTCAAAAGATGAATCATGGAATGCACTCTCTAATAAGTTGATATTAACCTAGAAACCAGGATTACCCAAAACATAATCTACACATCAAATGAGGTACAAGAAGAAAGGAAGAGTGTCCCCTTGTTCTGGAAAGACTCAATGAAGCAGTATCCAGCAAAACCAGAATGGGGAAGTGGAAAGGGGTGGGTGGGAGGACAGGTGGAGAGAAGGGGGCTTACGGGACTTTTTGGTAGTGGGGGGGCTAGGAAAGGGGAAATCATTTGAAATGTAAATAAAAAATATACCAAATAAAAAAATTTAAAAAAAGGCGGAGAAGCATCTTAAAAAATGCTCAACTTCATTAGTCATTAGGGAAATGCAAATCAAAACAACCCTAAGATTTCATCTTACACCAGTCAGAATGGCTAAGATTAAAAATTCAGGAGACAGCAGGTGTTGGAGAGGGTGTGGAGAAAGAGGAACACTCCTCCACTGCTGGTGGGGTTGCAAATTGGTACAACTACTCTGGAAATCAGTGTGGCGGTTCCTCCGAAAACTGGGCACCTCACTTCCAGAAGATCCTGCTACACCACTCCTGGGCATATATCCAGAGGATTCCCCACCATGTAATAAGGATACATGCTCTACTATGTTCATAGCAGCCCTATTTATAATTGCCAGATGCTGGAAAGAACCCAGGTATCCCTCAACAGAAGAGTGGATGCAAAAAATGTGGTATATCTACACAATGGAGTACTATTCAGCCATTAGAAACAATGAATTCATGAAATTCTTAGGCAAATGGATGGAGCTAGAGAACATCATACTAAGTGAGATAACCCAGACTCAAAAGGTGAATCATGGTATGCACTCACTAATAAGTGGTTATTAACCTAGAAAACTGGAATACCCAAAGCATACAAATAGGAAAAAAGTAACCAGGATAAAAGTACAAGACACTAAGGTGTGAGACATTCATATTCACAGTCACAGAAATTCTATAAAACCACAGTATCAGAAATCAGAATATATAATCAATAAGACTGACAGGTGAAAAAAACAAATGGATGGAGGTGGAGAATATCATACTAAGTTCAGTAACCCAGTCTCAAAAGATCAGTCATGGTACATACTCAGTGATATGTTGATATTAGCCCAGAAACTTGGAATACCCAAGACATAATCAACATATCAAATGAGGTCCAGGAAGAACAGCAGAGTGGCCGCTGGTTCTTGAAAGGCTCAGTGCAGTAGTGTCAGGCAATACCAAAACAGGGAAGTGGGAAGAGGTTAATGGGGGAGATATATTTGTTTACATTTCTTCCCATTCCCCCTCCCTCTTTTCTTCACCTTCTCCTTTCCCTTTCTTCTTCTTCTTCTTCTTCTTCTTCTTCTTCTTCTTCTTCTTCTTCTTCTTCTTCTTCTTCTTCTTCTTCTTCTTCTTCTTCTTCTTCTTCTTCTTCTTTTCTTCTTTTTCTTCTTCTTCTTCTTCTCCTCCTCCTCCTCCTCCTCCTCCTCCTCCTCCTCCTCCTCCTCCTCCTCCTCCTCCTCCTCCTCCTCCTTCTTCTTCTTCTTCTTCTTCTTCTTCTTCTTCTTCTTCTTCTTCTTCTTCTTCTTCTTCTGTAAAATCTATTATCTGAAATCTAATGAAGGAAAGAAATAATCTATAAACCTATAGAATGAATATTTTTTCAAAAGTATCCCTTCTCTTCTATATTTTTTGATTCTTGAGATTATGTTTTCACAATATTATCTATCATTTTCTTTTTATATCTTCCATATACACAGTCACACTCTGTTATTTTTATGTCCTCCCTTTTTGCTAATTCATATAACATGCATATGTATATATATATATATATATACACTTACGTATATTGCATAAACATTGTGGTCTTCACTGAATATACAGCATGTGATTGTCACCCTCTGTTTTCACCAGTCACTTTAGTGAGGAAAGTTGTTTATGTCAATGTAGTTAAATTATATTCAGTCTCTTTTAAAATTCTAAACCATTTTCAATCATAAAGTTATTTTTTCATGTCTACTCTATTCCCTGTCACTGGTTCTCAAACACTGTATCAAAACATTTATTGCATTTCCTTTTGTCATGTTGACCACTAGCCATTCAATAATCTTTATTGGGGCTTTAAAATTCTAGTTTTGCTACTGGCTCAATGTGAGACACATCACATGGTAGAGAGCCAACCCCTGACACTATTAACAATACTCTCCTATGATTGCAGACAGAAGCCCAGCGTACTTTTTCTTCACTGAACAGTTGATGAAAACACATGTAAAGATTTAGAGTCTCACAACAGACAGATCGTGGGATCCTTGCAGAAGTGTAGGCAGGAGGTTTGAGGGAATCAGTGGTGTCAATAACATCACAAGAATACCTAAGAAGTCTACTAACCTGCATCCATGGGGACTCACAAAGATTGAACCCCCAATCAAAGAACATGCGTGTATTGGACCTACATTTTCTACTTATTTGAGGCATATGTGCAGTCTTGACTTCATGTAGTACCCCTAACAATATGAAGGGGCTGACTTTAACTATTATTGCCTGCCGTTTGATCCATTTAACCTAGTAGGGCTTCCTCATCAGGGTTCAGAGGCAGAGGTTGTTCTTATTCTTGCTGAAATTTGAAGTGCCAGGCAGATTGGTATAACTATGGGCTTCCCTTTTTCTGTGGAGAAGTTGAGTGTGTAGTTGTAAGGGGAATTTGTGAGGGTGAGACTTGGAGGATTGGAGGGAAGGGAGGCAGCAATCAGGATGTAAAGTGAATAAACAAATTATTGAAAAGAGAATATAAATTAGCTACAGCATTTCTTCCTTTCCTTGCCCTTCATACTGTTCTACATATCCATTCTCACTCTCGTTCAAAATCATTACTTCCTTTTTCACTAAACAATATTGGATATATATACTTACATATATATTCTTAAATAAAAACCATTCATTCTTTGTAACATTTCTTGCATCTTTCTTTCAGTGTTGATTCTTTAGACTTGTCATCTTCTCTTAGTATATAATGTCTGCATGTCTGCATCTGTTTCCACCAGTCACTACAGTAAGGTAAGTTGTATATATTAATGTAGTTAATTTACTGAGTGACACTTTAAAATTATACACCATTTTCTTTGCATTTATAACGTATCATTTCTGTCTACTGTATATTTTGCCAGTGGTTTTTAACCTTCCTAATTCTGCAACAGTTTAATAAAGTTCCACATATTGTCTTCACACTCAACCTTAAAATTATTCTTGCTTTTTTAAACTGTAATGTTTCTACAATTATTAATTGCAATTTAAATATCTGTGTTTTCTAATATTCTCAGATGATCCATGTAAAAGTTTCATTAAACAGAAAATAATTCTCAACGTTGAGGTTGAGAACCTTTGCTCCCTGGCAATTTTGTTCTCTGAGAAGTTCAATTCTTTTTCCAAATTTTGAGAGGAAAATAAATCAGCATTAGTAGTTATGGTCAAGAGACACACAATGGAGACAATTCAGCAAAGCGTAAACCACATAGGGCTTCCCAGGAGTTCTCATGGTAACTTATTAAGTGTTGCTGTTCCTCTCTCCATAAGCATTATTAGCTCGAGGCTCATGGGACATACTCCAATATCGATCAGACTTCTTATTATGAGCTTTACACTAGGTATGTGTCCCACATTTAGGGTGTCTGAATGGGTTACTTTGAAGAAGTGTATGGAATCAGAACCTTAAGAATATAGTCTAGCATGTTACAATCTCTTTTGTAGCATTGTTAACCTGATACACAAGAATTAAGAATTCTCTACGTTATTCAAATTGTGATTTCAGGCTCTGAAATTTTAATAGTTCAAAGATCATTACCTTTTACCTGAATCAATTTTAATTATTCTTAGTTTAAATTTAAATCTAAAGTTACATTAGTATTTTGTTATTTTAGAACAGTAAGCTCTCCTGATTCTTTCAAATGGTAAGTCACTTAAAATACTTGGTTATACTAATAATTATCTAATTTTTATTGACAGAGATAGAAAAGTAGCCATAGATGTATCTGAATATTATTCTTAGGGACCAAGATATATGAATCATTAAAAGCCATCTGCTCATACAGATTCACAATGGAGATTATACTTGTATATATACCATCATAGATTAGAAGTGAAATGAATGAAAATTTTACATAAGACATTACTATTTTGTAAGTTTGTATGATTTAATATTTAAAGTTTCATTCATTTATTTAATGGAGATTGATAATATCCACAATTACGCCACTAATCCCAATTTCATGTCCCTCTTCTATAATAATTCTATAATATATAATATATTATTCATAATCATTGATTTTAATTAGTCCATCGCACATGTATACATGAGGTAAGTGTAAAAACAGAAGATTATTCAACAGTTTCAACAATTAAACCGAAAATAGAGAGACTAGGTTTAAGACAAAACTTATATAGTAAGCTACAAATTATTTATGGTAGTCTATAAATATTCGTATAATTGTCATGGGTTGTGATTAGTCTATACATATTTCTATGCTTAATTCATTTTGAATTTTAGTCACATAAGATATGTGACATGGCTACATTTGTGGCACCCAATTCTAAATGTCAGCAGAATTTTATAAGGAGAAGAATTGTTGTCTCTTGATTGTACTCAGTTTACAGCTATCTTTGCCAATGTGTTTTTGGATTTGTTACCCTGTGCATTGTCTTAAGGTTAGTATTGCTGTGATTAAACTCCATAATCAAAAGCACACTGGGAGCATACAGTTTATTTGATTTGCACTTCCACATAATTGTATATCAGAGAAATATATCAGGACAGAAACTCAAATTGGGCAAAAACCTGTATACAGTATCTAATGCATAGAGTTTGGGGAAGTACTGCTTACTTGCTTGTTCTGCTAACTTTGCTCAGACTGCTTTCTTAGGGAACCCATAACCTGCAGCCCATGAATGGTAACATCAGCAAGGGTTTGGCTGTTACCATGGCTGTTAGAGCCATGGATATCCTCTTAGAAGCGTTACCAGAAGCTGACAGACACACAAATCATTAAGAAAATGCCATATAATTTCTAGCTATAGTCACATCTTAGAGAAATAGTTTTCAGTTAATGTTTCCTTCTCTCTAATGACTCTAGCCTGTGTCATGTTTACAATAAACTAGCTGGTACACAAATGGAAATCTTGTGCCCCTGGCATGAACACCAACTCAATCACAGAGTGTCAAACACTTCATCACCTCAGGCACATTTATACAACAACTTTGACTGCCAGCATGATCACCACTGGAAAACAACATCTGTGTGGTATTCTCAGAGTATAATTACTAGAATATGTTCCCTCAATTATTCTGATCTTTTCTTAATCACAACCTATTCTTCAGCACCAACTTTCTAGCATCCATTGTTCCAGCTAAATGTTTTGCTATAGTATTTCTTCTTCCCTCTTTGCCAGTTTTCCCTGTTTGGGTGTGTGTGGGAGGAAACGTCTTGAAATTCTCAGACATTGAGGATGTGAGAAGCTTCTGGGAAACAATGTGGATGACCTTAGCTAAAATTTCCAACAGTGGGAAGAAGGAATCTAAAAGGACCACCTCGAGTAGAAAGACATAGCACACATTTGAGCCATGGTGACACCCATCCATCTTCAAAATTTTCTTCCAGTCTAAAGGAAAAGTGTAGAATGTAGAAATACTTTATTTTCTCCTGTTAACAGCCCTTGAAAATAAAGATCCCCTTCTGGTGGCCATCTAATATGAAAGGATGGCCACTCTAAGTTGTAATAAGTGGTCCTTAACCCCAATTTCCTTAAAATGAGTTTTTCCTTATAATGAGTATATTAAGATTTGAAATATTCTGTCCCATGTCTTCTGTCACAGTCCAAGATATGTAAAGACCAAACAACACAAGGAACAGAGTAGACAGGGAGAAAATAGTCACTCAACATCGGAAAAGAAAAATGAATGCAAAGACTCAGATTCATAGATTAACAGACTCACAGATTCCCTCTTCAGAAACTGAAAGCAACTCACAGGTTGGTACCTTATCTACCTTGGAGTCATGAACCTGAGTCCAGGACCTGTGGCTCTATATTGAAGGAAGCTGGGGTCTACTGCTTTTCTTCTGTGCTCACGAGTGATGTTTGGTCCCTTACCAGTGCAGAGTTATCAGGGGGAGTGAGTGGTAATGCTCTTGAACTGTGCAGGGTCAAGAGATTGTAGTATTTGATTTTTAGGTTTCTTGTGTCTGTTCTCTATGACTGCTACTTAAACGTCTACTATTATTACTACTTCTTCTACTCGTCCTTCTCCTCCTACTCCAAAAAGCAAAGGTTTAAATAAATAAATAAGTAAATAAATAAATAAACAGACAGACAAACAAACTAATAGACCAAAAATAACCAGAATAAAAGTACAAGACACTTAAGTGTAAGACACACATGTTCACACTAACAGAAATTCCATAAAAACAGAGTATCAGAAACCAGAATATATATACAAGCAGAGTGCAAGGTGACAAAATACCCACAAAAAACATTATGAGACAAAATTTCTTTTTGTGCAAACCATCTCCTGTTAAGCCCCACCCTTTAGAGGAATTTTTATATGTAATGAGTCTCCACTGGAGAAATATTTTTTTTTATTTTTCTCACTTATAAATTTGAGAGAGGGGGCTGGGGAGATGGCTCAGCGGTTAAGAGCACTGACTGCTCTTCCAAAGGTCCTGAGTTCAAATCCCAGCAACCACATAGTGGCTCACAACCATCTGTAATGAGATCTGATGCCCTTTTCTGGTGTGTCTGAAGACAGCTACAGTGTACTTATAATAATAAATAAATCTTGAACAAAAATAAATTTGAGAGAGGTTCAGTTTTTCAGATGGTGTCTTTTGCTGACATTCTCTTACCTGATACTCAGTGCCATTCTTAGAGATTAAGGTACTCTAACAGTGATATCTTCCTTTATTTATCCTGTTATCATTAAATCCCACAGAATATATTTTCCAAACCAGGTGTGTATTGCAGCGGGTTTGGGCCAAATATATTTGTTTATACTGTTGCTCATTCCCATTCCTCCTCTCCTTCCTATTTCCTTTCCTCTCCCCCCCCCTCTTCTCCATCCATCTCCCCTTCCCCTTTTCCCTCCCCTTCCCTTCCCCTTCCTCTTCTTCTCCTTTTCCTTTTCCTTCCCCTTCCCATTGTTGTCCTTGTCCTTGTCCTCCTCGTCCTAGTCCTCGTACTCCTCCTCCTCCTCCTCCTCCTCCTCTTCCTCCAACTCCTCCTCGTCCTCCTCGTCCTCCTCCTTCTTTTCTTCTTCTTCTGGAAAATCTATTATCTTAAATCTAATGAAGTAAAGAAATAATCTATAGGCCTATAGAAAAATCATTTCTTCAAAAGTATCCCCTTTCTTTTATATTTTTTGATTCTTGAGATTATGATTTCACAATATCATCATTTTTTTTCTACACCTTCCATATACACATTCACACTCTGGTATATTCATGTCCTCCTGTTTTGCTAATTCATATAACATGCATGTGTATTTTAATACATACACACACACATATATGTATATATAGTATATAAACATTGTAATCTTCACAGAACATATCGCATGTGCTTGTCACCATCTGTTTTCACCAATCACTTCAGTGGGGTAAGTTGTTTATGTTAATGTAGTTAAATTATACTTGGTCTCTTTTGAAATTCTAAACCATTTTCAATCATAACATTATTTTTTATGTCTACTCTATTCCCTGTCACTGGTTCTCAAACACTGTATTGAACCCTGTATTGCATTTCCTTATGTCATGGTGACTACTAAGCATTGAATAATCTTCAATGGTACTTTAAAACTCTAGTTTTGCTACTGGCTCAGTGTGAGACACATCACATGGTAGATAGCCATTCCTGACACTATTAATGATATGTTGCAAAGCTTGCAGACAGAAGCCCACCATAATTGTTCTCTGAGAATATTCACTGAGCAATTGATGAAAACAGATGTAAAGATTTAGATTCACACATCAGAGAAAGCTTTGGATCCTTGCCAAATGTAAAGCGGGGAGGATTGAGGATGTCAGTGGTCTCAAGGACATCACAAGAAGACATAAGAAGTCTACTAACCTGCATCCATGGGGACTTACATGACTGAACCTCCAACCAAAGTATATGCATGGTTTAGACCTAAGTTTCCTACATATTTGAGGCATATGTGCACCCTTGACTTTATGTACTTCCCCAAACAATATGAACAGTGGCTGTATCTAATTATTATTGCCTGATTTTTTTTATCCATTTAACCTAGTAGGTCTTCCTTGTCGGGCTTCAGAGGCAGAGGGTGCACTTATTCTTGCTGTAACTTGAAGTGCCAGGCAGGTTGGTAGACCTATGGGATTCCCTTTTCCTGTAGAGAAGGTGAGAGTGTAGTATTGTAAGGGCAATTTGTGAGGTTGATACTTGGAGGAGAGGAGGGAAGGGAGGCTAGGATGTAAATTAAACAAATTATTGAAAAAAGAGAATATAATTTAGTTAAAACATTTCTTCCTTTCCTTGCCCTTCTTACCGTACTACATACCAAGTCTCACTCTCCTTGACACTCATAAACTCCTTTTTCACTAAACAATATTGGATATATATATATATATATATATATATATATATATATATATATATATATACCATTCATTCTGTGTAATATTTCTTGCATCTTTCTTTCAGTGTTGATTAATAAAATTCAACATATTGTCTTCAACTTCAATCTTAAAATTATTTTTTTTCTCAAATTGTAATGTTGATACTATTATTAATTGTAATTTAAATAGCTGTGTTTCCTAATATTCTCAGATGATCCCTATAAATGTTTCACTCAACAGAAAATGAGTCTCAACCTTCAGGTTGAGAACCTTGCTCTCATGGTAATTTTGTTCTTTGAGAAGTTCCATTTTTGTTCCATATTTTGAGAGGAAAAGAAATCAGCATTAGTAGTTATGGTCAAGGAACACACATTGGAGACACATTGGTAGTTACTCAGATATATGAAACATTAAAAGCCTTTCTTTCCTACAGATTCACTAGGGAGATTATACTTGTATATATTCCATCATAGATTAGAAGTGCAATCAATGAAAATTTTCTGTAAGACTTACTATCTTGTAAATTTATAAGATTAAATATTTAAACCTTCATTCATTTATTTAACGGAGATTTATCATGTCCACAATTACACCACTAATCTCAAACCCAATTTCATGTCCCTCTTCTATACTAATTTATTTATTACTAATAATCATTGATTTTAATTAGTCCATCGCACATGTACACATGAGGTAAGTAAAAAGAGAAGATTATTCAACAGTTTTAACAATGAAACAGAAAAAGGAGAGACTAGGTTTGAGAGAAAATATATGTAGTGAGGTACAAATTATTTATGGTAGTTGAGAAATGTTCATATGATTGTCCCAAGTTGTGATTAGTGTACACATATTTCTATGCTTAACTCATCTTGATTTTTAATCATATCAGATATATGACATGGCCACATTTGTGGCACCCAATTCTGCATGTGAGCAGAAGTTTAGAAGGAGAGAAATTCTTGTCTCTTGATTGTACTCAGTCTGCATCTGTAGTTTACTAATGTGTATTTGGATTTGTTACCCTGTACATTGTCTTAGGGTTAGTATTGCTGTGATTAAACTCCATAATCAAAAGTATAAACACTATACTGGGGGCATAGTGTTTATTTGATTTACAATTCCATATAATAATATACCATAGAAATATATCAGGACAGAAACTCAAAATGGGCAAAAACCTGTGTACAGTACCTAATGCATAGACTTTGGGGAAATACTGCTTACTTGCTTGTTCTAATAACTTTGCTCAGCCTGGTTTCTTAGGTAACTTATAGCTGCCAGCCCATAAATGGTACCACCAACAAGGGATTGGCTGTTACCTAGCATGGCTGTTCTCTTAGGGGTACTACCAGGAGCTGACTAACACATGAATCATTAATTAAGAAAATGCCCTATAATTCTTAGCTGCAGTCATATCTTAGTGAAACAGTTTTAAGTTAATGTTTCCTTCTTTCTAATGACTCTAGCTTGTATCCTGTTTACTAGAAACTAGCCAGCACACAAAGGAAACACTTGTGGCAGTGGCAGGAACACCAACTCTGTCACAGTGTGCCAAGCCTCAGCTGCTCCCCAAAACCTCTTCAAGTTTTCAAACTCTTCATCACCTGAGATGCATTTTACACCAACTTTGGCTTCTAGCATGATCACTACTGGAAATCATCTTCTGTGTGGTAATCTCCGAGTATAATTACTGGAAAATGTAACCTCAATGATGCTCATCTTTTCTTAATCACAACCTATTCTTCAGCCCCAACTTTCAATCATACATTGTCCCAGCTAAAAGTTTTGCTATAGTTTGTCTCCTGCACTCCTTGCCCTTTCCCCCTGTTTAGTTGTGTGTGTGGGGAACATCTGGGAATTCTCAGACATTAGGCATGTGAGAAGCTTCCAGAACACAATGTGTATGACCTTATCTGAAATTCCAAACAGTGGGAAGAAGGAATCTAAAGTGAGCACCTCCAGTATAAAGACATAGCACCCATTTGAGCTGAGATAACACCCACCCATCTTCAAAATTGCTCCTGTCTAAGTGAATGGTTGGACTAAAATGGATCAGAGACTGAAGAAAAGATCCAACTTGGGATCCATTCCATGCTCAGGGACCATACACTGACACTACTACATGACATTTTGAACTTACAGACAGGAACCTAGCATGGCTGTCCTCTTAGAGGCCCTACCACGAGCTGATTGAGACAGATGCAGATACTTACCACCAATCATTGTACTCAGGTCAGGGAACCACTATATAAGAATTAGGGGATACTATGAAGAAGCTGTAGGGGACTGATAGGACAAACAAGGCTATTAATTAACCAAGAACCCCTCAGAGCTTCCAGCGACTAAACCACCAACTGAAGAGCATGCATGGGCTGGCACATGGCCCCTGTTACATATGTAACAGAGACATATGCTTTATCTGACCTCAGAGGGAGAAGATGTGCTTAATTTTGTAGAAACATTGTACCCCAGGGAATGGGTATGCTAGAAGAGTGAGGAATGGGTGTGTGGTTGGGTGAGCACATTCTCAGTCACAAAGGGGAAGGAACATGTCATAAAGAACTTGTGGAGCAGGACCAGTTAAGGAAGCATCATTTAAAATGTAAATAAATAAATAAAATGTGTAATAATAAAATGAAAATAGATCATTTTCTCGTATACTTTATATAATGTTATGTCATATATTGTAGTATCCTAATTATTGTTTCTTCTCTCTTAGTTTTCCTATATATACCAGAAAATATACCATGTACCAGAATTACATCACATTGTGCATTGCCAATACAAGAGAGATGTATTTGAATCTTCAGTTATATATCTCATACACACCAGGTTTGTAACAGATGAATTATTATATATAGTCTTGGTGTAGGGAAATTATCATATAAATAGAGGAAAAAATACCAGACATCATGTCCTTTAGAGAAATGTCTAGTCATCAGTTAAGAGCCTCTAGTATATTGTAAGCATACATTGAAGCTGATATGGCCCCAAATGTCAAGGCTACTACGTTAATATTCATATCTGTGGTGTATCAGTCCTACATTTATATTAAGTTAGAACATTATCTCCTGTCTTATATGGCTTTGTAAAAGAATGTCATCTAGCCCATCCAACATTCCTTTCATCTGTGTCATAATAGCTTCATAAATGTAGGGCACTTCAGTTTTATGGAGAGTGCTTAAGGATAGTATTTTTTCTATTTTCTTCTCACAAATGACTCTGAAACTGGAGAATCAAACTTACAATCAACCCTTGATTTATGGAAGTTTATCCTGTCCAGAAGATCTTTATTATTAATCAAAGTAAATATCTACTTTATTTAATTAATACATTAAAACCCAGCATTATAAGCAATGTGTCTTTACCCTTGAAGTGTTTTTTTCCCCCTCACAAAAGGAACAGTGATTCAAATTTTTTTTTTATCATTTTGATACAACCTGCTTATATTTTTGAAAATGACTCTCAATTTAGTAATTATGCATTTCAGGTTGGTTTGTGGGAAATTTTTGGATTAGTAAGGATTTGATAATTCCACAGGTGTGAGGCAGTGGCTTCCTAGACATGACTGCTGTTCCCATGTCTAAAGTAAACACATTTGTTATGAGTAATTTTAATAAACACCCTACAGCCTGTCCTGGAAGCATATCCTGTGCTCTGGACCCTCCTGGTTTAGCTCAGAGTTTGGCTGCTACCAGACCCACTCCAGGCTTGCCCTGGAGCTGCTGCCCTCACCCTTGCTGCTCTCCACTCTTGTTTCTCCTGGCTTAGCTTCACAAAACCATCATCACTGACCAGGCTTCCCATTCTACCCACCTTTGCAGATGAAAAACACACAGATAGCTTTATCATTTTAGAATTTGCTTTCTAGCAGAAATTGCTGGGTACAGAATCTCCTGATATAATCTTATCAGCTAATCAGCTAGAATCTGCCAACATCCTCTAACCCTGTCTGAGGTGGAGGGTGCAGGCAACTGATTTTGATAAGAGATCACTATAGGTGATTGTTTATACTTTTTATATTCTTTGTTTACATTCCAAATGATTTCCCCTTTCCCAGTTACCCTCTCCCCATAAGTTCCATAAGCCCTCTTCTCTCTGCCCATTCTCCCATCACTCCCTCCCATTTCTCTGACTTGGTTCTTACCTACAATGCTGCATCAAGCCTTTCTAGGACCAGGGCCCTCGCCTTCCTTCTTCTTGGGAATCATTTGATATCTTAATTGTGTTTTGAGTATTCAAAGCTTCTGGGCTAATTAATATCCACTTATTAGTGACTGCATTCAGCTAACTCCTGCCAACATGCTCTGACCCTGACTGAGGTGGAGGCTGCAGACTCTACCTGCAGTGAGGGCTTACAGGCTTCTGTTTCCTTCTCTTCCCAATGTATGGCAGCAAAAGCCTCTTCAATTTTCCTGAATCTCATTTTTTTGTACTGGGACCTGGAATTCCCACCTGTCCCTTCTACCTGTCTTTTGGCTACTGGCTTCCTTTATTAACCAAATCAAGAACCAATAGGGATCCAGACATTAACATCAACTCCTCCCCCATGCACATTATTTTAGTCATTGGATCTCTAATAGTTCTTATCATTTTGTTTAGCTGAACTTGGCCTTTGATGTTTATCAAACTGCTTCTGTCTATTTGCAGGCTGTAAACCATCCCGTTTTTTTAAACATATGATAATAGAAGGATATGGAGGCTATAACTATGTATTATTGATTTCCTGTACTCATCTCCTTATTAATCTTTGATATATCATATCTCTTTCACGTTCCTCCTTTTCAAATGATCTCCATACCACTGTCCTTATTCACTTTTAAATATATGGCCACTTCTTATTGTTTGATATTTTGTATAAGCACACATATAAGCACAAATATGAACACTCATACAGGCAGACTGGAATGCTTATACACACACACATACACACATATACACGCATACACACACACTCATAAACACTAATATCAACAAAATGTATAATGTGAGTTAAAAAATCAGTTTTGCCATGTTGTCCATTTTCACTAGATTTGAGCAACTCTTTTTTAAACAGAACTTTTTACTACTTTAGGTTTTTATTTTTCCAAACCAACCTCCTAGAGTTCCTTATCCCACTACCACTTCTGCCTGTCTCCAAGAGGATGTTCCCCCTCACAGCCTGCCCAGCTCCTAGGTCCCTCTGGGGTTTGGCTCATCTTCTCTCACTGAGGCCAGACCAGGCAGTCCTCTGCAGTATATATGTTGGAGGCTTCATAACAGCTAGTGTATGCTGCCTGGTTGGTGGCTCAGTGTCTGAGAAATCTCAGGGCTCTGTGTTAGTTGAGACTGCTATGGAGTCACCATCCTTCTCAGTTTCTTCCAGCCTTTCCCTAATTCATTCACAGGGGTCCCCAATCTCAGTCCATTGCTTGGGTGTAAGTATCTACATCTATCTCAGTCAGCTGCTTGTTGGTCCTCTAGTAGGACAGTCATGCCAGGCATGTCTGTAAGCACAACATAGCATCAGTAATATGGTCATACCTTGTAGCCTCCACTTGAGATGGGTCACAATTTGGACAGTCACAGCACCACTTTTTCCTCAGGCTCTTCTCCATTTTTTCCTGCAGTTTTTTCAGACAGGAACAATTCTGGGTGATACTTTTTGAATGGGGATGGCTCCCTTTGATGTCCTGTCTTCTTACCAGAGGTGAACTCTACAAGATCAATCTGCCCACTGTATGTCAATTCATCTAGGGTCCCTACCTTTGAGTCTCTCACGTCCCAGGCCTCTGGAATGTCTAGAGGTTCCACTGACTTCCCACCCTCCAGCGTTCAATATTTCCATTCATTCTGCTGGCCCTCAGAGTTTTTCTCCTGCCTACTCCAACCGTAACTGGTCATGTTCCCTCACCCAACTCCACCCCTGCTCTCTCCCTTCTCCCACCAAGGCCCCTCCCCCTCCTGCCTCCAGTGATTGCTTTCTTATTCAAAGTGGGATTAAACCATCCTCACTTGAACCCTTCAAGTTCTGTGTATTGTATCTTAGATCTTCTTTACTTTTGGGGCTAATATATGCTTATTAATGAGTGCATACCATGCATGTCCTTGTGTGTCTGAATTACCTTACTCAGGATCATATTTTCTACTTCCATCCAAAGAAGGGGTAGAGAAAATGCAGTTGTTTTACACAGCAGGATACTATTCAGCTATTATGGACCAGAACATCATGAGTTTTGAGATACAGTTCATGTAATATATTTTTTAGCAATTTGTAAGATGTGTTAAATGAAAATTTGTTAATGATATTTTTGACTCACTCAATATACATTAAGTAATTTTCAAATTGTGTGCAGTGCCATATTTTAATGTTACGAAAACAGAAATTATAACTGAAATAATTTCTTCTTATACTCAGCACAATTTTATTGATACATTAATTTTGTATTTCTGTGTAAATTTTAAAATAATTTTAAGCATTATGACAAGCGTATAGTATATATAAGCCCCTGAACCTCAAAGTATATAATATTTATAAATTGCTTTTTCATGTTTAATTCCTAATAATATTAAAAATATTTGCCTTGGAATTTCGAACTTTCTAAATCTCAGATAGTTCTGACTAATGTGAAAATTATTTACTGTTTAGTTGATCATAGTTAAATAGTTCTTCACTATTCATTCATAAATATCTTCCTTTCCCTGTTAAACTTATTCAGGGTCTCTCTGCTGCTTGTGATGATCTCAAACTCAAGTACTGAGAACTTACTTCTCTCCTGAGTACTGAGAAGTTTTTCCTAGAAATAGAGTCACCATACCTAGCTGGTGGTATAGTATTCCATGGGCATGATTATTTCTTATTTAATTATTTATTTTATTGAAAATTTTCTGTTTGGTTTCAATTATTAATTTCTTACATTTAAAATACTATTGAAACTTTAATGTTTTCTTATATCTGCATATTTCCAATTCATATGCTTAAATCTGTAATTTTGTGCATATCTCATTGTTTCTATTGAATAATGTTGTTTTCAACAAGATATAGATTATGATTTTTGCCTTAGAAACACCTACTATACATTTTAATACTAAATTCCCAGAAGATTTTATCCAATAAATGTTGTGTGAATTGGTAACTATTAGTACCATTTTCCTTCTAATTTTTGGAAAATTATTAGTTCTTTTAGGATGCTAGCTTTTATCATTCATTTGTATTTATTATGTTTGAATACTGTAATTTTTAAAATTTAAATGTCTTAAATTCCAGTATTGATTCCTGGAAGCCTCCTCTGTCTTAGTTCTGTGGTTGGTCCGGGTGATGATTCCCATTGATTTTTGTTCTCTCTCCCATTCTTCAACAACCCTCCCTTCCGTACTTCAAATTGCCATTCCCCTCCTCACTCCTTCTCCCACTTAGTTTCCTCCATCTGCCCTCCTACAATGTCTGTTTTATTTCCCATTCTGTGTGAGTTCATACCTCCTGCTTAGGGCCCTTTATATTACATAGTTGCTTTGGGTTCTTTATTTTTCTACTGTGTACAGATAATTTGCTACGACTTCTTTTATTCAACTCTGACAAAAGTAGTATTGAATTTGTGGATAGGCTAGAATATACAGGCCAGAGATTCTATAGCTAGAAGGAGAATTTAACAGTGTGGCTATGTGAAAGCTATCATCCGTGCTGGGAAAATAGTATCTGATTTAAATTTGAGGTGGGAAAAAGAAAGATGTAGATGAAGCTTTGAAGGTTAGATAGAGTAATTCTTTTCTACTTGATACTGGAAAAGAAACATGTCACTGAAGAAAATAGCAGAAATTAGTCCAGATTAGAGAGGGAAAATTTGCCTGGTGGTTTTTCCTTATAGGAGAGCAGGAAGAGGAATGGGAAATATCCTGGTAAGATATAGCACTAAGATGAGGATGCCTGGACAGTGGGTGTGAGCTTAACTGTATTTCCCATGTTACTCATTGACTGATATGCTTAATTAACATATAAATGTTTTCTCCCTCAATAACATAAGTATCAGTGAGCAGCTGCAGAAGCATCATGGTTGCTACTGTGGATACTGAAATATATGTCTAATAGTGAGTTTTAGCCCTGAAAGATATTTGTATGTAAAGTAATAGATAACCATAGTAAATGCATGTGGATATGACCATTTGTTATAGGCATCCAATAGAGCAGGTGTATTGTAGAAAAAGAGTAATTGAAAAGTGAGTGTTCTTTATAGCTAGGAAGAATAATATATAAGATCTTATTTTCACAAAAAATCTAATTCCTAGATTAGACCAGCTATATAGAACCATATGAAGTACCCTCATATAGGATCCCATTAATGTTCTATACAATTAGTGTAGATGTTTGAGACAATTATCACTAAATACAATTCAATGCTGAAATTGATAGTTACAGAAATCTTTAGCATTGCATAGCTTTACTTATTTTTGTAATTTTATGCATATAAATATATATAATTAATGAACAACTGCTAAAACCATCAGCAGTTTAATAGTTTTCAAATATAGTCTGTGTGCATACATTTAGGACTGAACTATTAGTGCAACCTGTCCCATCTAAGGGATCAACCATGGAGAAGAAATTCCAGTAGTTCTTCTTTTATTCCTTAATCTATTTTACAGTCCAGTCGTTATTCTGCCTCCTGCACTGCCCTCTGATGCATACCATTTTGCAGTAGTTCTTAAGCTAATAGCAGGACCTTTTTAGTTTCTGCCCTTCACTCTGTCATTTCAACATAGTGTCATGTATATTTAATATGTATGTATGCTTATTTTGAGAGCTTATGGATGCAGCTCTGTCATGTATTTATCACATATTTTCACAGCAGACATACTGTAGCTATAGACTATACTTTTTGACATGACTTCCGTCCTTTACCACGATAGAATAGGAATATCATGAACAATTGAGATGTTACTTTGAGCTGAAAAGTCTCTAATGACGAACGAAAGCCAAATCTTTAGGTATTTGAAGTTACATGAGGAAACTTGGTAAAATTTGTGAATTGACCTAAGATTTTTGTAGCAGGTTTACATGCAGGATTAACATTTACCTATCATGGTGGTAAAAAGAACCCTAAGTATAATGCTGAAGTACATGGAAGACACTTTGCCACTTTAATATTGTAAGGAATTCTAAAATATATCTATGGGAAAATTCTTTTAAAGTGACTATTTCCACAGAAATTTGGCTTATGTGGAATGTAAGCCAGAGTCCTCTGTGTTCTCCTTATCCTACTACTTAGTGGCTCACACAATTGGAATAGCTCACACACTTTGACATTTCTTAACATTTAAGAAAACTATAACTTAAACTGAAGTAGAATCTCAGAGGAATCTTCAGACGCGTAGTAAATAAGAATGGAGACTTACATAGGTCCTGGAATTTTATCAAAACATTTAATATTCTTTTAATATCAACTATGCCTTATGGGAATATTGAATCAGGCAACAACACACTTACCTTTAATGATGAGCACCTGCATTTAATTATAGATTAAAGAAATACAAATCCATGGATAGTGTTATAGTTGTGCAATTCTTGAACATGGTTGCCAAATAACACCTATCAGGATATTGGTGGTCAGCACAACTTGTTTAGTTGGTGAATTTTAGTAAGAATTAGTATCTAAAATTACCAAGGTATTGTAGATATTAGAAAGAAAATAATATTTTCTGAACCTGACAACAGAATTGCACAGATAAGTTCTAAGCAGTTAAGATTGTATATACAAGTCTTCTACCAAATCAAGGTAGCAAAAAAGCTATCATATCAGTGTGACATTTAATGAAGTTCCAAACCAGGTAGTGTCAGTTGTATTCAAACATGTTTGATTTTAAAGGCTTTCAGAATCCCACAGATTTATGCACATCTATGCATAAAGAGGATGTCCTAATCAAGTAGTATCAAGAATCAGACACAGGGCTCCACAATTCTGTGTTTTGATTGACATGTATTATTTTATGGTTTGTTTTTTGTTTTGTTTTGATTTGGTAATAGTATTTATATATTTCAAAGAGAAGCTTCTTGTGAGACGACAAAGCTTATCCTTGGGTTTGAGCATCCATGTAAATTGTAGTTAAAGATTATGTTGGTTTAATATATCTGTGGTTTTAGGTTCTTATCCAGGAACTGTGATTCAGTACCACTGTGTAGTTACAGAGTTGTTTGTTATATCCAAGACATATGTGCTAATGTTGCACTCCTTGACTTATTTTATGGATTAGTTATTATTTATATGCTAGTATTCTCATAGCCATAATAGTTGGGTAAGATTGTTGGTTGTCCTCCTCTTTTGGCAGCATACACAGACATGATAAATCCATGTACAGAACCTTTCACATAGATTTCGTAGGAAACTTTTCATCAAATGTGTCAGATAAATTGCAAGGCCTGATGTTCAAAATGTTTGCTATGATATTGTGTCTTGTTGGTAATATCAGATTGAGACAGAAAATAAGACTCACCAAAAATGAACTGAATAATATGAAGGAAATCAACTTGAAAAAAAAAAAAAACAAAGAAGGACCATAAAGATTCAGTCCTACACAAGTATGATAAGCAAGCGAGGAAATCTAAAAAAGGGAGATGCTGGCATTTTCAGGGAAGAGAATACCAATTGGTTGTTTAGTATCAAACATTCTCCTCTGAAGACACACATTCAGGTAACATTAAGAGTACAAAAAGTTTATATATTTAAGAATATGTTTGTACATGTATGTACATATATGCAGCTAACAATGATTATTTTAAAAATACGGCCATAAAATTGAAGGAAAATCCTATAATATAGAAGTGTTTGCAGGAGGAAAAGGAAGGCAGAAATGTAATTAAATTGAACTCTTAAAAATACAAATAGAAATTCCTATTCCCCCACATTCAGCCATTTATGCACATGAACACACATACACATGTATTCATGAACATGTGTATGTACATGTTCATGTCTACACAAGAGAAGATGGAGTTGTAGTTATCTGCATAGATCATATTAGCAAGAATAAGTACACATATTTGGTTCAGGCCTGAAGCTTTAACAAACATTCAGTATTTATGTGTGTGTTTCAATGAACTATTTTAAGAAATTAAGGCACCACAGAAAAAATAATAGAGTTTATCCTTTGCATTTTATCTGCATGCACACATTGGTTCACTTCATAGCAGAACTGCATGCCCACATACATACAGCCACACACACACACACACACACACACACACACACACACACAAATGTCTATATATTCAATAATTTATAAAAAATGAAGGTACTAGAGAGAGAGCCAATTGAAGAATTTAACCTCTGGCTGTCATGTGACCATGAAAAAATGTGTAACCTCTCCACATTCAAAACTGCATTTGCTGCATTTGCATATACACAGAAACACACACACAGAGGAGGAGAGAGAGAAAGAGAGAGAGAATGAGAGAAAGAGTAGCATATGGAATAGCTAAAATATACATATTTTATGCATATTTTTTCTAAACATAACTCTTAAATTATTTCTTGACAGTCATGCTACCTTGGGGGACTAAATCGCCCATGGGATGTATGTTTAGCCCTGGGTTCAAAATCAAAATTTCTTTCTTTAATGCAAATATCCACTTATAGAGCTTCCTAATAGATATAAAGCATTAATCCAATGTATAGGCTCTTGTATAAATTTATAGGACTTGGGAAAAATGGCACAGACAGATTGCAGAGAGTCATCAGCAAGCTGCAATTGCAGCCCAGAGTCAGAACCAAAATGGTTCACAGCAACATAGAAACTTTCTAGTTAATACCCAGGCCCTAGGTACAAGCAGCCAGATACATGCACATACTCTGCAGGTACTGCAGGCAGATTTTTGTCTGTTGTCCATTGCATCCAGTACACACATTAAATTATATCTTATCCCTTTTACCTTCCAATTTCCCATCTTCAGATGCAACATATATCTATAGTGAAGAGGCAGAAATAACAGCAGCTTTGATGAAAATTACCCTGCTTACAGTAGGTTTTTGATCTCAATCCATAGCTTTAACAACTTTGTCTTCAATGGTCCTACATCAATTTTCAGTAAGAATGTGCATACTCAGCTAATTCAATCCAAATGTTATTTAGGCCATTTACAAACTTTTATTATTTGCTCTTGAAGTGTTAGTTATTGGCCTTTGAAGCACAATGCAATATGTCTGTGAACACAAGGTTCTTGCCAGTCAGACTTCTAGCTGGAGTTCAACACTTGGCTGTATCCTGGTTATAGACAGGGAATGTCTCTCAATAGATAAGGAGGTCTGGTCCAAGGATTAAGATTAGATAATAGATGTAGTAATTTGAACAGACCTGAATATACTGTACTACTCATGAACTTCATTTAGACTTCACAACACACCAATTACTGGGCCCATGCTACTTCTTTCTTGCCTAATTATGAACCTGAGTTGAAATTAGTAATAAGTGATAGCCTATCCTTCAGGTTAGGGTCATTTGACTTCAATAGTCTTAGGTTATAAAACCTAGAGTGGTGCATTCATATTCTCTCTGGTGAATCTATATTCTGTGAATATATCAGTTGAATTATTTCTCCTTGGAAGGATATTTCATGTACTAGGGGCAATTAATTTACTCCCACAGTTAAAGAAACTCATAAAATTACTTGTATGAAAAATCTTCCTATATATATTTATATAATAGTAAATAATTATTGTAGTATTAGTGGCTGCTCCCATTGAGCTGCTGCCAATTATGGCAGAGAAGATCTAGGTCTGCAGCTCTCCTGAGCCATCTCCATAGCTGGGTAGAGGTTTTGGTTTTTTAGAAAGATGACTAAACTCATCTGTAACCTCAATAAACTCATTGGTGTTGCGTCCACCTTCGCCAGCAAGGAGCACGCAACACCAAGGAGTTTCTTCCTTTAATGGTTTATTCGGGAAACCTTGAATTAAGCTTATTTCTTCTTTTGGCGGCCCCGGGCTCTCTCCCAGCCTCACCTTATAAAGCCTAGATAGCTTCATCTGCCCAGGGAGATAACCAGCCATTTCCTCATAGGTCAACTAAGTGAGTACCTCATTAGCATGCAAGTGTGATAAGGAATACAGCACACAGCACATGTACTCAAGTGATTTACTACCAGGGAGCTGCATGTGGCCAGCGCCATCTTGTAACAGAGAAGAACAAAGGGTGGCTCACTACACATTGGTTCACTAAGCAGGAGTTTAGAGAAAACATTTCAACTTTGTGGATGCTGTGTTCAGGATGAACAGACCTTTCATATCTCTCTAAGAAAAGATAAATAGTAAGAAAGTTTGTCAAGTTGTAAGGAAAAAATTTAAAACTATTTACATTTTGCAATTATAAATTTTTCCTTAAAATTTCTTCTTCCAAACACTCCAATATGCTCCTTATTTTCAAATCCATGATTTATTTTTACATAAATTTCAGTTACATGTACATAACTATATATATATAACTATAACTATATAACTATATAACTATATATCTAACTATATAACTAACTGCATAACTATATAACTATATAACTATGTAACTATATAACTAACTATATAACTATATATAACTAAATAACTATATATAACTATATATAACTATATGACTATATATAACTATATATAACTATATATATATATATATATATATATATATATATATATATATATATATAAAATGTCTGTGTGTGTGCGTATGTGTGTCTGTGTGTTTGTGTATTTCCAAATAAGTACTTGCAGATCTGTCCAGTGTTAATTTTTTTATATTTTTAGAATTGACAATTTGGTATATAAAAACATACTATATATGTATTTCCCTTGGTACACTAATGTACTTTAAATTAGGATAAAAACTCCCCACCTTCTCACCTACTCTGTCCATTTCACCTCCACTCTGCTTCTATCAACCTCTATATATCTTCTTCCTACAAAAGTGAAGGGATCCCATGGGAAACAGGAAGCCCTGCCATTTAAACCTCAGTAAGATTAGGACCAATATCTTCCAGTGAAGCAAGATCAAGTACCATACATAGGATAAAATAATTCAGTTTCTTTTTTTAAGTTTTCTAGATGACATGTACTGTTTGCAGCATTATTTGTTTTACTTCACATGAAAGATAGATTTTATTATCATGAGTGTTTCTCTTGACACATCTCTAAACTTACTGGAAACTCCAGCTGCCATTTGAGAATTTATTATATTTCAGAAGTGTATGTTTTATTAAATTACTCAATACCTGGTATCTTCTTATTCTTCCTCTACTGCCTGTCCCCCTTAGGAAACTGAAATTATTTCTCTAGCATCCTGTACTAGAGTAGGAGTCTATGGGATTTTACAACCTAGCTCCATCTACCAATTAGGACATAGAAATTATTATCTCCATTTCAATAAAATCTATGGGGTTTCACCATAGAAACCATTGTTTTATTAAAATTTCTGAAAGTATAATATAAATGCATCATTTATTCCTTTTCTTTATGTTCTTCATTGAAGCCAGACTGAGGCTGAAAAACTATTGCAAGACTGTTTATTGTTCAGGCCAATACTGTAGAATTAGGAAAACATGATCGGTACATGTAACCATGGTGAAACCAGATTACATACTGAATTCTGCATAGTGTACATCTATTGTATTTCTAAAAAAATATCTGATATGTAGGAGTGGTGTCTACACACTTGTGTACCTCCACGAGTCTAGAGGCCACAAGGGTTAGTGGAAAACCCCAAGGACCATCAACTGTGAAAGTGCCAAGATGAGACTTTTGTTATAAACTCATTTTGTCCAAGTTAGGTCCCAAGAGCTATGTCCCAATATCTTTAGAGCTGTTGGATGTATGGTCAAATTGTATGGAGAAAGCCTCTTATTTTCAGGTCATAATAAGTCTGAGCAAACCAGGGGAGTAAGAGCAGGGACAGGTGGAGATTAAAAAAGAAAGGTTGGCTGCCCAAGAGGCAGATAGCCCTTCCAGCCTCATTAAGGGCATGCGTGATTTTGAGGGAATGTGAACTAGGGCAGTCCATGTGTAGGTATCAGGTTACTAATGGACTTACTTTTTCCTTCTTGAATTTCTGCACAGAAGGATATTTTTAACATGAAATTTTGAAGTGGAATTTTTTTCCACTTCAGCTAGCTCCCAAATAATTGATGTAGAGACTTATAAATGTATTCAATAAGCTTTAAGCGCAATAAATGGGCAGATATCCCCAAACTGCTATCTTAGTGTCTACCCAGACACATGTCCTCAGTTCATTCCATTTCATTTCTACTTTACTCTCTCTGCTGTCTGTGCTCTGTCCACCACTTGGCCCTTCCATCCTAAATCTTTCTTTTTTTGTTTTTTTTTTTGAATTTGTTTTTTTTTTTTTTTTTTTTTTTTGAGACAGGATTTCTCTCTGTAGCCCTGGCTGTCCTGGAACTCACTCTGTAGACCAGGCTGGCCTTGAACTAAGAAATCCGCCTGTCTCTGCCTCCCAGAGTGCTGGGATTACAGGCGTGTGTCACCACTGCCTGGCTCCATCCTTAATCTTAACCTGCCTCATGGTGAACTCCTTCTCCCTGGCTCTTCTCCCTTGGATCCTAGGCTGGGCCTGAAAGTCCATCCTTCATATATCTCCTGCCCATACATTGGCTTTTCATCTTTTTATTAAATAATCAGATATATTTGGGTAACTATATATAACATTGGTATATTCTTCAATATTCATGACAATGCACATATCTGGATGTTTTCAGCATGTGTATACACAGAGCTGTGTAAAATACTAATTCCCAACAACTCTTAGATTTTTGATGAAGCTTAATCTGACATAGGATAGAAAACAGACTAGTAGGAACAGAAGCTACTATTACAGAAAGAAAGGCACAGACAATCTCTGCCAAGGAAAGCATGGCTGTGGTGAGGGCTATGTTTTGCAAAATGATGACACTTGAGGGAAGTGGTAAAATATTGAAGTTTACCTACAGGTTTTGTAGCATTCTTATCTTCTTGTTCACTCAAACACTGCTTGGTTATAAGGAATAGATCAAACATAAAAATGAGAGACATAAGGACTCTCTTTCCTACATTAATATTATAAGAAATTATAAAATCAACCTTATTGGAAATGACAATAAGTGTGAATATTTTGTTAGGAGCTTGCCTGTCTTGCCTATAATGTGAATGTAGTGGAGAGGTATTCCACTACCTGTGGCTCCAAACAAAACAGTGCAGACACTTTTCCATTACCTAATATTTTAGAGAACCAACATTGAAACTTTAGGAATATCAAAGACAATCATCAAGGTTGTGGTAAAATTAATTTCTCAAATATATAGAGCAAATATTCTTGTGGACAATGTGTTATTTTTTTCTTTAAAGGTCAAGTATGTGTATGTCTTAGGATGGCCCACTAAGTAACATAATTCCTTTGATATTATGAGCTTCTGAGTTTGTTTCTAGAATACACAGGTAACGGGTGTGCAATCACAGGTCATGTGCTTAATATGCTGAGTTTTGCGGGCCAGACAACTTTTATTACTTAGTAAGTTTTGATGACTTTAGGTATATCAAATGAACCAAGGGTAGTAGTCACAAGAGTAGAGTTGTGCGCATGAGCTGAGAGCTGTTAAATCTGCACATAAAGACTTGAACAAGGTAGATAAAGTCTTAGCAGGTCTGGTGTAATGGTCATAAAAACTCACTCTTATTTTAGTTGTCATTTGCATTTGGTGGACTTGTGGAGAAGAGAGAATCTGTTTTCTTCAGTAATGTTTGGCCTCAGAAAACACCAAGATTTCATTAAAGATGTATGGCCTGCATAGCCCTAATTTGACAAGTTGGTATTTAGAAGAGAAGAATTAGCTACACAGATCTATAGTTTAACTGGATATTGTTTTCTCAAATAATCATTTTACAATGAGAAGTTTCTTCATGAATGGAAAAGACTAAACTTATCTTTGCTTATTCAGAGAAATGGTTATAAATTGATGTTATATTAGACCAATGTATATTTTGTTGTTCCATTGGATTCTTATTTTAAAACAAATCAATGATTTCTGTAGTCTAGTCATTCTAAAGACAAAAATGTCATATTCAGTGTGAAAGTTCATGCTCATAATCATAGTGCTTATAAACAGAGGTACAGCTGTGTAAAAGTGTCAGCATCCAGACTGATTTCCAATAAGTTAGACTCCAGAAAACCGAACAACCCTATTAAAAAAATGGGGTACAGAGTTAAACAAAGAATTCCCACCTGAAGAAATTCAGATGGCGGAGAAGCATCTTAAAAATGCTCAACTTCATTAGTCATTAGGGAAATGCAAATCAAAACAACCCTGAGATTTCATCTTATACCAGTCAGAATGGCTAAGATTAAAAATTCAGGAGACAGCAGGTGTTGGAGAGGGTGTGGAGAAAGAGGAACACTCCTCCACTGCTGGTGGGGTTGCAAATTGGTACAACCACTCTGGAAATCAGTCTGGCGGTTCCTCCGAAAACTGGGCACCTCACTTCCAGAAGATCCTGCTATACCACTCCTGGGCATATACCCAGAGGATTCCCCACCATGTAATAAGGATACATGATCTACTATGTTCATAGCAGCCCTATTTATAATTGCCAGATGCTGGAAAGAACCCAGGTATCCCTCAAAAGAAGAGTGGATGCAAAAATGTGGTATATCTATACAATGGAGTACTATTCAGCCATTAGAAACAATGAAATCATGAAATTCTTAGGCAAATGGATGGAGCTAGAGAACATCATACTAAGTGAGGTAATCCAGACTCAAAAGGTGAATCATGGTATGCACTCACTAATAAGTGGATATTAACCTAGAAAACTGGAATACCCAAAACATAATCCACACATCAAATGAGGTACAAGAAGAAAGGAGGAGTGGCCCCTTGTTCTGAAAAGACTCAGTGAAGCAGTATTCGGCAAAATCAGAACAGGGAAGTGGGAAGGGGTGGGTGGGAAGACAGGGGGAGAGAAGGGGTCTTACGGGACTTTTGGGGAGTGAGGGGCTAGAAAAGGGGAAATCATTTGAAATGTAAATAAAAAAATATATCGAATAAAAAAAAAAGAAAGTGTCAGCAGCAGTTGTACCTCTACCTGCCTGCTCAAAATCATAATCAAGAAGGCCAAGACAAAGACGCTTCCTCGTAGATGGGCAGAACATATTTCCAAGCAACCAGATATATGCTCAGCCTGCACATACCACTGGCTATTTTTGTCTTTTGTCAAGGGAAAACAGAGTCTGAGTAAATTTCCTTAATCATTCTCATGTCACTGTCTCTGCTTGTTGCAGCACACAGTGAGGAGGGACTGATGCACACAAGCTTGTGTAAAAGTCTCCCTGGTTACAGTATGCTCTTGATAACTTGATTGATCCTAAGCCATTTTTTTTAATGTGAACACTGAGCCAATCATTAGCAAACTGACCTAGAATAAGTCTATGAACACGAGGATTTTGGCAGTCAGTTTCCTGGCTAGAGTCCAGCTCACAGCTGGTTCCAGACTCTAGCTAGGAACTGACTAAAACCTAAATAGCACTGACAGGGGACACTACTAAGGTGTGTCAGGAAATAGTATAAATGGAAATCCAGCATAGCCAGTTACATAAAAAAAGACACCATACTCTTTTAAAATATACGTACACAGGGGCTTAGGAGCATAAAGCCATAGTCCTGGAGCCTGTATTCATCTGTGGTAGGACTAAGTATTTTTCTGCTTGATTAGGTTGGGGGTTCTGTGTCACTGCCCACAGTCATCATGGGGATGTTTCTGACTCTTTTTGCTTGCTCTTGGCACTTGTTTTCTCTTCCTGGGTTGCCCCATTCAGCCATGATATAAATATTTTTTGTAATGTTATTACATCTCATTACTCTGTATTTAGTTGGTATCAGTGGGAAGCCTGCTCTTTTTTCTGAAGGGAAAAGGAGGAGCACATTTTCCAGAGGAGAGGGGAAGCAGGGAAGGAGGTGACTGAGAAGAGTGGAGGAGGGTAGGTTGCACTGGGATGCACTTATGAGAGAAGTATAAATTTAAGAAAAGAAATATCTTATTAACCCCTGTATTTTGGCTTTTTTGGCCATAAGTGTGATTCACCTCAGCCTTCAGCATCTAATAGAGACAGTAGAGGTGCTGCTCCTCAGACTCCATTCACAGACCTACTGTGAGGAGAACTGCTATCTACATATAGCTCTAATCTGGCAATCTAAAACTCTGAGAGGAAGGTCAGAGGTTAAACATTGACTGACCAGTTTTATAGGGAGGGGTATTCCTTATAATGAAGATAGATTTGATTTCATAAAATATATAAATCTGTTTTACCTTTCTTCAACTTCTTAACATCATACAAATCCCTACCTACCAAAATCTGTATTCTTTCCTCCTCTCTCTAATGAAAATGTAGACATTAATTTAATAATAATAATTATGATAATAATGATAATGATAATAACAAAACAACAACAATAATAATAAATATTTTAAAAATTAGAATAAGATAAAACAAACAAACAAGAAAAGCAGAAAAGTACATATAGATGCGGAGGCATAGGTTCACACAAAAATAAGAGGCACAACAACAGAACACAATAAATATTATCTATATTTATATAAGCATGCCCACAGAGGACATTTAGGGAAAAACACAAAATCAAAAAAGCACCACCACCAATGACAAGAACAAAAACAAAAAAATACAAAACACTGAGTGAGCATTATGAGAAAACGACCCTCCAAAAATGCTATTGAGAACTTTTTTTGTGCTGTCTACTTCTGAGTTTTGGACCGTTAAGTTTAATTCCTATATGTGAGGAAATTCCAGTAGAGGAAACTTAATTTTTCATTTGCTTGCACTGATCAATTGGCAATAGCTTGTTGTTTGTGACAGGTCATTGTTGACTTTCTTTTGCCTTAGAGCCAATAATTATCTGGAGTCATAGAACTGTGAAGAGTATCACACAGTATCAAGAGTATCACAGATTCTATGTTCTAATCCATATTTCTTTTTTTCCTGTTAAATAGTGTTTCTGCTGTGTGAGAAATATATTTGTTTACTCTTCCTAGCCTGGATACTCTGATTTTGAGATCAGGCAAGGTAAAATATATTTATGGAACAAACATTTATATAAAATTTTTCTGTCTATTTTTTTTCTCTTGAAAGTTTTATTTAATCACAACATATTCCTCTTTCCTTTCTCTCTGCATCATTCTCTATAGCCTTTCCCATTCTTCTTCAAATCCTATTATTTCAGTTCATGCTTCTTATATGTATGCATGATGTGAATAGAAAGATATGAACTTTCAACATTTTTAAGAAGATAGGAAACTTAGGAAGAAGATTAGTGGGGTAGAGAGACACATTATCTAATAGAATCTAGAAAAGGTCTCAAAACCTCCTTTGCGTTGTTGGTTTGGATAAATGGTTTGGATAAAATAACATCATACCGTGATGTCACTATTCCACTGAACCTGAGAGACAGTTCCCTTGCATTTCTGTTTAGTGATTCATTTAATATTTGTATAAGTGTTTATCTGCATATTTTGTCAGGAGGGAGTTTAATTACTTGTGGATAACTAGATATACCTTATCAGTTAGATTTCAAATGACATTGACCTAGGAACCTAAAAAGTAGGTAAGGACACCACATTTGAAAGACCAAGTTGAGCTTACATTCACATGTTTATATAGCATGAAATCACAAGCATCCATTATTACATACATTAGTACTTTAAATGATATAGTAGTACATTGCAATAGTAATAGTGGATTAGTTACTTTTTAAAATTGCTCAAATTTTAGTTTATCATTCGTTAAAGAAATGGACAGGATACTCTAGCTTATTCTTTATGGTCGGTCTTCACGGGTCCCATCCACCATTTTCTCTTCATTGCCAGGGCTTTGGTCCCTCTAGGGTAGTATGAGAAAATACTAGAACTGTGTCCAATCTATTTTCCTTTTCTGCGTGATAATTTCTCCAATCTAGGTGGCACGATTTTGTTCTCCCAAAATGGTATTTCTAGTGAAATTCTCATTCCTCTGGTGTTGATTATTTCTCTACTTTGATGGATTAAGAGTTTCATGTCTCTTGAGAGTGCTTTCATTTCTTCTACTTAAACTGATGTGAAGCCATCTCATCTACTCATCAAGTCAGTTTACACTGTCTCTATAACTTTTTTGACTTTTGTTTTTCTCTCAATTTTCTCACTGTAAATCTGATTGCCAGGATGCTAAGCTGTCACACTTTTAATCAGCTGTATTTTCAAATAAGGTTTCTGCAGGCTGCTCTTTCATTATCTGTATGTTCAAAATTTTATACATAGTATGCAACGCAGGGTCAGGCACATAATTGGTTTTCAATAATCAATGTTTGTGTTAGGCACTGAGAGTTCCTCTCTTAAGACATAAGATGATATCAAGAAGTGTCTGTGAGAGTTATTTGCATATAAGTACATATTTATCATGCCTTCTAGAAAGAGTTCAAATAGACATGGTAATACTCCCCAACACCCAATGAAGACTGTAAAAGGCTATATCCATTTCACACCAGAGTCTTGGTTATATAGCTTTATTTTTGTTGTTCCTCAGTCCTTGTGCCACTGACCATGGTTAAATGGGTGTGAAACACTTTATGGCTTGTTCTAAAGAGCAGTAAGAGGAAACTATGAGCCATGCTGTTGTGATACAGGAGGACAACCCACATCTAGGATCTGAGATACTGATGAATGCAGGATACAAAGAGAGACCCAGGATTATGTTTGTAATCCCCTGACTTCTGTGGAGTAGCACCAGGACCCCATGACCCCATGTTCCTATTCCATGGGATTATTTTTACTTCTTTATCCCTGTAGTATTTTTCTATATTTTTATCTTTAATATTTTCTTTATAATTCAGGAATTTTCACATCCCCCTGTACCCTCCAACTGTTCTCCATTCCATTCCTCCTCCCCTATATTCGAGGAGATATCCCACCATGCACATTCACACATGCCATGCCTCCCCATTCCATAGGCCCTCTAGTTTCTCAAGGGTTAGCTTCCTTGTCTTGCATTGAGGCCATATCACAGTGCATGTGTGTTTTAAAATAACTAAGCTCTTGAGAAGTAATAGCAGATTATCCACCATGATCAAGTAGGCTTCATCCCAGGGATGCAGGGATGGTTCAAAGAAAAAAAAAACACATGATCATTTCATTAGATGCTGAAATAGCATTTGATAAAATTCAGCATCCTTTCATGTTAAAATTTTTGGAAAGAATAGAATTCTAGGACCATACCTAAACATAGTTAAAGCGATATACAGCAAACCCATAGCCAACATCAAACTAAATTTAGAGGAACACGAATCAATCCGACTAAAATCAAGGACTAGACAAGGCTGCCCTCACTCTCCATATCTTTTCAGTATAGTACTTGAAGTCCTAGCTAGAGCAATCAGACAACATAAGGAGGTCAAAGTGATACACATTGGAAAGGAAGAAGTTAAATTATCACTATTTGCAGATGATGTGATAGTATACTTAAGTGTCCCCAAAAATCCACCAGAGAACTCCTACAGCTGATAAACAACTTCAGCAAAGTGGCTGGTTATAAAATCAACTCAAGCAAATCAGTTGCCTTCCTATTCTCAATGGATAAGCAGGCTGAGAAAGAAGTTAGTGAAAGCAAATTTTATCCTATGAATATCATATATGTATGAGCTTCTATATGTCCTCCTCTCATCAAAAAACTACCAGATTATGCATGTGATGTATGCCCACATACATGTACACACATACACAAGACATAACACAAAGAAGTATTCAATTTATGTAGAATTTACCAGGTTTCTTTTACCAAATTATCTACAATGATTAATTGTCCATCATGGGATACTTCAGTTACACTTAAAATATTGCATGAACAGGGTTCAAAACAACGTTTTTTTGTTTGTTTGTTTGTTTTTGTTTTTGTTTTTAATGCAAGCAGTCCATTGCAGGACTATCTCATGCAAATAAAGTTTTAATTTAGGGTGATGTTCTAATGATGGTCCTGCAGGAAAGTGGCACAGGCAGATTGCAAATATTAAGCAGCAGCTGTACTTTCCAGCCCGAGTCAAAATTAGAATGGTCCAGACATAAATGGAGTCTTTCTGGTTAAAACCAGGATCTAGATTCAAGAAGTCAGATACTTGCTCAGCCTCCAGATGCCACTGACTGCTTATGAAATGTTCATTGTAGCCAGAGCCCAGGTTAAATTATATTTTATCTGTTTCCTTTCAATTCCTCTGCTTCTGCTGAAGCATACAGGAAGAGGAGAGAGAGATAAAAAAAAGAAGGGTTGCTTTAAATCTCCTTAGATACAGCAGGTTTTTTTATCCCCACCGCTTGGTTTGACATCTCTCTCTTGATTGGTCCTAGCTGCTCACACTCAACCAATCACAGGCAAACAGAACGAATAGAAGGCAGTGAACTCATGGTTTTTGCAAGTCAGGCTCCTTGCTGGAGTCTGGGTTTGAGCTGGATCCAGGCTCTAGCCAGGGCTTGACTGCATTCTGCTCTGTAGAGAAGGAGGACTGATCCTGGGAGCCTCGGGAGACAGAGCCAGTAGAAGTGTAGTTGCTTTAAATCTCCTTAGATACAGCAGGTTTTTTTATCCCCACCCCTTGGTTTGACATCTCTCTCTTGATTGGTCCTAGCTGCTCACACTCAACCAATCACAGGCAAACAGAACGAATAGAAGGCAGTGAACTCATGGTTTTTGCAAGTCAGGCTCCTTGCTGGAGTCTGGGTCTGAGCTGGATCCAGGCTCTAGCCAGGGCTTGACTGCATTCTGCTCTGTAGAGAAGGAGGACTGATCCTGGGAGCCTCGGGAGACAGAGCCAGTAGAAGTGTAGTTGCTTTAAATCTCCTTAGATACAGCTGGTTTTTTATCCCCACCCCTTGGTTTGACATCTCTCTCTTGATTGGTCCTAGCTGCTCACACTCAACCAATCACAGGCAAACAGAACGAATAGAAGGCAGTGAACTCATGGTTTTTGCAAGTCAGGCTCCTTGCTGGAGTCTGGGTCTCAGCTGGATCCAGGCTCTAGCCAGGGCTTGACTGCATTCTGCTCTGTAGAGAAGGAGGACAGATCCTGGGAGCCTCGGGAGACAGAGCCAGTAGAAGTGTAGTTGCTTTAAATCTCCTTAGATACAGCAGGTTTTTTATCCCCACCCCTTGGTTTGACATCTCTCTCTTGATTGGTCCTAGCTGCTCACACTCAACCAATCACAGGCAAACAGAACGAATAGAAGGCAGTGAACTCATGGTTTTTGCAAGTCAGGCTCCTTGCTGGAGTCTGGGTCTGAGCTGGATCCAGGCTCTAGCCAGGGCTTGACTGCATTCTGCTCTGTAGAGAAGGAGGACTGATCCTGGGAGCCTCGGGAGACAGAGCCAGTAGAAGTGTAGTTGCTTTAAATCTCCTTAGATACAGCAGGTTTTTTATCCCCACCCCTTGGTTTGACATCTCTCTCTTGATTGGTCCTAGCTGCTCACACTCAACCAATCACAGGCAAACAGAACGAATAGAAGGCAGTGAACTCAGGGTTTTTGCAAGTCAGGCTCCTTGCTGGAGTCTGGGTCTCAGCTGGATCCAGGCTCTAGCCAGGGCTTGACTGCATTCTGCTCTGTAGAGAAGGAGGACTGATCCTGGGAGCCTCGGGAGACAGAGCCAGTAGAAGTGTAGTTGCTTTAAATCTCCTTAGATACAGCTGGTTTTTTATCCCCACCCCTTGGTTTGACATCTCTCTCTTGATTGGTCCTAGCTGCTCACACTCAACCAATCACAGGCAAACAGAACGAATAGAAGGCAGTGAACTCATGGTTTTTGCAAGTCAGGCTCCTTGCTGGAGTCTGGGTCTGAGCTGGATCCAGGCTCTAGCCAGGGCTTGACTGCATTCTGCTCTGTAGAGAAGGAGGACTGATCCTGGGAGCCTCGGGAGACAGAGCCAGTAGAAGTGTAGTTGCTTTAAATCTCCTTAGATACAGCAGGTTTTTTTATCCCCACCCCTTGGTTTGACATCTCTCTCTTGATTGGTCCTAGCTGCTCACACTCAACCAATCACAGGCAAACAGAACGAATAGAAGGCAGTGAACTCATGGTTTTTGCAAGTCAGGCTCCTTGCTGGAGTCTGGGTCTGAGCTGGATCCAGGCTCTAGCCAGGGCTTGACTGCATTCTGCTCTGTAGAGAAGGAGGACTGATCCTGGGAGCCTCGGGAGACAGAGCCAGTAGAAGTGTAGTTGCTTTAAATCTCCTTAGATACAGCAGGTTTTTTTATCCCCACCCCTTGGTTTGACATCTCTCTCTTGATTGGTCCTAGCTGCTCACACTCAACCAATCACAGGCAAACAGAACGAATAGAAGGCAGTGAACTCATGGTTTTTGCAAGTCAGGCTCCTTGCTGGAGTCTGGGTCTGAGCTGGATCCAGGCTCTAGCCAGGGCTTGACTGCATTCTGCTCTGTAGAGAAGGAGGACTGATCCTGGGAGCCTCGGGAGACAGAGCCAGTAGAAGTGTAGTGTAAGTATCTTGGGCTGGCATATTGGATTTCCCACAGTTATCCTTAGAGGAGTCATTCAGTACCTGTTTTATCCTTTAGAAATGTTATTTTTGTGGCTGTGCCCAGCAATGTTTCATTTTTACACAGCCACCAGTCTTGGAATTATCTGAAAGAATAATGGTTCATCTGATCTCTCAATATCTAACAGAGACTGGAGACGTGATGCTTCTTACAGAGCCTTTATGACTTCCTATGTTAATAATTGACATTTAATTACATCTCTCCCTGGCACCATGATTGCATAAATCTGTGAGCTAACACATTTGCTAAAAACCTTAGTTTTTGGTTGGTTCATTTTTTTGTAGATCAATTTTATACCATATATTATGATTTGAATTTCTCCTTCCTACACCTGCTACATACAATTTGCTAATTCACCCTCCAAAATCTAAACTCTTTTTTCCCAGTCTTTCATTTGATGATAAACAGACATACTACTACTGCTGCTACAACTGCCACTAATACTAATTCAAAAATATTAAGAAATAAAATTTCAAAAAAAAAAAAAAACAAAAAAAAACCCTGAAGTAAATTCGCAAGAGAAAACTAGAGGAAACTTAAGTGTGAGACACACATGTTTACCATTACAAAAATTACATAAAAATCACAGAACCCAAAACAATAAAATATAAGCAAGGAAACTGTCAGGTTAAAAAAATCGCTGACAGAGCATTATGATACAAAATATCTCTAAGAATAAAATTATATGCTTTTTATAGGCAGTATCTCTTGTTAAGGCTTACTATTTCAAGGAATTCTTATATTCAGTGAGACTCCTCTGGAAGAACATTTTTTAATTGTTTTTAGCTATCAATTTGAGGAGAGGTTCAGATGTGCAGATAGGATTTTTGCTGACATTCTCTTACCTGATACCCAATGTTCATTTTTAGAGATGGAAGAATTCTTAACAGGGGCTAATTCCTTTATTTCCATCCTGCTACCATCAATAAGTCTCAGACAGTATATTTTACACCCCAGGTTTGTATTGCAGCAGGTTTGTTGTAAACATATTTGTTTCCTCTTCTGAATTCATTACTTTAATGGAGGTTAAGGAATCAGAACCTTAAGGAAGTAGTCTAGCTTTATAAGATCTCCTTTGTCACATTGTTAACCTGATACCCAGGAATTAAGTATCTCTATATTATTCAAATTTTTATTATAGTCTCTGGAATTTTAATAGTTTGAAGATAATTACTTTTTACCTGAATCCATTTTTAATTAATCTTAATTTAAATTTAAATCTAAACTTACATTAGCATTATGTTAACTTAAAATATTAAGCTCTTGTAACTATTTCTTTCAAATGGAAAGTCAATGAAAATACTGGTTATTCTAATAAATATCTAATTTTAATTGACAGAGACAGAAAAGTAAACATAGAGCTATCTGAATATAATTATTCTTATGTACCCAGATATATGATTTATTAAAAGCTTTCTGCTCCTACAGATTCACCATGGAGACCATACTTCTTGATATCCCATCGTAGATTATTAGTGCAATCAGTGAAAATTTCATGTAGGCCTTATTACTAATTTGTAATTTTATATGATTTAATATTTAAAATTTTCATTCATTTATCTGATGGAGATTTATCATATCTACTATTATGCCATTAAGCTCAAATCCAATTTCATGTAACTTCTCTGTAATAAATTATTTATTATTCATAATGATTGATTTTAATTAGTCCATTACACGTGTACACTTGAGGTAAATGAAAACGCAGATTATTCAACAGATTCAACAATGAAACAGCAAAAGGAAAGACTAGGTTTGAGAGAAAACAAAAGTACTGAGGTACAAATTATTTATAGGAGTCTAGAAATGTTCATATTAATGTCATGGGTTATGATTAGTCTACACATATTTCTATGCTTAATTCATCTTGATTTTAAATCACATTAGATATATGACATGGCTACATTTGTGACACTAAATTCTGCATGTTAGTAGAAGTTGAGAAGGCAAGAAATTGTTGTCTCTTGATTCTACTCAGTTTACATCTATGCTTTGCAGATGTGTATTTGGATTTGTTACCATGTTCATTGTCTTAGGGTTAGTATTGTTGTGATTAAACTCCATGATCAAAAGCACACCGTGGAGAATGGATAGTGTTAATTTGATATATAACACTTCTATATAATAGTATATCATAGAAATATATCAGGGCAGAAACTCATATTGGGCAACAGCCTGTACACAGTAGCTAATGCATAGATTCTGGGTAAGTACCACTTACTTGCTTATCCTGATAGCTTTCCGCAGCCTGCTTTCTTAGGGAACTTATAAACACCAGCCCATAAATGATACCACCAACATGGATTTGGCTGTCACATCACCAATCATTAATTAAGAAAATGTGCTATAGTTCCTAGCTATAGTCATATCATAGCGAAATAGTTTTCAGTTAATGTTGTGTTCTCTCTAATGACTCTAGCCTGTATCCTGTTTACTAGAATCTAGACAGCACAAAAAAGGAACTCTTGTGGTACTGGCAGGAACAACAACTCTGTTGCAGTGTGCCAAGCCTCAGCTGCTCTACAAAACCTCTTCCAGTCTTCAAACACCTCATCACCTGAGCCATATTTATACACCAATTTTGACTGCCAGCATGATCACCACTGGAAAACAACATCTGTGTGGTAATCTCAGGGTATAATTACTAGAAATTATACCCTCAATTATGCTGATATTTAATCACAACCTATTCTTCAGCTCCAACTTTCCAGCATCCATTGTCCCAGCTAGAAGTTTTACTATAGTGTGTCTCCTACCCTTCTTGCCCGTTTTCTCTGTTTGTATGTGTGTGTGTGTGGGGGGGGACATCTGAGAATTCGCAGACATTAAGGATGTGAGCAACTTCCAGAACACAATGTATATGACCTTATCGGAAATTCCCAACAGTGGGAAGAAGGAATCTATAGTGACCAACCTCCTCCAGTAGAAAGATGTTGCACCCATTTGAGCCGTGGTGACACTCACCCATCTTCAAATTTTTTCCTGTCTAAAGGAAAATGTAGGACTAAAATGGATCAGATAATGAAGGAAAGAGACTGATGGATCCCAACTTGGAATCCATCCCATCCATGCTCAGTCACCAAATCCTGACACTATTACTGATGGCATATTGAACTTACAGACGGGAACCTAGCATGGCTGTCCTCTTAGAGTCACTACCTGGAGCTGACTGAGGCAGATGCAGATACTTACAGTCATCCATTGAACTGAGGTCAGGGACCCATATGGAAGGATTAGGTGATACTGTGAAGAAGATGTAGGGGATTGATAGGAAGAACAAGCCTATTAACTAACCAAGAGACCCTCAGAGCTTCCAGAGATGAAACCACCAACCAAAGAGCATGGACTGGTACATGGCCCCTATTACATATGTAGCAGAGACATATGTTTTCCCTGGACTCAGAGGGAGAAGATGTGCTTAATTCTGTAGAAACTTAGTACCCCAGGGAAGAGGCATGCTAGCAGAGTGAGGATTGGGTGTGTTGGATGGGTGAGCACCTTCTCAGTTGCAAAGGGAAGGGAACATGTCATAAATAACTTGTGAAGCAAGGCCAGGAAAGGGAGCAACATTTAAAATGTAAATAAGTAAATAGAATGATTAATAATAAAAAGAAAATAGATCATTTTCTCATATATTTTATATATTATAGATTCATATATCATGATATCCTAATTATTGTTTCTTCTCTCCTAGTCCTCCTATATATACCAGAAAATATACCATTTATCAGATTTACATCTCATTGTGCATTGCCAATCCAATAGATGTGAATTTGAATCTTCAGTTATATATCTCAGATATAACAGGTTTGTAATAGAGGAATTATTACATTATACTCTTGATGTAGGGTAATCATAGTGTATATATTGGAAGAAATACCAGACAACATGTTATCTAGGGAAATGTCTAGTCATCAGTTAAGAGCCTCTAGTATATTGTGAGCACACATTGAAGCTGATTTACCCACAAAAGTGAAGGCTACAACTTTAATATTCATATCTACGGTGTATCTCTGCATATTTATATTCAGTTAGAACATTATCTCCTGTCTTATACAGCTTTGGAAAAAAAATACATCCAACCTAGCCCACATTCTTGTCTTCTGAGTTATTGTAGCTTCATCAATGTAGGGCACTTCATTTTATGGAGAGAGTTTAAGGATAGTTTTGTTTTTCTATTTTCCTCTCAAAAATGACTCTGAAATTGGAGAATCAAATTCACAATCCCCCCCTTGATTTATGGAGGTTTATCCTGTCCAGAAGATTTTTATTCCCAATCAATCAAAGTAAATGCCTACTTTATTTAATTGATATATTAAAACCCAGCATTATAAGCAATGTGTCTTTATCCTTGAAGTATTTTTTTCTCATACTAGGAACTATACTCAATATTTTTTAATCATTTTGATACAACCTAGATATAGTTTTGAAAATGACTCTTAATTTAGTAATTATACATTTCAGGTTTATTTGTTGGAAAGTTTTGCGTGTCTCCTTAATTAATACTTACTTTTGCTGAATAATTCTCAGTCTTTCTGTCCCTGGAAATTTACATTATGAAGACATTGCAACAACTCCAGTGAAATATGTGGTAAGTCATAAATCACAACTTTGACAATGCACTAGTTGGGATGATAGTGAGGATTCACTGTATGCTTGAGTGAAACACCTTACTATTCTATGTGTGCAACTAATTTTGATAAGAGATCACTATAGGTGATTTTGTACCTTAATCATTGAGAGGAAGCTGTGCTTGGACAGTGTCACATGAAGTGAAAATCTTTGCTATAACATCCATTCTCACATGGTTAAGGATTTGAAAATTCCACAAGTCTAAGGCAGTGGGTTCATAGATTGATTGCTGTCCCTGTGTCTAAGTAAACACATTTGTTGTGAGTAGTTTTAATAAACACCCTACTGCCTTTCCTGGAAGCATATCCTGTGTTCTGGACACTCCTGTCTTAGCTCTGAGATTGGCTGCCACCAGACCCACTTCAGGCTTGCCCTGCAGCTACTACCCTCACACTGGCTGCTTTCCACTTCTTGTCTCTCCTGGCTTAGCTTCACCAAGCCATCATCACTGATCAGGCTTCCCACTCTACCCACCTTTGCTCTGAGGATGAAAAACACTCAGATAACTTTAGTATTTTAGAATTTGCTTTCTAGCACAAATTTCTGGGTACAGAATCTCCTCACATAAACTTATCAGCTAACCTGTATCATTTAGCTCCTCCCAACATGCTCTGACCCTGACTGAGTTGGAGACTGCAAGTTCTAACTGCCCTAAGGCCTTACATGCTTCTGATTTCTTCTCATTTCAATGCATGGCAACAAAAGCCTCTTCAGTTTCCCTGAATCTCATTTTTCCTCCTGGGACCTGGAATTCCCACCTATTCCCTTCTACCCAGCAATTGGCTACTGGCTTCCTTTACTAATCAAATCAAGAACCAATTAGGGAACAAGACTTTAGGACCAACTCCTCCCTCTATGCCCATTTTAGTCATTGGATCTCCACTAATCATTAACATTTTGTTTTGCTGTACTTGGCCTTTGAAATTTACCAAAGTGTTTCTGTGTATTTGCAAGCTGTAAACCATCCATTTTTTGAACATATGATAATAAAAGGATATGGAATCTATAATTATGTATTATTGTCTTCCTTCACTGCTCTCCATATTAATTTTTGATACATCATGTTTCCTTTACCTCCTTCTTTTCAAATCATCCCCATAGCCTCCTCCTTGTTCACTTCTAAATATATGGCCACTTCTTATTGTTTGATATTTCGTATAAGCACACATATAAACAAAACCACAAGCACTCATAGAGGCACACTTCAATTCTTGTACACACACACACACACACACACACACACACACACACACATACACACACACTCACACACACACACTCATAAATGCAAATATCAACATTATGTATTATGGAGTTAAAAAAAAAAAGTTTTGCCATGTTATCCATTTTCACTAGATTTGAGAAACTGTTTTTTAAAAAGAACTTTTTACTACATTTAGGTTTGTATTTTTCAGTGCTGTTTTTACCTCCTCTCTCATATCAAACTCCCAGAGTTTCTTATCCCATTTCCCCTTCTGCCTGTCTCCAAGAGGATGTTCCCCCTTCCAGGACTGCTATCTCCTAGGTGCCTCAAGTCTCTAAGTGGTTTGGCACATCTTCTCTCACTGAGGTCAGACCAGGCAGTCCTCTGCAGTATATTTGTTGGAGGCCTCATACCAGCTGGTTTATGGCTCAATGCCAGAGAGATCCCAGGTCTCTGCATTAATTGAGACTGCTGGTCTTCCTATGCGGTTATCCTCCTCCTTCTCAGTTTCTTCCAGCCCTTCCCTAATTCAATCACAGGCGTCCCCGATGTCAGTCGATTGCTTAGGTGTAAGAATCTGTATTTATCTCAGTCAGCTGCCTGTTGGTCCTCTAGGAGAACAGTCATTCCAGGATCTAGTCTGTAAGCACAGCATAGCATCAGTAATAGGGTCATACCTTGGAGCCTCCACTTGAGATGGGTCCCAATTTGGGCAATCACAAGACCTCCCTTTCTTCAGGCTCTTCTCCAATTTTGTCCCTGAAGTTTTTCTTACAGGAACAATTCTGGGTGATAGTTTTTGACTGTGGATGGCTACCCTTGATGTCCTTTTTACCAGAGTTGAACTCTTCAAGTTCACTCTCCCCACTGTGTGGCATTTCATCTAAGGTCCCTCCCCTTGAGTCTTGAGAGTCTCTCACCTCCCAGGACTCAGGAATGTCTAGCAGGTCTACTGACTTCCCACCCCCCCAGGGGTACATATTTCCATTCATTTTGCTGATTCTCAGGTTTTCTCTCCTGCCTCCTCCAACCAAGAACCTGGTCATGTTCCCTCCTCCCAATCCCCGACCCTGCTCTCTCCCTTCTGCCACCCAGGCCCTGTTCCTGCCTCCAGTGATTGATTTCATCTCCTTTCCAACCTCACTTGAGCCCATTAACTTGTTAACTTTCTTGAGTTCTATGGATTGTATCCTAGATATTCTTTACTTTGGGGGCTAATATACACTCATTAATGTTTGCATACCATGCATGTCCTTTTGGGTCTGAGTTACCCTTCCCTGGATGATAATTTCTAGTTTCATCCAAAGAAGGGGTAGAGAAAATATTCCATTACACAATGGAATACTATTCAGCTATTATGGACCAGGTCATCATGGGTTTTGAGAAACTGTTTATGTAATATATGTTTTTAGCAATTTGTAAAATGTGTTAAATGAAAATTAGTAAATGCTATTTTTGAGCTCTCAATGTACATTAAGTAATTTTCAATTTGTGTGTGCAGCATCATATTATAATGTTTTGAAAACAGAAAATATGATTGAAATAATTTCTTCTTATATTCAGGACCATTTTATTGATACATTGTTTCTTGTGTTTCTGTGCAAATTTTAGAATAATTTTAAGCATTTTGATAAATGAATAATATATATGGGACCCTGAAGCTCACTGTACAATATTTTTAAATTGATTTTTTATGGTGAATTCCTAATAATATTAAAAAATATTTACCTTGGAATTTAGGACTTTATCAATCTCAGATAAATATAACTAATCATATGAAATTAGTTACTGTTTAGTTAAAAATAGTTAAATAGTTCTTCACTATTTATTCATAAATATTTTCCTTTCCCTGTTTTACTTATTCAGGGTCTCTCCATACTGAATGTGATGATCTCAAACTCAGGCACTGAGTACTTACTTCTGTCACATATTCTGAGAAGCCTTTCCTGGAAATAGAGTCACCACACCTACCTGGTGGTATAGTAAATCATTGGCATATTTATTTCCTATTTAATTATTAATTTTGTGGACTACTTTGTCTTTTGTTTTCAATTATCAATTTCTTGTATGTAAAATACAATTAAAAACTTTAATGTTTTCTTATATTTGCATATTTACGATTCATATGTTTAAATCTTTTTTGTACATCTTATTGTTTCTGTTGAATAATGTTCTTTTCAACAAGATATATTATAATTTTTCCTTTTGGAACACCTACTGTACATTTTCTATACTAAATTCACAGAAGATTTTATCCAGTAAATGTTGTTTGACTTGATAACTATTTGTAGCATTTTCCTTCTAATTCTTGAAAATTGCTAATTCTATTAGGATGCTAGCTATTTTCATTCATTTATATTTATTATGTTTGAGTACTCTCATTTTTAAATGTCCTAAGTTATAGTACTAATTCCTGGGAGCCTCCTCTGTCTCAGTTCTGTGGTTGGTCCTATGATGATTCCCATTGCTTTTTGTTCTCCTATTCTTCAGCAACCCTCCTTTCCCTACTTCGAATCATCATTCCCCTCCTCACTCCTTCTCCTACTTAAATTCCTCTATCTGTCCTCCTACAATGTCTGTTTTATTTCACATTCTGTGTGAGTTCATGCTTCCTGTCTTTGGCCCTCCATATTACTTAGTTGCTCTGGGTTTTTTCTATTTCTAGAGCATACACATAATTTGCTGTGACTTGTTTCATTCAACCCTGACAAAAGTAGAAGTGGCTTTGTGGATAGGCTACAGTATAAAGGTCAGAGATTCCAAAGGGACTTTAACTATGTAGATATATGAAAGCTATCACACGTGCTGGGAAAATAGTACCTGAATTAAATTTGAGGAGGGTAAAAGAAAGATGTAGATGAAGTTGTGAAAGTTGAATTTGGAAACAGTAATGATATTATACTTGATATTGGAAAAGAAATAAATAACTGAAGACAATTATCAGAAATTAGTGCAGATTAGAGAGGGAATTTTACCTGGTGGTTTTTCCTTGTAAGAGAGCAGGAAGAGGAATGGGAAATGTCCTGGTAAGATACAGCAATAAGATGAGGATACCTGACAGTGCCTCTGAGTTTGACTGTGTTTTCTGTGTTGTTCATTGACAGATATATGTGATTGACATATAACTGATTTCTCCCTCAGAATGCCACATCAATAACATAAGTATCAGTGAGTGGCTGCAGAAGCATCATGGTTTCTACTATGTATACTAAAAATTATGTCTAATGGTGAGTTTCAACCCTGAAAGATATTTGTGTGTAAGGTAACAATTAACTATAGTAAATGCATTTGGGTATGAACATTTGTTATTGGCCTCCAATAAAGCAGGTATATTGTAGAAAGAGAGTAATTGAAAAGTTAGTGTTCTTTATAGCTATCAAGACAAAATATGTAAGGTTTTTAAAAAAAATAGTTGCTAGATTAGACCAGATATATAGAACCATATCTAGTACCCCTAAATAGGATCCCATTGAAGTTCTGTAAAATTTTTTAGGTGTTTGAGGCAAGTATCATTAAATACAATTCAATGCTGAAATTCCTAGAGTTACAGAAATCTTCAGCATGGCATCGCTTTACTAATTTTAGTAATTTTATAAATACAAATGTATATAATTAATGAACAACTGCTAAAACGATAAGCAGTTCAATATTTCTCAATTATATTCTGTGTGCATGCATTTAAGACTGAACTCTTAGTATAACATGTCCCATCTAAGGCATCAACCATAGAGATGAAACTCCAGTAGTTTTTTATTTTTTCTTTGACTTTTTAGAGTCCAGTTGTTATTCCCCCTCCTCCTCTGACTGCTGACTGTACCTCATTCCATTTTCCAGTAATTTTAAAGCTAGAAAAAGCATGTTTTGTGTGCCCACCCTTCACTCTGGCATTTCAACATAATGTCACGCATATTTATTCTCTATGTATGCTTATTTTGGGAGTTTAAAGATGCAGCTCTGTCATATATTTATCACACATTTTCACAGCAGATATACTGTACCTATAGACTCTACTGTTTGGCATAACTTCCTTCCTTTACCATGATAGAACCCTACTTAACTGATTGAGAATATCATGAACAATTTACCTGCGGCTTTGAGCTGAAAAGTCTCTAATGTCCTAAGAGGGGCAAATATTTAGGTATTTGAAGTTACATGAGGAACCTTGGTAAAACTTGTGAATTTACCTAAGCGTTTTGTAGCATGCTTATATGCAGCATTAACCTTTACCTATCTTGGTAGTAAAGAGAACTCTAAGTATAGTGTTGCAGTACATGGGAAACTCTTTACCACTTTAATATTGTTAGGAATTCCAAAATTAATATTTGGGAAAATTCTTTAAATGTGAAATTTTTTCACAGAAATTTGGCTTACGTGGAATGTAAGGCAGAGTCCTCTGTGTTCTTATTCCACTACATCTTAGTGGCTCACATAGATGGAGAGCTCAGATACTTTGGCCTTTTCTGACACGTAAGAAAACTGCAATTTAAACTCAAGTAGAATCTCAGAGAAACTTCAGAGGTGTTTTATTGAAAACGTAAGATTTACTTAGAATGGGAAACCTTTAGATACTGGAATTATCTCAAAACATTTATTATTCTTTTAATATCAATTATGCCTGAGGGGAAGGTTGAATCAGGCAGCAACACACTTACCTTCAATGATGAGCACCTGCATTTAATTAGAGATTAAGGAAATTAAAATCCATGGATAGTGTTGTATTTGTGCACTTCTGGAACATGGTTGCCAATAACAGTACTGGTGATCAATATTGGTGGTCAGCACAACTAGATTAGTTGGTGAATTTTAGTGAGAATCAATATCTAAAATTAGCAAGAGATGGTAGATATTTGAAACAAAATTATATTTACTGAACTTGAGAGCAAAATTGTACAGATAAGTTCTTGGCAGTTAAAATTGTATATACAAGACTTCTGCTAAATCAAGGTAGCAAAACACTATCATATCAGTATGACATTTAGTTGAGTGCCAAACCAGGAAGAATCAGTTTTATTCAGACATGTTTGATTTTAAAGGCTGTGAGATCTCACATTTTTATGCACAACTGTGCATAAACATGATGTCCTAATCATGTAATATAAACAATTGGATACAGGCCTCCACAAATCTGTATTTTGATTGACATGTATTTGTTTTGTTTTGTTTTGATTTGATTTGATTTTTAATATTATTTACCTATTTCAAGAGAAGCTTATTGACAATGTTAGAAGACTAAACATATCTTTGGGTTTGAGCATACATGTAAATTGCAGTTAAAGATTCTGTTGTTTTAACGCATCTGTGGTTGTAGGTTCTTATGCAGGAACCACTCAGTACCACTGAGTAGTTAACTAGGTTTCCAGTACTAAGCATGAGCTCTCTCTTGTTAACCGGGTCACATGCACAATTACAGAGCTGTTTGTTAGTTCCAAGACATATGTGCCAGTTTTGCATCCCATAGGTTATTTTATGGTTTAGTGGATGTTTATACATTAGTGTTCTCATAGCCATAAGAGTTGGGTCAGATTGTTGGTTGTCCTCCACTTTTGGCAGCATACACAGACATGATAAATCCATGTACAAAACACTTCCACATAGATTTCGTAGGCAATTTTGCATCAATTATTTCAGAAAAATTGGAAGACCTGATGTTAAGAACGTTTGCTATGATATTGTGTCTTGTTGGTAATATCAGATTGAGACTAAGCAAAAAGACTGACCAAAAGTCAGCTGAATAATATGATGGAAATGAACTTGCCAAAGGGAACAAATAAAGACCTTAAGGATTCAACTCTATACAAAATATGATAGGCAACCTAGGAAATCTGAAAAAGGAAGATGCTCGCATTTTCAGGGAAGAGAATACCAATTGGTTGTTTAGTATCAAACATTCTCCTCTGAAGACACACATTCAGGTAACATTAAGAGTACGCAAAAGCTATATATTTAAGAATACATATGTACTGTGTATACATATATGCATCTAACAATGATTATTTTTCAAATTAGGCCATAAAATTAAAGGAAAATGCTATTATACAGAAGTGTTTGCAGGATGAAAAAGACAGCAGCAGTCTAATTAAATTGGATTGCTAAAAATAAAAAAGAAATACATATTCCCCCACATTTAGCCAAATACACACATGAACACACATACACATGTGTTCATGAACATGTGTATGTACATGTTCATGCAAACATAAGAGAAAATGGAGTTGTTGGTATCAGCATAGATAGTATTAATTAGGATAAGTACAGATTTTTGATTAAGGCCTGAAGCTTTAACATACATACAATATTTATGTGTGTATTTGAATGGAATATCTTAAGAAATTAAGGCCCCAGAGAAAAAAATGGTAGAGTTTGTCCTTTGTAGTTTACCTGCATGCACACATTGGTTCACTTCATAGGAGAATTACATGTCCACATGCAAATGACCTCATACACACACACACACACACACACACACAGAGAGAGAGAGAGAGAGAGAGAGAGAGAGAGAGAAAGAGACAGAGAGATAGAGAAAGATAAACAAATATCTATATATTCAATAATTTACAGAAAATGAAGGCACTAGAGAACTGATTGAAGAATGTAACCTCTGGCTCTCATAAGACCATGAACAAATGTGTAACCTCTCCACATTGAAAACTGCATTTTCATACACACAGAAGTATACAAACACACACACACACACACACATACACACACACACACACACACTCACACACACACACACACACACACAGAGAGAGAGAGAGAGAGAGAGAGAGAGAGAGAGAGAGAGAGAGAGAGAGAGACTAGCAGACTAGCACATGGAATATCTAAAATATACATATTTTATGTATATTTTTCTAAACATACCTCTTAAATTATTTGACAGTCAAGCTACCTTGGGGCACTAAACTGCTCACTGAATTTATTTTCTGCCTTGGGTTCAAAATCAAAATTTCTTTCTTTAATGCAAATATCCACTAATAAAGCATCCTAATAATATAAAGCATTAATACAATGTGCAGTCTCATGAATAAAATTATAGGACTTGAACACTATCACAGACAGATTGCAGTGAATCCTCAGCAAACAACAATTGCTGCCAAGAGTCAGAACCAGAATGGTTCACACCAAAATAGAAACTTTCTGGTTAATACCCAGGCTCTAGGTCCAAACAGCCAGATATATGCTCATCCTCTAGGTACTGTAGGATGGTTTGTTTTCTGCTGTACATTGCATCCAGTATACACATTAAATTTTATTTTATCCCTTTTGCCTTTCAATTTCCCATCTTCTGATGCAACATATAGGAATAGTGAAGAAGTAGAAATAACACCAACTTTGATGGAAAGCACCCTAGTTATATCAAGTTTTTGATCTCCATCCATAGGTTTGACATCTCTGTATTGAATGGTCTACATCCATTTTCAGTAAGAATGTGCACACTCAGCTAATTCAAGCCAAACTCTTTTAGATACTCTTTAGGCCATTTACAAACCTTTATTATTTACTCGTGATGTGTTAGTTATTGGCCTTTGAAACTCAGTGCAATAAGTCTGTGAACACAGGCTTTTTGCCAGTCAGACTCCTAGCTGGAGTCTACCCCTTGACTGTATCCTGGTTATAGACAAGGTTTGTTTACATGTCTCTCGATAGAGAAGGAGGTCTGGTCCCAAGACATGCAGGAAATAGAACCAATAGAATTTTAGTGTGTGTATTTCGAGTAGAGGAGGAATAGGAGTTTGCAATCAGGATATAAAGTGGTTAAATAAATAAATTACTAGATAAAACAGGTTTTTACACTGTCACATCATGTACCAGACCACATCTCGTCCTCTGTAGTAACCATTTGTCAGCAATCTGTTTCACAGGCTGATTCAAGGTCATAGACACAGGTGCAGTCATACTTATATATAAACTTCTAGAGGTAAAGGAACATAACACATTCATTTTGCCTCAGTATGCACAGTTCACCAGTGGAAATATTTATCCCTTTCTAGGCAGCTGGCTAAAAGTTTTTTTAGGTAAGGCAGTGACACCCAAAAATACACCTTCGCCCAAAGCCAAATACCAAGGTACTATAACATGTATTAACACTTCAAACTTCCCATAGAAACACTCAAACTGCTTTTGTCTTACTTGAGTGTTAATGTTGCCTTCTGACATCATGGACCATCACCAGTGCTTTCTCCTTCCATCTATTTCACTTCAGGTGAGATGGTGTGCAGCATTTATTTTGTGAAGGAAGAAATTGACCACTGCAGATTGTTTTCCAAGATTGGTTATCTCACTATGCATGTTTGGCTAGATTTTTAGTGTTTGGCATATTTCATTTCCTTGATCATTTAAAACTACTGATTATCATGCATAGTACACTCAAGCATGACCAATTCATGGGTGGCTTTGAATCACTAAACCACTATTACTGTGGTGAAGGCTATGATTTGCGAAATGATGGCACTTGCGGGAAGTGGTAAAATATTTAAGTTTACCTACAACTTTTGTAGTAATCTTATTGTTCACTCAGACATTGCTTGGTTTTAAGGAATAGATCAAATGTAAAATTGAGAGACATTGGGACTCTCTTTCCTACATCAATATTGTAAAAATTATAAGATCAACCTTATTGGAAATGACAATAAGTGTGAATATTTTGCTAGGAGCTTGCCTGCCTTGCCTATAATGTAGAATATAGTGGAGAGATATTCCACAACCTGTGGCTCAAAACAAAACAGTGCAGACCCTTTTCCTTTTCCTAATGTTTTAGAGAACCAACACTGAAACTTTAGGAATATAAGAGACAATCATCAAGGTTGTGCTAAAAATTGATTTCTTGAATATCTTGATCAAATATTCTTACAGATAATGGGTTATGTTTTCTTTTATAGTAAAATATGCCTAGGTCTTAGGATGGCTTAATCAGTAACATATTTCCTTTGTTATTATGAGCTTCTGAGTTTATTTCTAGAATACACTGGTAAAAATCCATGTAAAGTGCTTTGGGTATGCTGGTTTCAGGCTCTAGCTAGGAACTGACTAAAACCTACATAGCAATGACAGAGGACTCTATTAAGGTGTGCCAGGAAACAGTGTAAATGGAAATCCAGCATAGCCAGGTACTTGCTAAAAGACGTCCCACTCTTTTAAAATATATTGTTCACAGAAGTTTAGGAGACTAACGCCATAGTCATGGAGCCTGCATTCACCTTTTATGCATCGGCTTGTTCAGCTTGCGGATTCTGTGGCACTGCCCACAGTCAGCATGGGGATGTTTCTGACTCTTTTGGTTGCTCTTGGTACTTGTTTTATACTCCCAGGTTGCCTCATTCAGCTATGATATAAAGATGTTTTGTACTGTCTTTGCATCTTGTTATGCTGTGTTTGTTGATTTCGACAGGATGCCTGTTCTTTTCTGAAGGGAGAAGGAGGATCACATTTTCCAGAGGAGAGGGGAAGCAGGGAGGAAGATGACTGAGAGAGGTGGAGGAAGTGGAGGTTGCACTTATGATAGAACTATAAATTTAAGAAGAGATATATCTTATTAACCCCTGCATTTTGGCTTAATATGCCATAAGCGTGATTCACCTCAGCCCTCAGCATCTAATAGAGGCAGGAGAGGTACTGGTCTTCAGACTCCCTCACAGACCTACTATGAGGAAAACTGCTATCTACATATAGCTCTAATCTGGCAACATAAAATTATGAGAGGAAGGTCACAGCTTAAACATTGACCAATTTTATTGGGTGGTATTCATTATAATGATGATAGATTTGATTTCATATTATGTGTAATTCTCTTTTACCTTTCTCCACCTTCTTCAATATCATACAAATCCCTACCCACCCAAATCTGCACTGATTTCTCCTCTCTCTAATTAAAATGTAGACATTAATTTAGTAGTAGTAGTAGTAGTAGTAGTAGTAGTAGTAGTAGTAGTAAATATTTAAAATAAAACATATCAGGATAAGACAAAAGAAACAAAGAAAGAAAGAGCCAAAGAAAAGAAGAAAAGTATCTATAGATGCTAGGGCATAGGTTCACACAAAAATAAGTGACACAACAACACAATATCATAAACCACTACCCACTATAAGCCTGCTCACAGAGGACATGTAAGGAAAAGAGACAAGAATAAACCACCACCAACAACAACAAGAAAAAAAAAAAAACAAAAGCAAACAAAACACTGAGTGAGGTTTATGAGAAAAGGACCCTCCAAAAATGCTTGTGAGTACTTTTTGTGTGCCATCTACTTTTGAGTTTTGGGCCAATAAGGGTAATTTCTATATGTAATGAAATTCTATTAGAGGAAACTTATTTTTTAATTGCTTGCAGTGACCAATTGGTGATAGCTTGTGGTTATGTGACAGGTCGTTGCTGACTTTCTCTTGCCTGATAGCCAATAGTTATCTGGAGGCATAGAACTTTGAAGAACTTTTTTGGCATCAAGAATATCGCAGATTCTATGTTCTAATCTATATTTCTTTTTATCTTGTTAAATTGTGTTTCTGCTTTGTGAGAAATATATTTGTTTACTCCTCCTTGCTTGGATACTCTAGGTTTGAGATCAGGCAAGGTCAAAGACGTGACCATATCTTCACGGAAAGAACTTTCATATGAAAAAATTCTGTCTTATTTTTTTCTCTTGAAAGTTTTATTTAACAACAACATATTCCTCTTTGCTTTCTCTCTGCTTCATTCTCTATAGCCTTTCCCACTATTCTTCAAATCCTGTCATTTCAATTAATGCTTCTTGTATGTATGTGTGATGTGAATACAAAGATATGAACTTTCAACATTTTTAAGAAGATAGGAAACTTAGGAAGGAGACTAGTGGGTTGGAGGGACACATTATCTAATAGAATCTGGAAAAAATATCAAAGCATCATTTGGGTTGTTGGTTTGGAGGAGATAATGTGGATTCCACAGGATTACTATCGCCCTGCACCTGAGAGGTAGTTCCCTTGCATTTATGTTTAGTGACTAAGCAGAGTCATTTAATATTTGTGTAGGTGTTTCTCCACAAATTTTGTCAGGAGGGACTTTAATTAATTGTGGATAGCTTGATTCACCATATTGATAAAGTTTCAAATGACATTGAACTAGAAACCTAAAAGGTAGGTAAGGGCACTGCATTTAAAAACCAAGTTGAGCTTACAGTCACATGTTTATATGCCATGACATCATATGCATCCATTATTACGTACAATAGTAATTTAAATGATGTAGAATTACATTGCATTAGTAAGAGTAGATGAGTTACTTTTTTAAAATGTTGAAATTTTAATTTATTATTTTAAAAGAAATGGACAGGATACTCTAGCTTATTTTTATGGTGTTTCTTAAGAAATGTAATCTCACACACAAAACTAGTTAATTTGAGTTATATAGAAATTTGAATTTATATATTCAGAGTGTTATATTGATTTAACATTATTTATGCTGTTAGTATCTTCCTGTTTTAACATGTATATTTTATAAAAATATTCACCATTTTGTCCAGTGATATCTTTAGAAACAAAACATATTTGTAGCTGAAATATATATGTATACATGTATGTATATATATACATATATATATGTATATATATATATATATATATATATATTTATTTTAGAAAGATTGTGATATTTTCTTAAGAAATGGTACATTGTTTATGGATCGGACCCACACAGAAAATGTGGGATTGAGGAAACCATGGGCAGGAGGGAAGGAGTAATTTTTTAAGGATTTATTTGTTATATATAAATAAATTGTAGCTGTCTTCAGGCACTCCAGAATAGGTAGATCTCCTTATGGATGTTTGTGAGCCAACATGTGGTTACTGGAATTTGAATACAGGACCTTTGGAAGAGCAGTCAGATCTCTAAATTGCTGAGCCATCTCTCCAGCCCCAAGAAGGAATATCTTATGTAGCCTGTTTTAAATGAAAGTCCAAACATACATATTGACTAACTGTATCTGCTTGATTTTAAGGCATAATGTCACATAAATGGTTGTACAAAATATATTCATGTTTATCAGATTGTGTACAGTTTTGAGGAATAAGATACAGTTAGAAATTTATATGATAATGTTGAATAATTATCCTTCATTACTAGATATAAGTGATGTATTTTCGATTAGTTTTCATGATTTGTTTTATAAACAGTTCATTATTACTACATATGTCAGGGTTTTCTATTAGGCTATACATCTGTTTATGGCTAGTTCAGTTTCTTCCCACAACTCATGAGAAATTCGACATAACCCCACTCCTTAGCTCAAATTCTATACCTTACTACTAGCCGTTTGATCTTCATAGCCTGACCCTTTGATTTTCTCCCACATATAAAAATATGCTACCAATACATTGTCTTGCTTAGAATTACTATGTCTGGTAATGAATCACTATTACCAAAGGCAACTTATTGAGGAAAGAATTTATTTGGAGTATGCATTGTCCTGTGGTTTCTATTGCTGTAAAATGACACAATGATCATGACAAATCTAATAAAGGAAAAAAATTGACTGGGGCAGTTAATTAGGTATTAACTGGAGTAGTTAATTAGGTTTCCAGTACTAAGCATGGTCTCTCTCTTGTTGACCAGGTCACATGTGCAATTACAGAGCTGTTTGTTATTTCCCAGACATATGGCAATGTTGTACCCCTAGGATTATTTTATGGATTATTGATTATTCATAGGTTAGTGTTCTTATAGCCATATAGTTGGGTCAGATTGTTGGTTGTCTTCTTCTTTTGGCAGCATACACAGACATGATAAATCCATGTATGAAACACTTCCACATAGAATTCCTATGTATCATTGCATCAAATATGTCAGAAAAATTGCAAGGGCTTATGTTCAGAATGTTTGCTATGGTATTGTGTCGTTTTGGTAATATCACATTGAGACTTATCAACAAGACTGACCCACAATCAGCTGAATAATATGATGGAAATGAGGCTGCAAAACAAAAACAAAAACAAAGAAAGACCATAAGGATTCAACCCTATGCAAAGTATGACAGGCAACCAAGGAAATCTGAAAAAGGGAGATGCTGGATTTTTCAAAGAAGAGAATACCAATTGGTTGTTTAGTATCAAACATTCTCCTCTGAAGACACATTCAGGTAACATTAAGAGTACAAAAATTTCATATATTTAAGAATATATATGTAGATATATAAACATATGTCGGTCTAACAATAATTATTTTCAAAATGAGGCCATAAAATTTAAGGAAACTCCTATTATATAGAAGTGTTTGCAGGAGGAAAAGGAAGGCATAAGTTTCATTAAATTTAACTGTTAAAAATAAAAAAGAAATACCTATTCCCCCACATTCATCCATTTATACACATCAACACACATACACATGTGTTCATGAATATGTGCTGGTACATGTGACAAACCAACATCGAGAAAATGGAATTGTAGATATCAGCATAGATAGCATAAGGATAAGTATAGATTTTTGGTTAAGGCCTGAAGATTTAATATATATACAATATTTATGTGTGTATTTGAATAGAGTATTTTAAGAAATTAAGGCACCAGAGAAAGAATAGTAGAGTTTGTCCTTTGTAGTTTACCTGCACACTCACATTGGTTCACTTCATAGCAGAGCTGCATTTCCACATACACACAGCCACACCCACACCCACACAAATATCTATACATTCAATAATTTACAAAAAATGAAGGCACTAGAGAATCAATTGAAAAATTATTTAACCTCTGGCTGCCATATGACCATGAACAAATATGTAATCTCTCCACATTGAAAACTGCATTTGCTGCATTCGCATATACACAGAAATACACACACACACACACACACACACACACACACACACACACACTTACCAACCCATGGAATTGCTAAAAGTATACATAGTTTTATGTATATTTTTCTAAATATACCTCTTAAATTATTTCTTGACAGTCATGCTACCTTAGGGCAGTAAACTGCTCACTGGACATATTTTCTGCCCTGGACACAAAATAAAAATTTCGTTCCTTAATACAAACATCCACTGATAGAGCATCCTAATGGACATAAAGCATTAATCCAATGTATAGGCTACTGCATAAAAACATAGTACTTGGAAAAACTGGCACAGACATATTGCAGAGAGTCATCAGCAAGCTGCAATTCCAGCCCAGAGTCAGAAACGAATTGTTCACAGCTATATAAAACTTTCTGATTAATACCCAGGCTCTAGGTCCAGGAAGCCAGATATATGCTTATCCTCTATATACTGCAGGCTGTTTTTTGTCTGTTGTCCACTGCATCCAGTACACACATTAAATTATATATATTTTTTTGTCTTTCAATTTCCCATTTTCTGATGCAACATATAAGAATAGTGAAGAGGTAGAAATAACAGCAGATTTGGTGGAAATTATCCTAGTTATAGTATGTTTTTGATCTCCATCCATAGGTTTGACAATTCTGTCTTAAATGGTCCTATATCCAGTTTCAGTAAAAATGTGCATGCTCAGCCAATTCAAGACAAATTCTTTAAGTTGCACTTTAGGCCATTTATAACCTTTTAGTATTTGATCTTGAGATGTTAGTTATTGGCTTTTGAAAAACAATGCAATATGTCTGTGAAAACAGTGTTTTTGCCAGTCAGACTCCTGGCTCTAGTCCAGCCCTTGGCTGTATCCTTTTTGTAGAAAAGGTGGGATTACATGTCTCTCAATAGAGAAGGGGGTATGTTCCCAGGACCTGCAGGAGATAGAGCCAATTTTAGTGTGAGTACATAGAGGAGAGGATTGAGTCTGCAATCACAATGAAAAGTGAATAAATAATTAAATTCCTGGATAAAACATATTGCTACACTGTCCCATCATGCACCAGACCACATCCTTCCTCTGTAGTAACAGTTTGTTAGCACTATGTTTCACAGGCTGATTCAAGGTCACAGACATAAGAACAGTCATACACACACAGACAGACACACAGACACACAGACGACACAGGGACAGACACACAGACACACACACACACACACACACACACACACACACACACACACACATAATGTATATAAACTGCCAGAGGTAAAGGAATATAACAGCTGCATTTTGCCTCAGTATGCACAGTACACCACTGGAGGTATTTTTCCCTTTCTAGGCAGCTGGATAAAATGTTCTTAGGTAAGGTAATGACACCCAGAAATTTACCTTCACCTGAAGCAGAATGACAAGGTACTGTAACATGTAGTAACTCTTCAAACTTCCCATGGAAAGACTCAAACTGTTTTTATCTTACGTGAGTGTTAATCTTGACTTCTGGCATCATGGACCAGCTCCAGTGCTTTCTGATTCCATTTATTTAACTTCAGCTGAGATGATTTTCATAATTTATTTTGTGAAGGAAAAGTAGTTGTTGTTAACCAGACTGCTATTATTCTCAAGTGAGAGTGCCAACGCCTTACATCTATTCTGTGTGTAAGCAGATTTGGCTTAATCAGTCTAAAAATAAAAGAGCCTCTTCACATCTTCTAATTTTTCACAACTTTAATGATACCCAAATAGATGCTGATAAATTGTAATTTTGTAAGAATTTAATATATTATTGAAATAGAGATAACAATATGTATTTTAATAATTCACTCTCTAATATTTCAATTATCAGAAGATTTATTACAATCCATTTAAGTTTAAGATTAGTATTAAATTTTAATATAACTTTATATTAACATTTTCTTACCTTAGTACAGTATACTGCTGTTCTAAGACACAAAAACTCCTATATGTGCATGTCTAAGTATGTGTGTGTGTGTGTGTGTGTGGTGTGTGTGCTCTCATAATGACTTCTTTGAAATGGAATATCAAAGGAAATATTTGATTGTATAAATAATGATGTAATTGTCATTGTCAGAGATTAAAGCTTAGAAATATAACTCTGTATATAATTATGCTTAGGTACTCAAAATGTAATTTATTGAAAAACCCTATCAGATCCTTCAGTCACACTGTGAGGACTATCGTTTGTCACTTCTCATCATAGCTACAAAGCCAATCTGTAGGCTCTCTGATGATTCAAATCACAATAAAAATAGAGTAGTTCTTATATTTCTTATAATAATGGATGTTATATAAGTGAAGAAGCTGTCATAAGTTGATTATCTTTATATTGCTATACAAGCTTGCTTAAAAAACCTTGAATCAGTTTTTTCAGTGACTCCATGTTAATAACCATTTATAACATGACTGTTATCTTAACAGCAATTGCTTCATGACCATGAGAAAGGCCTATATAAAATCTACATCATGGATCTATGATATCAGCAAAGACCATGACAGCATGGGGACATGCTACACATTGTAATAGGAAAGCTTTCACAGAATTGGATGTGAAAGACAAAATGTATATTTTATTGTATTTTTGTATCATTTAGTAAGGCTATTTTCTTTATTGATAACAGTGTAAGAGGAGACAATCAAGTTCATGCTCTGGTCATGGTGTAAAGGAGGGACTAAGTGGCAGGAATAAGAACTGTTAAGATGGGTATTTAATCATATAAAGAAAGGGTCTATAATGATTCTTCATTCTATATAAGAATTGCAGTAGTAAATTTCTAGGACATATTTCATTAATAGCTAATATTAGTTTTTATGCAAGACTGAGGAGCAAATAATTAAATCATATATTTGTGACACAAAAATTAAGATTAGAAAAATAGATCTAGTAATTTGGACAGACCCGAATATACTGGACTACTCATGGTAACTTCATTTAGACTTCATATCATACCAAGAATTGGGCCTTCTCACCTCTTTCTTGCCTAATTCTGAACCTGAGTTGAAATTAGTAATAAATGATAGCCTATCCCTTAGGTTAGGCTCATTTGTCTTCAATAGTCTTTGGTTATAAAACCTAGATTGGTGCATGCATATTCTCTTTGATGAATCTATATTCTGTGAATACATGAGTTTAATTATTTATCCTTGGAAGGATATTTCATGTACTAGGGGCACTGAATTCACTCCCACAGTTAAAGAAATTCATAAACTTACTTGTTTGAAAAGTCTTCCTAACCCTGATACATTTATATAATAGTAAATAATGATTGTAGTATTAGTAGCTGCTCACATTGTGCTGCTGCCAATTATGGCAGAGAAGATCTAGGTCTGCAGCTCTCCTAAGTCATCTACATAACTGGGTGGTCTTGATTTTTGATAAATATAACTGAGCTCATCTGTAACCTCAATATGTTCCTTGGTTCACTAAGCAGAAGATTAGAGAAAGCATTTCAACTTTGTGGATGTAGTGCCCAGGATAAACAGACCTTTCATGTCTCTCTAGGAAAAGATAAAAAGCAAGAATATCTGTCAAGTTGAAAGGAAAAACACTTTAAAATTACCTTACTTTAAGTAATTATAAATTAATCTCTATAATTTCTTCTTCAAAACACTCCTATATTTTCCCTGCTTTAAAATCCATTATTCATTTTACATAAATTTCAGTTACATTTATATAAATATATAACTATGTAAAACTATATATAACTCTGTGTTTGTGTGTGTTTGTGTGTGTGTGTGTATATTTTTAAGTGAATAATTGTTTATCTGTTCAGTGTTATTTTTTTATATTTTTAGGATTGACAGTTTGGTATATAAACACTTATTTTATGTGCATTTCTCTTGGTACACTAAAGTATCTTCATTATTAATTCACTTTATATTAGGATAATAGCTCCCCACCATCTCCACCTAGTCTGTCCATCTCACCTCCAATCTGCCCCTATCAAGCTCTAAACCCCTTCTTCCTAGAAAAGTGATTGCATCCCATGGACAAAAGGAAGTCCTGGAATTTTAGCCTTAGCAAGATTAGGGCAAATGTCTTCCAGTGGAACGAGATAAGGTACCCTACATTGTATAAAATAAAACAATTCAATTGTTTATTTTTAACTTTCTAGATGAAATTTAGCTTTTCCAACATTATTTGTTTTACTTCACATGAAAGATAGATTTTATTATCATGAGTGTTGCTATTGACATGTCTCTATACTTTCTGGAAACTCAAGCTGACAGTAGAGTATATCTAACATTTCAAACAGTATGTTTAGTTAACTACTTGATACCTGGTATCCTCTTTATTATTTGTCTACTGCCGGTACCTATAGGAATCTGAAATTATTTCTCTAACATCCTAGGGCAGGAGCCTAGTGAGACTGTACAAGCTAGTTCCATCTACCACTGAGGACATAGAAAGTATTATCTCTATTTCAATAAAACCTATGGATGTACACCATAGAAACAATTGTTTTATTAAATTTTTAAAGTATAATATAAATGCATCATTTCTTCCTTTTGTTTTTTTCTTCAAATTGTCCCATATAAACCTCATTCACATATAAAGCCATAAACTAATTTATTCATTATTTGAATATATATATACATTCATGCTCACATACATGTACATACATGCATACATTCATGCACATACAAACACACAAATGTACAATACAAAATACTAAAAATAACTATATGTTATATAGTTATATGAGTCATATATATTATATGAGTGAAAAATCTAATTGTACTGTAATATTTATTTGTGCCAGAAGAGTTAACACACTTTATATCATATATATATATATATATATATATATATATATATATATATATATATATATATATATACATATATGTGCATATATATATGTGTATATTTATATAATATATAGGCAATTTAAGATTAGGTGAATGATAATTAGCATGATATATTTGAGCCCTCAAATTACCTCAATTAATATTACAATATTTTGTGTGTGTGTGTGTGTGTGTGTGTGTGTGTGTGTGGTGTTATATTGTAATATGTTTCGAAAAGAGGAAAAGTGATTGGAATGCATTCATTTCTTTTTAATTTCAGTCAATTGCATTGATGCTGGATTTCTTATGGTTCTGTATAAATTGTATAATTCTTTTGTGAGGCTCAGGAGGGAGAAAATAGAAGTGGCTGCTTAATATGCATTTTTAGATACTACTCCACGGATTCTGAAATTATTATTTGCCATTTAAGCAGGATTTCCAGGCGTGGACGTTGTCTTGACTTCATTTCCCAATTCTCACAGCCCCTATGGAGAAAGGTAAGAAGAGACAATCAAGTTTACGCTCTGGTCATGAAGTAAAGGGGGGACTGAGTGGTGGGAATAAGAACTGTTAAGATGGGAATTTAATCATATAGGAAATGGGTTTGTGATGATTCTTCATTCCATTACATTAAATTATATATACAAATCAATTTAAATATTAAAACACAATGTCTACACAGCTGACAAGCAGAGATCATTGGCCAATGTTCAGTGAAGCCTGACTAAAAAAAAACAACTATTGCAAGGCCTTTTATTGTTCAGGCCAAATTTGTGGATTTCGGAAAACATGATAGGTACATATAAGCAAGGTAAACAAAGGGGTTAAATACTGAATTCTGCCTAGTGTACAACTATTGTATTTCTAAAAACTATCTGATATGTAGAAGGGGTGCCTACACACTTGTTACCTTCCAGAAGTCAAGAGGCCACAGGACCTGTGGAAAACCCCAAGGACCATCAACTGTGAAATTCCCAAGATGAGACTTATGATATAAACACATTTTGTCCAAGTAAGGTCCCAAGAGCTCTGGACCAATATTTTTTGGAGGTGTTGGATGCATGGTCCAATTTTATGGAGAAAGCTTCTTATCTTCAAGTCATAGTATGTCTGAGCAAACCACGGGAGTGCGAGCAGGGACAAGTGAAGATCAAAAAGAAAGGTTGGCTGCCCAAGAGGCAGATAGCCCTTCTACGCTCATTAAGGTCCTGAGTGAGTTTGAGGGAATGTGAACTAGGGAAGTCGATGTGTAGGTATCAGTTTACTAATGGACTTAATTTTTCCTTCATGAATTTCTGCATGGAAGTTTTTTAACTTGAAATTTAAAAGTGGCACTTCTTTTCTAGGCCAGCAAGCTCGAAAATAATTGATGTAGAGACTTATAAATGTATTCAGTAAGATTTAAGCACAATGAATGAGCAGCTATCCCCAACTCTCTATTTTAGTATCTACCTGGACACATGTCCTGAGTTCCTTGCATTGTTTCACTACTTTGCTCTCTCTGATGTAGCACTCTGTGCTAATGGAGAACCCCCTTGGGGAATTTTCCTAATGCCTGCACACTTAGTGAACATTTTCTTCTTCTTCCACTTTTTGGCCCTTCTCCTCCTGAGTCTTAACCTGCCTCATGGTGAACTACTTCTCCCTTGCTATATTCTTCCTTGGATCCTAGGTTGGATTTCTAAGTCCATCCTTGATATATCTCCTGCCCATACATTGGCTTTTCATCTTTTAATTAACCACCATATATATTTGTGAAACATTCTATACACTTTGGTATATTTTTAATATTCACGACAATGCACATATCTGGATGCTTTCAGCATGTGCATACAAAGAGCTGTATAAAAGACTAATTCCCAATAACTTTTAGATTTTTGATGAAGCTTAATCTGACACAGGGCAGAAAAGAGACTAGTAGGAACAGAAGCTAGTATTATAAACAGAAAGGCACAGACACTCTCTGACAAGGAAAGCATGACTGCTGATCAGGCTCTAAAAAGTTTCTTTGAGGTTTTTTCCAAGGACACTTTTTTTTATTTCTTTTTTTTTGTTGTTGTTGTTGTTGTTTTTTTGTTTGTTTGTTTTGTGTTTTTTGAGACAGGGTTTCTTTGTGTAGCCCTGGCTGTCCTGGAACTCACTCTGTAGACCAGGCTGGCCTCAAATTAAGAACTCCACCTGCCTCTGCCTCCGAAGTGCTGGGATTAAAGGCCTGTGCCACAACTGCCTGGTGTTTTTCCAACTCTTGTCCAGGATTTTCGAAGACTTATACTCATGGTCATATACCGAGTTGAAATTATCCAGAAAAACTTGTATGGACCCTTGACTAACCAGCAATCACCCCAGAAACCCTCATCTGAGAAGAGATCTTTTCACATTGCCTAATACAGGTGGATTCTTCAGTCAATCAGAACCCCCAATAACAAGAAAAAAATCAGATGACTTTTTTTCCCATAGACCAATGGGTTTGATAGAGAAGGTGTGGAGATTTCCCATGCAGAATTCAGTGAGAAAACTTGTACCTGGCCTTGGAGACCAATTAAAAAATTATCTTCCTAGGTTGGAAATGGAAAGGCAGTTTAACTGTTTAGAAAAGTGTAAAATGTAAAAGACAGTGTGGATAGAGCTGCCATTTCTGTTCACTTTGTCACTCCAAGTTGAATCTTCATACCAGGCACTAGCAATAGCAAAATAGAGCCAAAATGAGGGTATGCCTGTGGGAAGGAGAAACTTTTTCAAATTTTTCTATTGATTTAAGTTTCCTAGCCCCATTTACTACCCAAAACCATGCAGTCCATTTGAATCTTAAAGTAATAGGAATGGAATGACAGAAAAAGTAAAGGATACAGTTTGAGTCCTGCATTTGCTAAAGATAAATGGAAAAATCCCTGAGCCAGTATGCAGACATTTCTCTTCTTTATGTTCAGGTTTCTGAGCAAACGTTCATCAAAGACTGCTGAACACTGAATCTGCTAGAATTACAGAAAAGCTTCATTAACCAAGGAACTCTGACAGGCTCTCCTGTGTGCTCACAGGATATGGGGACAGATTGGGTCAGTGTTTGAGCTGTGAAAGCAAAGACACTGAGCAATATATCCTCCTATCCCAATTGGACATAGTCTTCATAAATGGAGGCTGTAAATGGTAATCAGTTTCTGCTTAATTTTCTCTTATGAGTTGTAATAAATTCTGTTCTAACAGTAGAGAAATTCCTCATGGGTATTAGATACTGAGAGACATTAGAGGTAGGAAAAGAACTATTGAGGGAATTAGGTATGAGAAAAGAAATATTTTGTAATGTGAACCCATTAAATTCTGTTCTTAAATGTATACATGTTAGGAAGTTTTAAATGATCTTTCATGTATTCATACATGAGGATATGATTTAATGATTACTTATACCATTCCATCTTTTATCCACAACTCTTTTCCTATATGACCCAGCTGATTTCAAATTCTAGGCATATTGTTATGCATTTTATAATTATATCCACATAATTATGTATATCTAATTATTATCTGCTGGATTGGAGAAGTATTGTATATATATATATAATATAATATATAATATAATATATATATATATATATATATATATATATATATATATATAAAACATACGTACATGCATTGTGGCCTGTGTGCGTGCGTGTGTGTGTGTGTGTGTGTGTGTGTGTGTGTGTGAGTTCACACACTCATATATTTCAGTTTAGTGCTGAATTCTTCAGATATTCTCTCTCTTCAAAGGTTCATTCTAGGAAAAATTGGCTCTCTGTTTCTTAAAGTCCATTATTACTCATAGCACTTCAGGTAGTCTTATGATTTTTCCAATAACTCCAATGACATTTAAAATTGTAGGCTTATCATATTATTCCTTTTTAAGAATGTTTATGATTGAAATTTAATGGATACATCTTCGCTGTCTTACACTGAAGTGTGTTTCTCAGAGAAGGCATAATGTTTCTTTATGTTAACAGGATTTTTTCCATATTTTCCACAATAATCTGATATTGGAGTGCTGATGTTGTAATGGTCCCATTTGTTGAAAAATGAAGTTTTTTGTGGATGGTGCATGTCACGTTAATCTGTGGATATAAAGATAAATATTTAAAATGTGATTATAAATAATACAGGTTTGATAAATTCGCCACTGCTGGTCCTTTTCTAAGATTGGTTATCTCACTATCTGTGGCTATTTGGCTAGGTTTTTAGTGTTTGGCATAGTTTGTTTCCTTGATCATATAAAACTAATGATTATCATGTGCATTACACTCAATCATGACCAATTCATGTTTGGCTTTGCATCATTAAAGCTCTATTACTGTGGTGAGGGTATGATTTTCGAAATGATGACATTTGAGAGAAGTGGTAAAATATTGAAGTTTACCTACAGCATTAGTAGCATTCTTATCTTATTGCTCTTTCAAACATTGTTGGTGTTTAGGACTAATTCAAAAATAAAAAAAAATGAGAGACATAGAGACACTCTTTCCTACATCAATGTTGTAAGAAATTATAAAATCAACATTATTGGAAATGACAATAAGTTTGAATTATTTTTAGGAACTTGCCTGCCTTGCCTATAATGTAGAATGTAGTGGAGAATTATTCTACTACCTGTGGCTCACAAAAAACAGTGCAGACCATTGTCCATTTACTAATATTTTAGAGAACCTACATTGAAAGTTTAGGAATATCAGACAATCATCAAGGTTGCGGTAAAAATTGATTTCGTGAATATATAAAGCAAATATTCTTGTGGTCAATGGGTTATTTTCTCTTTTAAGTTCAAATATGCCTAGGTCTTAGGATGGCCTACTCAGTAACATAATTTCTTTGATATTATGAGGTTCTGAGTTTATTTCTAGAATGTGCAGGTAAAAATCCATGTAAAGAGATTTGGGCATGCAATCCCAATTCATGTGCTTAAGATTGCCGAGTATTGCTGGCCAGGAAACTTTTATAGTCTGGTGAGTTTAGATGACTATAACTATATCAAATGAACCAAGGGTAGTAGTAGCAAGAGTAGAGATGTGCACATGAGCTGTGAGCAGTTAAATCTGTACATAAAAGATTTGAACAGATCAAGGTAGATGAAGTTTTAGCAGGTCTGGTTTAATCCTCAGAAAATCTCATTCCTATTTTAGTTGTCATTTGCATTTGGTGGAGAAGGGAGAACATGTTTTCTTCAGCAATGTTTGGGCTCAGTAGATAGTAAAATTTTATGAGAGATGCATGGCCTACATAGCCCCAATTTGACAAGTTGGTATTTAGAAGAAAGGAAGAATTAGCTACACAGCTCTATACTTTAACTGGTTATGGTTTTCTGAAATAATCATCTTTTACAATGAGAAGTTTTTATGAATGGATGAGACTAAATTTATCTTAGCTTATTCAGACAAATGTTTATAAATTGATATTATAATAGACATATATATATATATATATATGTTACATTGGATTCTTATTTTAAAACAAATCATTATTTCTTTAGTCTAGTCATTCTAATAGACAAAAAGTTTGAAGCCAAATCCAGTGTGAAAGCACATGCTCATAATCATAGTGCTTATAAATAAAGGTACAGCTGTGTAGAAAGTGTCAGCAGCATCTGTACCTCTACCTGGCAGCTCAAAATCACAATCTGAAATGCCAAGACAGACAAACATGTTTCCTCGTAGATGGACAGAAGTTATTTCCAAGCAACCAGATATGTGCTCAGGCTGCAAGTACCACTGGATATTTTTCCAAAGTCTGAGTAAAATTGCATTTATTTAATCATTCTAATTTCACTGTTCCTGATTGCTACAGCACACATGGAGGAGGGACTGATGCATTCAAGCTGGTATAAAAATCTCCCTGGTTACAGTATGCTCTTGATATACATAGCTAGCTTTGAGATTTCTAACTTGATTGGTCCTAAACCCATTTTTTTTTTTTTTTTGTGAATGCGCACACTAAGCCAATCATTGGCAAACTGAGCAAGAATAAGTCCGTGAACACAGGGATTTTGGCAGTCAGTTTCCTGGCTAGAGTCCAGCTCTCAGCTGGTTCCAGGCTCTAGCGAGGAACTGACTAAAACCTACATAGCAGTGACAGGGACCCTATTAAGGTGTGCCAGGAAACAGTGTAAATGGAAATCCAACATAGGAAGGTACTTGATAAAAGACGCCACACTCTTTTAAAATATACAGTACACAGGGGCTTAGGAGACTAAAGCATAGTAATGGAGACTGCATTCATCTGTGCAAGCCCGTTGTATGTATCTGCTGGTTTAGCTTGGGGGTTCTGTGGCACTGCCCACAGTCAGCATGGGGATGTTTCTGACTCTTTTTGCTTACTGTTAGTACTTGTTTTCTCCTCCTGGCTTGCCTCATTCAGCCATGATATAAAGATTTTTTGTAATGTTATGTGGTGTTTAGTTGCTATCAATGTGAAGCTTGCTCTTTTCTGAAGGGAAACGGAGGAACACATTTTACAGAGGAGAGAGGAAGCAGAAAGGGAGGTGACTGAGAGGAGTGGAGGGAGGGGAGGTTGCCCTTGTGATGAACTTATAAGAGATGTATAAATTTAAGAATAGATATATCCTATTAACCCCTGCATTTTGGCTTTATCTGCCATAAGTGTGATTCACCTCAGCCTTCAGCATCTAATAAAGATAGGAGGGATGCTGCTTCTCAGACTCCCTTCACAGACCTACTGTGAGGAGAACTGCTATCTACATATAGCTCTAATCTGGCAACCTAAAACTCTGAGAGGAAGTTAATCGCTTAAACATTGACTGACCAATTTTATATGGGGTATCCCTTATAATGTAGATTTGATTTCATATAATATATAATTCTGTTTTACCTTTCTCCAACTTCTGTAGCATCTTTCAAATCCCTACTCACCCAAATCTGCACTGTTTTCTCCTTCCTCTAATGAAAAGAAAAAAATCTGAATGGAGTGAGAAGACTTATTCAATCTTGGGTGTGAATACAATTGATATAAATAATAGAGATTATGTTTGTTTGAAAATTTTGTAAATGCAGCTTCCCATCCAGTAAGCATGACTTCACTACTAACATTACTTGGCTGTGTTTCCAGTACCAAACATAATCTCCTCTTTGTTGATGAGGTCATAATTGAAACTAGAGAGCTGTTCATTATTTCCAATATATGTTTCATTACATATATTAGTATAGACTTGTGTACCCTAATGGTTATTTTCCCCTGCTCATAATTGATGTTTATCATAGCCACCATAATTGGGACAGATTGTAACTTGTCTTCCTCTTTTTGGATAGATAAACAAATAGACAGACAGACAGACAGACAGACAGACAGACAGACAGATAGGAGATAGATAGGTAGACAGATATACAGTCAGACAGATAAAAGATGCATAAATACTTCCATACCTAATGCTTAGACAATTTTGGCTCAAATGTAGGAGAAAAAATTTAAGACAAAAATTTCAGAGAGTTTGCTGTGATATTATGTCTTTTAGTAATATCAGAAATTTGATATGGCAACATGACAGAGTTGAAAGTCAGTGACTATTTAACACACATGAACATGCCAAATTGGACTAAGAAAAGCCCACAAACACTCAAAACCAACACAAAGTACGATATGCAATTGTGGAAATCTGACACACACCCCCACACACACCCCCACACACATACACACACATATATATATATGGATGTGGAGGAGTTTGATGAAGGCAGAAAAGTTCTAATTGAATTATATTGCCAAAAATTGAAAGAAATAGCCTCCTCATACACATATACACATATTTAAACTTCATTTCTAGTTTAGTTCATTCATTCAAGATCTGCATGTAAAGCAACTCTCTCATATACATAGATACACACAAATTGCATACACAAACAAACACATTTCTGTACAGCATGTGCATGCCCATATACACTAAGCACCAAGATATTTCTCAAAGTTAGCAGAGATAATAGCTATCTGAAAGATTTTATATTACAATCACAAAATTTGCATATTTATATTCAATATTTTTCATAGGAAGCAAGCTAGGAAGATTATTTAGTGAAGGAATATTGGGAAGAGAAAGAAACTGATTGAGTGTGAACTTCAAGCCGACCTTCAGGCCCAAGGCAGACTATTATTTACATAGAATAGAAGGATTATGAACATCTCAGCAGGCTGGGTCTACAAAGGTCCCACCTACAATTTTCTCTTAATTGCCAGGGCTTTGATCACTCTAAGGTGGTTAGAGAAAATATTAAAGCTGTGTGCAATCTTTTTTTCCTTTCTGGGAGATAATTTCTCCACTCTAGCTGGTACGTTTTAGTTCTCCAAGAATGGGATTTCTTGTGAATTTCTTATTCCTCTTGTGTCCATTATGTCAGGAATCTGAGAGATTAAGGATCTTATGTCTTTTTAGAGTACCTTCATTTTTCAGATGTCCTTCTGGCTCTAATTCCCTGGATTCTGTGGAGTAACATCAGGACCTCATGTTCCCACCACTCAGATTATTTTCACTTCTCTATTCCTTTAGTATTTTTCTTTGTTTTCTTATCTTTAATCTTTTTTTTACAGTTAAGTCATTTCCCCCTCCCCTTCTACCCTTCAAAAGTTCTCCATTCCATTCCTCCTCCCCTGCCTTCAGAAGATGCCCCAACACCCACACCCACACCTGCCAGGCCTTCACATTCCATGGGCCCTCTAGTGTCTGAAGGATTAGGTTAGTTGTCTCTCATTGAGTCCATATCAGATACTCTTTTTTTTTTTTTAATAATGAAGGCACCAGAGATTTTTTTAAATAATGATGGCACCAGCAATAGAAGATTTTATTTTATGGCTTCCATATATTTATGACCATCTCTTAGACCTTCTCTCCTCAAAAAGTACCTGATTGTACACGTGATGTATACACACATACTCATATGCACACATATACAAACAATAACCCAAAGAAATATTTAATTTATGTAGAATGTAACAGGTTTGTTTTTTCAAAATATCTGTAAATGGTTAATTGTCCATCATGGGATACTTCAGACACACTGAAAATATTGCTTGAACAGTGTTCAAAACAACATTTGTTTCTTTAATGCAAGCAGCCCATTTCAGGGCTATGTAATGGAAATACAGCTCTAATTGGGGGTGCTGTTTTAAATATGGACCTGCAGGAAAGTGGCCCAAGCAGATTGCAAAGATTAAGCAGCAGTTGTGCTTTCCAGCCAAGAATCAAAATCAGAATGGTCCAGACCAAAATGTAATCTTTCTGGTTAAAACCAGGATCTACATTCAGGCATGCAGATACATGCTCAGCCTCCAGATGCCACTGTCTGCTTTATAAAATGTTCATTGTAGCCAGAGCTCAGACTAAATTTTATTTTATCCATTTACTTTCAATTCTTTTGCTTCTGTGGCAGCATACAGGGAGAGTGGAGAGAGGGGAAACAAGAGCTTTGCTTTAAATCTCCCTAGATACAGCAGGTTTTTGATATCCATCCTTCTTGTTTAGATATCTCTCTCTTGAATGATCCTAGCTGAATGTTCCATATTAATGCACACACTCAGCCAATCATAGGCAAACAGAGCTAATAGAGTTCAGTGAACACAGGGTTTTTGCAAGTCAGGCTCCTGGCTGGAGTCTGGGTCGGAGCAGGATCCAGGCTCTAGCCAGGCCTTGACTGAATGCTGCTCAGTAGCGATGGTGGCTCCTCCTGGGAGCTGCAAGAAACAGAGCCAACAGAAGTTCAGTGTAAATACTGTGGGCTGGCATATTGGGATTTCCCACTGTTATCCTTAGAGAAGTCATTCAGTGCCTCTGTTATATATTGGAAATTTACTCCTACATCTGTGATCAATGATGTTTCATTTTTACACAGACATCATTAAAATCATTCTTGGATTTATCTGAAATAAGGGTAATTCTTCTTAGCTTTCTATATCTAACAGAGACTTGAGACTTGAATCTTCTCACACTCCCTTCATGACATACTCTGTTAATAATTGCCATTTCATTACTTCTCTCCCTTACACCATGATCTCAGAAAGCTATGAGCTAAAATATATGCTAAAAAGACTTCATTTTGGGTTGATTCATTTTATTACAATTTTATTTGATATAATATGTTATGATTTGTGTTTCTACTTCTCACACCTGCTAGATATTTGGTGCTAATTCAGACTCCCAAATTTACACTCTTTTTTCCCATTCTTTCATTAGTTGATAAACAAACATATGATCCTACTACCACTACTACTACTACTGCTACTATAAATACTGCTACTAGAAATCCAAAAAGCATAAAAAATAAAATTACAATAAATAACCAGAAGTAGCAAGAGAAAAATAGAGGATACTTAGTTGTGAGACATAAATGTTTATATTCACAAAAACTACATAAAATTCACAGAACCAAAACAAGTAACATATAAGCCAGCAAACTGACAGAATAACAAAAGCCCTGAAAGAGCTTTGTGAGGCAAAATATCTCTAAGAATGACATTTTGAGCATTATGTTGGAACCGTCTCCTGTTAAACCTTATTTTTTCAAGGAATTCTTATATGCAGTGAAACTCCAGTGGCAGAAAAAATTTTTCATCCAGTACTAATCAAAAATATTATTAAGGAATTATGGAAACAGAGAAGCAAGAGGAGACTTTTTCCTCTGTATTGTCCTTACATTCCTAAATCAGTTTACTTTTCATACCAGAACTTCATGTATACTAACTCATACACACACACACACACACTCACACACATACACACACACAACATGTTCATGCCAGTACACACATTTGTGTAAAAAAGTGCATGCAAATATACACAAAGCACCAATATAGTTCTCAAAGTTAGCATAGATTATTTAGAAAATTTAGCATAAATAGATTAGCATTAATTTAGTATAGTAATATTGGGAAGACAAAGTAATGCAGTTTGCAGTTCACTTACATCTTACAAGTCCACAACAGAGTATATTTTACATAGAAATGCAGGGTCATGAACATCTCAGCAAGTTGGGTAAGGTGTGGTCCCACCCACCATTGACATATCAGTGCCAATGCTCCAGTCCCTAAAAGGTGATATGAGAAAATATTAGAACTCTATCCAATCTCCCTTTCTGGGAGACAGTTTCTCCATGTGGATGATCCTATTCCTTTTCCTAGAATAGGATTTCTAGCAGAATTCTCATGCCTCTGGTGTCGATTATTTCAGTACTGATACACTAAGCGGCTTATGTCTCTTTCAAGTGCCTTTATTACGCCATTTACACCAACAGAAAACTGTCTCATCTATACACCAAATCAGCTTACTCGTGTTTATAAATGGTTTGACTTTTGTTTTCTCCTCATTTTCTCCCTATAAATCTGATAGCAAGGATGATAAGTTGTTACAATATATTCAGCTATATTTTATGGTAAGATTTCTGCAGGCTGATATTTTGTTTTATGTGTGTTCAAATCTTTTTCATTAGTAACCAGAAAAGGGACAGGCCCATAATATATTTTCAATAAATAATTTTTAAGGTAAGGAAGCTTGAGAACCTTAAAGAAGACACATTATGTTATCGACAAATATCTTTGAGAGGTACATAAATGTCACTAGATAGTAATCTAGATCTTCCAGAAACAGTTCAAAGCAGAGCTGATAATACTCCCCAACACCCAATGGAGGCCCTAAAAGGCACATTCTAGGTCTATCTCATTGCACAGTCTTGTCTTATAATACTATTTAGTTATTCCAATGTCCTAGTACAACTGGCCAGGGTTAAATGGGCGTGGAACACATTATTACTGGTTCAAAAGCACAGTATGTGAAAACAATAAGTCATGCTGTGCTGATAAAGGAGAAGGACATCCCACATCCAGGGTCTGCACCCCAGACATGCCCATGCTAAATAGGGAGACCCAAGAGTCTTCCTGTGTCATATATCAGGTTGGAACTGCCCAGGGTAGAGGGAGAACATGTCCAACCACCTAGCCATTCCTGGCTTTGCTTCCATCCACATATCAAGCTTTTCTGGCAGTGAAGTCAGATTTCCTTCTGTCCATAATGCCCCGCCTTCCTGTGAAGTAGTCTGAAGCACACATGTTCCTATCCCATAATACTCCAGGGAATTATTTTTGCGTCTCTGTTCCTGTAGTATTTTTTCTTTCTTTCTTTTTATATCTTTAATCCTTTAAAAAATTCCATTTGTTTTATCCCTCACATTCTGCCCTCTGACATTTCCCTATTCCATTCCCCCTCCACCATCTCCAAGAAAATGAACTCACCTCCACAAATCTCCCATATCCCACCATTCCTCCCTATTCTCTGGGGCCTCAAGTCTCTGAAGACTTAGGGGAGTCTTCTCCCATTGGGGCCAGACCATCAAGTATGTGTTTTCAAAAGAAGACCCCAGAGAATTAATAGCAGAGTTTTTCCTCTGGCTGTCATGTGTCTGTGAAAAACTTTATGCCCTTCCCATATTAAAAAATACCTGTGTATGCATGATGTACACATAGACATACACAAACACAAACACATATACACACATACACAAACACACAGAGAGAGAGAGAGTAAATAACACAAAGAAATATTAAATTAATATAGAATTTAACAGTTTGTTTTTAGAAAATATCTCTAAATGATTTCTTGGCCCTCATGGCCATTTAGAACAATCCAGACACACTAAGTATGTTGCTTGAACAGGATTGAAAATCATCAACATTTCTTTCTTTAATGCAATCTGCATATTACAGGGACTCTAACAGAAATAATGTTCTATTCAATGGTGAAGACCCAGATATGTAATAATCGCCCTGGAGGAGAATAATATAGCTATGTTGCCAAGATTAAGTAGCAAGCTGCACTTTCCAGCCAAGAATCAGGTTCAGAATCAGAATGCTCTAGACTAAAGTGAAATCTTTATAGTAAAAAGCCAGGACAAATTTCCAAGAGACCAGATACATGCTCAGTCTCCTGGTTCCACTGGCTATTTTTGTTTAATGTTCATTAGAGCCAAAGCCAATATTAAATTATATTGTATCCATTTCCTTTTAATTTCTATGTTTCCGCTGCAGCATACGGGGAGAGGGGGGAGAGACAGAAACAAGAGCATTGCTTTAAATCTCCCTAGATACAGTAGATTTTTATCTCTATCCCTTGGTTTGAGATCCTTCTCTCTTGATTGGTCCTAGCTGCACACACTCAACCAATCATAGGCAAACAGAGCTAATAGAAGTCTGTGAACACAGGGATTTTGCAAGTCAGGCTGCTGGTTGGAGTCTGGGTTTGAGCTGGATCCAGGCTCTAGCCAGAGCTTGGCTGCATGCTGCTCAGTAGAGAAGGGGGGGCTGCTCCTGGGAGCTGCAGGAGACAGAGCCAATAGAAATATAGAGTAAGTACTGTGGGGCTTCATATCTGGATTTCCCTCAGTTATCCTTAGAGTCATTCAGTGCTAGTTTCATTTGTTGGAAATTTATTTCTGGCTCTGAGACAACTGATACATCATTTTTATATAGCCATCCGTCTTGAATTTATCTGAAAAAATGGGGATTCATCTTAACTTTCAATATCTAACAGAGTCTGGAGACTTGGTGCTTCTCATATTCCCTTCATGTCCTCCTATGTAACTAATTGCTATTTAATTACATCTCTCCCTTTCACTATGAATCTGAGAAATGGTAGAGATAAACATTTGCTATGAAAGATCTCATTTTGTGGTCTTTCATTTTACTGTAGATTTATTTCATACAATGTATTATTTGAGTTTCTCCTTTCCTCTCCAGTAAGAAGTTCTGTGCCATTCACCCTTGCAAGTCTGTTCTCTTTCTCTCTGTCTTATATTAGAAGGTAAACAGAAACATGCTGCTGATGCTGTTGCTATTACTACTACTTTTATTACAACTACTTTAAAAAAACCCAAATGTGAACACAAGCAACCACAACCTGCTGTAATCATATCAGGGACTTTATTCAAGCTTGAGCTTGGGCCACCATCTTTGATGGAAAAGGAAAGGCAATGAACCCCCTGATCCATCTAATGGGGGTTTTTAAATGAAAGACTCTCAAGTTGTTTTCTTAAGCCTTGACACCACAAGACAGGGTAAAGGAATCTCATCCTTCAAATATGATAAAGTTTATTCAGACAGTGGCCCAGAACTTTGAGGCTACAAACAGACCTTTTCAACTTAGAAAATAACTTGTGCTATCAGAACCTGTTGTATTTTATAACTGGCCACTGGTGTCTGAGAACACATAATTTTCTTTTTGTCATAGTCCAAGCATGTGCTGTTATCATGTTAAGGGTATTGCCTTCTGTTTCTTTAAAGGGCAGGAACCATCTGTCTGCACAGTAGAATGTGGGTTGCTAATCAAAAGTAGATGTGAGTTTCAGTGAGGCTAGGGTATGCTATTTTTTTTTTTTATGTCTGTTCCCAAGGCTGGAATTCGCCTCCCCCTGGGTTGTGGCAATCATCATGGAGCAGGAGTACTAACTTCTCTGGACCTGCTCAGGGACAGGAGAGTAGAGGATGTGAAGCACAGGTTTTCCCTGTCTCTTCATTCTGCCCTCTGCTAGTAACTTTGGAGACCAATCCTGGACTCTCTAAAACCTGGATTTTCCGTATTAACTGGTTGATAGTAGGAATTCATCTCGGCCTGACTTTAAGCTATTGTAATTTTTTCTTGTAACATCAGTGTATTTTCTTGTATCTCAGTGTCTATTCTGGCTAGTCCTGCAGGCTAGGCCTAAGGAAATAGGAAGGGATCATCTGGTTCCCTTTTCTGACTTATAAGTTTGCTTTTAATGTGTCCTACCAGAGTTCTCAGTACTATATCTTCTGAATAATACGTTTTTGGGGGGCACTGACTAGACTAAAATATAAAACTCCTTTGGGTAGAGGAATTAAGGACCTCTCTATGTACACAAGGGGTCAGTTACTTTGAAGAAAACCACCATGTCTGTTTAGGGGAAATAAGCTGTTTGGAATGAATGGTGGATATTTTTCAATTGTAAATGTGTCTATGTGATAGAGGGATCTTCTCCAGGCAAGTGCCTTGTCTTGATATGGTCTATAGGCTTAAAGCTGGACCTACTTCTGATCACCTATATGCAGTGTTTCAGATATTTTATATTTAGCTATTAACACAACTTTTTATTAAAGGGGGAAGCATTATAACATAACCAAAAAATGGTTGTAAGTTATGGAGGGTCTGATAAGTGTCAAGCCATGAGTTATCCGTCAGCCAAACAAATCAAAAGTCAAATCTAGGAACCAGGGTGTCCCAGACAGTGAACCAGTGACATTTTTGTATAGGCCAGTTGGGCATGATAGTCAGTCTTAGGATTTTTCAATTACCCAAGTGATGTCTAAAGGGTGATATGAGTTAGGGGCTGAAATGTAAATAGTTAACAAAAACTGTAGGTTCACGACAGGGTTAATTTTAAATTGAGAGGATTGGTATACTTTTGAACTTTGTATTTTATCAGTGGCTGTGGAATCTGGTGATCTTCCTCTGTGGAGAGGGGATTATCTGGTTTTCCGTCTAATTTACTGGTAGTCAGCCTGGTCAGCAGGATGACGAAAGGACTTTTCCATCTGGGCTCTAGCAAGTCCCAGTGAAATTTCTTCACATAGATCCAGTCTTTTGGTTGAAAGTTGTGTGGTTCTGGAATGGGGTCTGTTTTAGGATAGGCACCCAGTTTAGGCTGAACATACTCATGAGCCCACTGGGTTGCGCTGATGTTAGCTATGAGTTTATTATCTTCTAATTCTGCAATACTTGTCTAATATAGGTTAGGTATTGTGGGGGCATGGACACAGTGTATAATTTTCAAGGGATTTAGTGTCATCTGGCAAGGAGAATCCCTCATCTAATATAGGGCAAAAGGAAAGAGCATCATCTAATCTCTACTGGTTCCCAAGGCTAATTTATGTAAGGTCTATTTTAATGTCTTATTTTTTTTTTATCTACTCTGTACTTTGGGGTTGATGTGTACAATGAAATTTTTAATCTGCCACAATGAATTTTGTTATATCTTGACTTACCTTGGACATAAATGGTGGTCCATTTTTGACCCTATTATATCAGCAAATTTTATGCCTTGGTAAGATATCTTTTAGCAACTTCTTATCCATTATCTTTGCAATCTTAGTCTTTGTTGGATATGTTTCTGTTTATCAGGTGAAAATGTCTACAAATATCAGTAGATACTTTTAGCCATATCTTATCTGTCTGATCTCTGTAAAATCAATTATCTCAGTAGACACCCAGTCTCTTATCTCACAGACAGGAATTTGTATATTTTGAGGGTTGTTGAGAGTATTGGTCAGATGGCATGCTTTAAAGTTTGTTACTATATCCTTAAGAGTGTTATGTATATCTTTGAAAGTAACCTTAGGTTGCTTCACTCTGTAGTTCATTTATTTCATTATTATGTGACTCTGCCAGTCTTTCTTTTTCTTCTGTGCTTTTTTAAATTTTTTTTAATTTATGTTTTTATTTTCTATATTCTTTGTTTACATTCAGAATGCTTTCCCCTTTCCAGGTTCCCCCCTCCCAGTCAGTCTCATAGGCCCTCTTCCCTTAGCCAATTTCCAAATGACCCCCCTCCCATTTCTCTGTCCTGGTACTCACTTACAATGCTTGATCAAGTCTTTTCAGAACCAGGGCCCTCTCCTTCCTTCTTCTTGGTTATCATTTGATATGCTAATTGTGTCTTGAGAATTCAGAGCTTCTGGGCTAATTAATATCCACTTATCAGTGATTGCATTCCATGTGTATTCTTTTGTGATTGGGTTTCATCACTTGGGATGATATTTTCCAGATCCAACCATTTGCCTAAGCATTTCATAAATTTTGTTTTTAATTGCTGAGTAGTATTCCATTGTGTAAATCTACCACATTTTCTGTATCCATTCCTCCATTGAGGGACATCTGGGTTCTTTCCAGCTTCTGTCTAAGTAAGGCTGATATGAACATAGTGGAACATGTGTCCTTATTGCATGCCATGACGAGGAATCCTCTGGGTATATGCCCAGGAGAGGTATAGCAGGATCCTCTGGATGTGTCATATCCAGGTTTCTGAGGAACCACCAGAAACCTGTTTTCCAAAGTGGTTGTATCATTTTGCAATCCCACCAGCAGTGGAGGAGTGTTCCTCTTTCTCCACTTCCTCAGGAACTCCTGCTGTCTCCTGAGTTTTACACTTACCCATTCTGACTGGTATGAGGGGAAATCTCAGGGCTGTTTTGATTTTCAGTTCCCTAATGATTAATGATGTTGAACATTTCTGAAGGTGCTTCTTAGCCATTCGAAGTTCTTCAGGTGAATCTTTCTGAGATGAGTTCTTCTTAAAGAGCTAGATAATATCAGTTTATGCTTAGTTGTCTACCACTGGCCTTATTAAGTTGTTTTTCTTGTATATATAAGTTGTTCTGGGTCATTTAGTTAGGACAGTGACCAATCTAGAGATGGCTGTTTCTTTAAGACTACCTCTTTAGCAGCCTTGTAAGCCAAGTTGTTAGTTCTAGCCATTTTTTGAGGTTTTTTTTTGTTTGTTTGTTTTGGTTTTGGTTTTTTGGTTTTTGTGTTTTTTGTTGTTGTTTGGGTTTTTTTTTGTTTGTTTGTTTTTTTGGGGGGTTGCTGTCCTGTAGAATTTTATCTTTATTTTTGACAGTTTTGACTTCGGTTGTTTGGAGCCTTTCTTTCTACTAAGTTTCCATATGTAGATGAGGAGCTACAAATATATATCTGGCTGTCCCTGTAGATGTTAACAGTATTTTTCCCTTGATTAGGGTCTGTGTTAATGTTATTATCTTGGCTCTTTGAGCTAAAGTGTCTGGAGGAAGAGACTGGGTCCAGATTACCTCCATTTCTGTAGTCAATATTACCCATGCTCCCTTTTGGCCCTCATAGATGAAGCTGCTTCTGTCAGTAAACTAGGTCCACTAGGTCTCCCTGAAAGAGGAGAGTCACTCTAGTGAGGTGAGGTACTGTGTATTTGAGCTGGAAACTCGTCACATTGATGTAGTGAACAGTCTATGTCAGGTATGGGTAGGAGAGTCATAGGGTTCAGGAAAACAGGCAGATGGAAAATAACTCAGCCAGTGGTGATTAGTAGAGTCTGATAATGAATCACATAGGCATTACTGAGCCTTCGATCAGAAAGCTTCTTGAGTACCCCTTTAATTGCAAGGGAGTAGTCACAATGAAATTTTGTCTCTAAGTTAATTTACCTGTATCTCTAGCCAACAGTGTTGTGGCTATAATAATATGTGGGCAAGGTGGCCATCCTGTGGCCACTGGGTCTAGTTTCGATGGTCCTGGAGTTTGTAAGATTCCTTTAGTTTCTCTTCTTTTAGTAATCTATTGAAGTTTGAGTGTTTTTTTTTTTTTTTTCATCTGAGGCTTTGTTAGCTAGAAGGTCTCAAACCAAATCTATCTAATGTCTTTCCTGTCTTAATCTTTACTTTTCCACACTCTCTCTGTAACTTTCTCTAGATCCCTCAATGATTTAAATCTTTTTAAAATTTGTAATTTATTTTTAATGTCTTACACTAACTAATTGATGAAAACCAGAGCTACTGTTTTAGAATTCTCTGTTTTCTTGGGGTTCCATATACGTATAGCCAAACACATGTAGTTTCTATGACCTGTATAAGAAATGTCACTGGACTTTTATCAATTTTCTGTCTAATATCATATCTAAACCTTGGTCAAATTATTATTGAGAACTGCTGAAATGGTCTGGTGGTAAATGTGGAGATGTTCCTTATCCTTCACTGTGTTGAAGTCCCAATCTGTGTGGGTTGCCTATGGGGCCCTTGACCTCTGTCTGTGGTGAAAAGAACTTGTAAGAACTTGGTGGGGTAGGTATCTGGGCTGATTGTCATACGGTACATGGAAGGGAGTGGATCTTGCTTCTCAGTGGGTTGATTGTTGCAGGATAGTGTCAGTGAAGACATTTTCTTTATAACTCAGAGACAGTATCTGTTCAGACAGGTATCAAGCACATCTCCAGGCAAGATAAATAGAAATTTCCTGAAAAAGGAGGGACCAATAATCTATTGTAAGCTCTGGTGTTGGATATATCTGTTCACTTGAAGCCTTTCCTGTTTAGTCTGTCCAAGTTTGGAGCCATGTACTTTGGGAACTCACCTCTTAATTTAGGTAAAGGCTGGTTAGGACCATAGAAGGCCCCACTATTAGACTTTCTAGGATCCCTGGATGCCATTGTGCACTGTGCCTTCTCTGGGCAAAGAGGTAGGGAAAGAGAGTAGTAAGTCTGGGTGAGCCATAAAACATGGAGGAGCCAGTGTTGACGAAAAAGGGGATGAACAAGTGAGTGCTGGGAATTGAATTTGAGAACCCTGGAAGAGAGATTAGTGCTCTCAACCTCTGGGCCTTCTCTATAACCTTAAATCGGATGTCACCAAGAAGGGTGGACCTGCCTGCTGGGATGGAGACAGCTTGGCTCATGTTGTTTCTTGTCATCTTTTTGGCATTCCTGTTTACAAAGAAGTGCTATCAGGGGAAAAAGGGTAGACTTTTGAAACACTTTATTTTCTCCTGTTAACACCATTGGAGAGATTAAAGGTCCCCCTCTGGTGGCCATCTAATATCAAAAGATGGGTACTCTATGTTGTAATAAGTGGTCCTTAGCCCTAATTTCCTTATAATGAGTCAGCATGCAATTAAAATGAGAAATATTCTGCCCTATAACATCTGTCACAGCCCAATGTAAGTAAATACCAAACAACACAAGAACAGAATAGACAGGTCCAAAATAGCTGCTCAACATCTGAAAACAAAAATGAATCTAAAGATATTCACACATCCATAGATTCCTGTTTTAGAAATTAAAAGCAACTGACAGTGCTCTCTGCCTTCCAAAAAGAATTCTAAAGACAGACTCACAGATTCACAGATTCCCTCTTCAGAACCTGAAAGCAACTGACAGGTGGTACCTCATCCACTTGGAGTCAGGATCCTGGCTCCAGGGACTGTGACCCTGTGTTGAAACTAGTGTCTGCTGCATTTCTTCTGCTCCCAAGACTGACATTTGGGCCCCTACCAGTGGGGCATTATCAAGGGAGGGAGTGCTAACTTCTCTAGCACTGTGCAGGGTCAGGAGAGTGTGGCACAGTAACCAGAATAAAAGTACAAGACTCTTAGATGTGAGACACCACTTGTTTTTACCAGTTACTTCAGTGAGTGAAGTCCTTTATATTAATGTAGTTAAGTTATATTCAGTCTCTATTGAAATTTGAAACCGTTTTAGATCATAAAGTTATTTTCATGTCTGCTCTATCCCCTGTCACTGGTCCTCAAACATTGTATCGATTTCTTTATTGCATTTCCTCGCGTAATGGTGACCATTAACCATACAATAATCTTCACTGGTATTTTAAAACTCTAGTCTTGCTACTGGCTCAATGTGAGACACATACTGTGGTAGAGAGCCAACCCCTGACACTATTAATTATACTCTGCTATGCTTGCAGAGAGAAGCCTATCATAATTGTTCTCTGGGAATCTTCACTGAGCTTTTGGTGAAAACAGATGCAAAGATTTAGAGCCTCACAAAAGGCAGAGCTTGGGATTCTTGCAAAAGTTTAGTCTGGAGCTTTGAGAGAGGCAATGGTGCCAAGGACATCACCAGAAAACCTAAGAATTCTACTAACACTAATCCATGGGGACTCACAAATTCTGAAGCTCCAACCAAAGAACATGTATGGATTGAACCTACATTTCCTACATATTTGAGGCATATGTGCAGCCTTGTCTTCCTGTAGTTCCCCTAACAATATGAGTAATGGCTGTCTCTATTATTGCCTGCCTTTTGATCCCTGTAACCTAGTGGAGTTCCCTTGTCAGGCTTTAGAGGGAAAGGGTGCACTTAATCTTGCTGTATCTTCATTTGCCAAGGAGTTTGGTATACCTAGGGCCTTCTCCTTCTTTGTGGAGAAGTTGATTGTGTAGTGTTGTAAGGGGAATTTGTGAGGGTGAGACTTGGAGGAGAGGAGGGAAGGGAGGCTGCAATCAGGATGTAAAGTAAATAAATAAATTTTTGACAAGAGAGAATATAAATTAGTTACAAAAATTCTTCCTTTCCTTACCCTTCACACTGTTCTACATACCCATTCTCACTCTCCTTCACACTCATAACTTCCGTTTTCACTAAACTATATTGGATAAAGTATATATGTATGTATGTGTGTGTCATGTATATATATATATATATATATATATATATATATATATATATGTTCTTAAAACCAATATATCTTTCAGTGTTGATTGTTTAGACTTGTCATTTTCACTTAGTACATAGTGTCGACTTGTCTGCATTTGTTTCCAACAGTCACTACAGTAAGGTAAGTTGTTTATATTAATTCAGTTAAATTACTGAGTGACACTTTTAAATTGTAAACCATTTTCTTTGAATTCATTACATGTATGTTTTGTAAATGGTTTTTAACGTTCCTAATTCTGCAACATTTTAATAAATTTCTACATATTGTCTTCACCGTAAACCTTAAAATTATTTTTGTTTTTTTTAAATTGTAATGTTTCTATTATTATTAATTGCAATTTAAATATCTGTGTTTTGTAATATGCTCACATGATCACTGTAAAAGTTTCATTCAACAGAAAATGTGTCTCAACATTCAGGTTGAGAACATTTGCCTCATGTTAGTTTTGTTCTCTGAGAAGTTCTACTCTTGTGCCATATTTTGAGAGGAAAATAATTCAGCATTAGGAGTTATCTTCAAGGGACACATTTGGAGACAATTTAGCAAAGCATATACAACCACGGAAGTGTTTCATAACTTAGAGATTTCAGAAGAAGAAATTCTCATGGTGAAAATTTAATGGGGTGATGGATACATTACAGAACCTAGGAAAGCTGAAGTTATAAATATAGGTAGCTTATAAGCGTTGCTGTTCCTCTCTCCATAGGCAGTATTAGTTGGAGGCTCATGGGACAAACTCCAAATATTGCTCTGACTTGTTATAACAACCTTTTATACTAAAGATGTGTCCCACAATCAGAATGTCGGAATGGATTACTTTGAGGAAGCTTAAGAAAGCAGAACGTTAAGGATGTAGTCTAGCCTGTTATTATCTCTTTTGTAACATTGTTAACCAGATACAGAATTATGAAGAATTCTCCCTTATTCAAATTGTCATTACACTCTCTGAAATTTTTATAGTTCTACAATCATTATTTTTACTGAATCTATTTTTGATTATTCTTAATTTAAATTTAAATTTAAACTTACATTAATATTTTGTTATCTTAAAACAGTAAGCTCTTGTACCTGTTTCTTTAAATGGAAAGTCAAGGAAAATACTTGTTTATACTAATAATTATGTAATTTGTATTGATAGACACAGAAATGTGCTCATAAAGATGTCTGAATATAATTATTCTTAGGTACCAAGATATATGAATCATTAAAAGCCCTCCACTACTACAGATTCATGATGGAGACTATTATCATAGATTATAAGTGTAATCAATTAAATTTTCACATAGGACTTACTACTATTGTGTAATTTTATATGACTTAATATTTAAATTTTTCATTCATTCACTTAATGGACATTTACCATATCCACCTTTATGTGACTAATATCATTTCCAATTTTATGTCCCTCTTCTATAATTGTTTGTTATTCATAATGATTGATTTTAATTAGTCCATCACACATGTACTTATGAGGTAAATAAAAACACAAGATTATTCAACAGTTTATATAATGAAACAGAAAAAGTAGAGACTAGATTTTAGAGAAAACATAAGTACTGAGGTACCAATTATTTATGGGAGTCTAGAAATGTTCACATAAATGTCATGGGTTGTGATTTTAGAAACCATCAGATATATGACATGGCTACATTTTTGACACCCAGTTCTACATGTTAGCAGAAATTTAGAAGGAGAAAAATTGTCTCTTGATTCTACTCAGTCTACATCTATGCTTTGCAAATATGTATTTGGATTTTTTACCCTGTATGTACATTGTCTTAAGATTAGTATTGCTGTGATTAAATTCCATATTCAAAAGCACACAGGTGGGGATAGTATATACTTGATTTACACTTCCATATAATAGTATAGGAATATATCAGCACAGAAACTCAATTTGGACAAAAAACTGTTACGATAGCTAATGAACAGACTCTGGGGAAGTACTGCTTAGTTCCTTCTTCTGATATCTTTGCTCAGCCTGCTTTCCTTCTTTTTTTTTTTTGTTTTTTTATTTGATGTATTCTGTATTTACATTTCAAATGATTTCCCCTTTTATTGGTCCCCACTCCCCACAAGTCCCATAAGCCCTCTTCCCTCCCCCTGTTCCTCAATTTACTCCTTCCCACTTCCCTGTTCTGGTATTCCGCTATCCTGTTGCACTGAGTCTTTCCAGAACCAGGGACCACTCCTCTGTTCTTTTAGAACATCATTTAATATGTGGATTATTTCTTGCGTATTCCAAGTTTCTAGGTTAATATCCACTTATCAGTGAGTGCATACCACCATGATTGATCTTTTGAGACTGGGTTACCTTTTGAGATGGGTTCTCCAGCTCCATCCATTTGTCTAAGAATTTCATGAATTCATTGTTTCTAATGGCTGAAGAGTACTCCATTATGTAAATATACCACATTTTTTGTATTCATTCCTCCATTGAGGGACACCTGGGTTCTTTCCAGCTTCTGGCTACTACAAATAGGGCTGCTATGAACATAGTGGAGCATGTGTCCTTATTACATGCTGGGGAATCCTCTGGGTATATGCCCAGGAGTGGTATAGCAGGGTCCTCCGGAAGTGTCATGCCCAGTTTTCTGAGGAACCTCCAGACTGATTTCCAAAGTGGTTGCACTGCTTTCTTAAGGAACCTAAAACCACCTTCCCATAAATGGCACCACCAACAAGGGTTGGGCTATAACACACCAATCATAAATTAAGAAAATTAAAAAAATTCTTAGCTATAGTAATATTTTAGAGAAATTGTTTTCAGTTAATGTTTCCTTCTCTCTAATGATTCTAGCCTCTGTCAGCTTTAGAAGCCAGCACAGAAATGGAACTCATGTGCCAGTGGCAGGCACACCAACTCTGTCAGAGTGTGTGAAGCCTCAGCTGGTCTACAAAACCTCTTCAAGTCTTCAAACACCTCATCACCTGAACCATTTATATACCAACTTTAGCTGCCCACATGAAATGTAAGTTTAATCACAATTGGAACACAACATCTGTAATCTAAGGGTATAATTATTAGAATACATAATCTCAATGATGTTGGATGTTGAAGTTTTTAAAATCACAACCTGTTTTTTAGTCCCAACTTTCCATCATCCATTGTCCCAGCAAAAATTTTACTACAGTGTGTCTCCCACCCTTCCTACCCCTTCTCTTTATTTGTGTGTGTGCCAGGGCAAACATCTAGGAAATCTCTGACAGTGGGAATGCCAGAGGCTTCCAGAACACAACGTGAATGGCCTTAGATGAAATTCCCAACAGTGGGAAGAAGGAATCTAAAGTTACCACCTCCAGTATAATGACATAGCCACCACTTGAGCCATGGTTGCACCCACCCATTGTCAAAATTTTTTTCCTGTCTAAAGGCAATGCTGAGACAAAAGTGGATCAGAGACTGAAGGAAAGGCCCAACTTGGGATCCATCCCATGCTCAGGCACCAAATATCAACACTATTAGTGATGAACATATTGAGCTTGCAGACAGGAACCTAGCATGGCTTTCCTCTTAGAGGCACCACCAGAAGCTTACTGAGACAGATGCAGGTGCTTACAGCCATTGGAGTAAGGTCAGGGACCTTTATGGAAGAACTAGGGGAAATGGTGAAGGAGCTGTAGGGGATTGATAGGAAGAACAACACTATCAAGTAACTGAGAACCCTTCTGAGCAACCAGAGATGAAACCCCCAACCAAAGAGCATGCATGGGCTGGTACATGGCCCCTCTTACATATGTAACAGAGATATATGCATCATCTGCCTCAGTGGGAGAAGATGTGCTTAATTATGTACAAACTTACTACCCCAGGGAAGGGGGATGCTAGCTGAGTGAGGAATTGGTGTGTGTGTGTGTGGGGGGGGTGAGCACTATCTCAGTCGCAAAAGGTACGGACATGTAGTATAGAACTTGTGGAGCAGGGACCAGGAAAGGAAGCAGCATTTGAATGTAAATAAATAAACAAAATAAGTAAAAAAAAAATGATAGTTTATTTTTTTCATATAATATTTTATATAATATAGTCTCATATATCATGATATCCTAATTATTGTTTCTCCTCTCTTACTCCTCCTATATATACCAGAAAATATACCATGTATCAGAATTACATCACACTGTGCATTGCCAATGCAAGAGAGATTGATTTGAATCTTCTGTTATGTATCTCAGATACACTGAGGTTTTTAACAAAGGAATTATTCATTTATAACTGTATGTGTAGGGAAATCATAGTGTAAATACAGGAAAAATACCAGACAATATGTCTTCTAGAAAAATGTCTAGTCATTAGTTAAGAGCCTCTAATATATATTGTAAGTATACATTGAAGCCGATATGACCTCCAAAGTCAAGGCTACTACTTTAATGTTTATATCTATGGTGTATCTCCACCATATTTATATTCATTTAGAAAATTAGCTCCTATATTATATGGCTTTGGAATAGAATGACATCCAGCCCAGCTCACATTCCTGTCTTCTGAGTCATAGTAGCATCATGTATGTAGGGCACGTCAGCTTTATATAGAGAGATTACGGATAGTTTTTCTATTTTCTTCTCAGGAATGACTCTGAAACTGGAAAATCAAACTCACAACCTTCCCTTGATTTATGGAGGTTTATCCTGTCCAGAAGATTCTTATTATTAATTAATCAACGTAAATATCTACTTTATTTAATTGATATATTAAAACCCAGCATTACAAGCAATGTGTATTTATCCTTGAAGCAGTTTTTTTCCTCATATAGGAACTGTACTCATTTTTTTATCATTTTGATGCAACATGAATATATTTTTGAAAATGACTCTCAATTTAGCAATTATGCATTTCAGGTTGGTTTTTGGGAACGTTTTGTGTGTCTTCTTAATTAATGCTTGTTTTTGCTGAATAATTCTGAGTCTATTTCTCCTTAGCAATTTACATTATGAAGACATTGCAACAATCCCAGTGAAATATGTGGTAATCCAGAAGTCACAACTTTGTCAATGTACTAGTTGGGATGAAAATTAGTATGCATTGTATACTTAAGCCAAACACCTTACATGGATGCAACACAACTAATTTTGATAAGAGATGACTATAGGTGATTTTGTATGTTAATCATTTGAGAGGGAGCTGTGCTTGCACAGTGTCACATGAAGTGGAAGTCTTTGACGTCACAGCCAGTCTCACATGTGGAAGGATGGGGGGCTAGAAAAGGGGAAATCATTTGAAATGTAAATAATAAAAAAATGCAAAAAAAAAAAAAGAAAATTCCACAGGTTTGAGTCAGTGGTTTCCTAGACATGACTGCTGTCCCCATGTATAAGTAAACACATTTGTTGTGAGTAATTTTAATGAACACCCTACTGCCTGTCCGGGGAGCATATCCTGTGCTCTGGCCCCTCCTGGTTTAGCTCTGAGATTGGCTGCCACCAGACCTGCTCCAGGCTTGCCTTGCAGCTACTGCCCTCACTCTGGCTGCTCTCCACTCTTGTTTCTCCTGGCTTAGCTTCACCAAGCCATCATCCCTGACCAGGCTTCACACTCTACCTACCTTTGCTCTGCAGATGGAAACCACACAGATAGCTTTATTATTTTAGAATTTGCTTTCTAGCACAAATTGCTGGGTACAGAATCTACTGATATAATCTTATCAGCTAACCTGTATCAGCTAGCATCTGCCAATATGCTCTGACCCTGATGAGGTGGAGGCTGCTGGCTCTAAAGACCTTACGTGGTTCTGTTTTCTTCTCATTCCAATGTATGGTAGCAAAAGCCCATTCACTTTCCCCAATTCTCCTTTTTCCTCCTGGGACCTGGAATTCCAACCTGTCCCTTCCTGCCAGCAATTGGCTACTGGAGTTCTTTATTGCCCAAATCAAGAACAAATTAGGGAACCAGACTTTGGTATCAACACCTTCTCCTACTCACATTATTTTAATCATTGGAACTCCACTAATCCTTAACATATTGTTTTACTGTACTTAGCCTTTGATATTTATCAAACTGTTTCTACATACCTGCAGTCTGTAAACCATCATATTTTTTGAACATACAATAATACAAGGATACGGAGGCTATAACTGTATCATTGTCTTCATGTACTGATCTCCATATTAATTTTTGTTATATCATGTTAACTTTACCTTTCTTGTTTTCAAATCATCCACATACCCTCCTCCTTGTTCACTTTTAAATATATGGCCTCTTCTTATTGTTTGGTATTTTATACAGACACACATATAAGCACAAACACAAGCATACATATAGGCACATTTGAATGCTTGCACACACACACACACACACACACACACACACACACACAAATAATCATAAATACAATTATCAACAATATGAATTATGTGAGTTAAAAAACAGTTTTTCTGTGTTATCCATTTTCACTAGATTTGAGAACGTTTTTTAAAAAAAAAATAATCTTTTCACTACTTTTAGTTTTATTTTCAGTGCTGTCCTTATCCCCTTTCCCAGACCAACCTCCCAGAGTTCCTTATTCCATTCCCCTGTCTGCCTGTCTCCCATCAGATGTTCCCCTGCCAGGTCTCCCAGCTCCTTGGTGCCTCAAGTCTCTATGGGATTTGTCACATCTTCTTTCACTGAGGCCAGACTAGGCAGTCCTCAGCAGTATATGTGTTGGAGGCCTCATACCAACTAACGTATTCTGCTTTGTTGGTGACTCAGTGTCTGACAGATCTCAGGGTTCTACATCAGTTGAGACTGTTGGTCTTCCTATGGGGTCACCATCCTCCTCGGTTTCTCCCAGCCTTTTCCTAATTTAATCACAAGGGTCCCCAAATCAGTCCACTGCTTGGGTGTAAGTATCTGCATCTGTCTCAGTCAGCTGCTATGTAGGCTCTAGGAGGACAGTCAGGTTCCAGTCTGTAAGCACAAGATAGCATCAGTAATAGTGTCAGACCTTGGAGCCTCCATTTGAGATGGATCCCAATTTGGTTAGTCACAGCACCACCTTTTTTCTCAAGTTCTTCTCCATTTTTGTTCCTCCAGTGTTTCAGACAGGAACAATTCTGGGTGATAGTTTTTTACTATGGGATGGCTACCCCATTCCTCTTCTTGATGCCCTGTCATTTGACAAGAAGTAAACTCTACCAGTTCACTCTCCACTATATGGCATTTCATCTAAGGTCTCTCTACCTTTGAGTTCTGAGAGTCTCTCACCTCCCAGGTCTCTGGAATGTCTAGAGGGTCCCCCGATTTCCCACCCCCTAGGGTTCCATATTTTCATTCATTCTCCTGGCCCTCAGAGTTTCTCTTCTGCCTCCTCCAAGCAAGTACTTGGTCATGTTCCCTTCCCTACCCTCACTGCTCTCTCCCTGCTCCCACCCCGGTCCCCAACCACTGCCTCCATTGATTGCTTTCTTCACCTTCCCAAGTGGGATTGAACCATCCTCAATTTAGCCCTTCAACTTGTTAACTTTATTGAGTTCTGTGGATTATATCCTAGATATTCTTTACTTTGGGCGACTAATATACACTAAATATGATTGAAATAATTTCTTATATTTGGGCAAATTTATTGATATATTATTTCTTGTGTTTCTATGCAAACTTTAAAATAATTTTAAACATGATGAAAAATAGATAATATATTCTTACCCTGAAGCTCATTGTACAAACTTTTTCATGTTGAATTCATAATAATTTAAAAATATTTGCTTAGGAATTCAGAGCTTTCTAAATCTAGGTACACCTCACTAATAATATGAAAATTATTTGCTGTTTAGTTGAACATGGTTAAATAGTTCTTCATTATTTAGTCTTAAACATTTTCCTTTCCATATTATATTTATTCAGGATCTATCCATGCTGCTTGTGATTATATCGACTCAGACACAGTAGAATTTTTTACCTCCCAAGTTCTGAGAAGCTTTCCCTGGAAATAGAGTCACCACAACCAGCTGGTTGTATAGTAAACCATGGATTTTTATTTCCTAATTAATTATTTATTTTGCCTACCATTTTCTCTTTTGTTTTCAATTATTAATTTCTTACGTGTAAAATACAATTAAAACTTTAATGTTTTAGTGCATTTGCATATTTCCAATTCATAGGTTTAAATCTGTAATTTTGTGCATGTCTTGTTTCTGTTGAATAATGTTCTTTCCAACAAGATATAGATTATTATTTTTGCCTTAGAAACACAACTGTACAATTTCTATACTAAATTTGTAGAAGATTTTGTGCAGCAAATATTGTGTGACTCGGCAACTATTTGTATCACTTTCCTTCTAATTTTTGGAAAATTGCTAATTCTTTTAGGATCCTAGCTATTTTCATTCATTTATATTTATTACATTTCAATACTGTAATTTTTAAAGTTTATATTTATTAAGTTACAGTACTGATTCCTGGGAGCCTCCACTGTCTCAGATGTCTGGTTGGTCACAGTGATGATCACCATTGATTTTTGTTCTCTGTCCAAGTCATCAACCACCCACCTCTCCCTACTTCAAATCACCATTCCCCTATTCACTCCCTCTCGCACTTAGATTCTTCCTTCTGTCCTCCTAAAATGTCTGTTTCATTTCCCCATCTGTGTAAGTTCATGCCTCCTGCCTTGGGTCCTCTTTTTTACTTATTTGCTTTGGGTTCTTTCTTTTTCTAGAGCATAGAGATAATTTGTCATGACTTGTTTTATGTAACACTGATAAAAGTAAAAGTGGCTTTGTAAATAAGCTAGAGTATACAGGCCTGAGATTCCAAAGGTAGAGGGTCCTTAACTATGTAGTTATATGAAAGATATCATCCTTGCTGGGAAAATAGTATCTGATTTAAATTTGAGGTGAGTACAAGGAAGATGTAGATGAAGCTATGAATGTGGAGTTTGGAAAATGTAATGATTTTATACTTGTTATTGGAAAAAACAGGTAAATGAAGAAAATTTGTACAAATTAGTACAGATTAGAGAAAGAAAATTTTCCTGGTGTTTTTTCTTGTAAGAGAGCAGGAAGAGGAATGGGAAATGTTGTAGTAAGATATATCACGAAGATGAGGATGCCTGGACAGTGGCTATGAGTTTAACAGTGTTTTCTGTGTTGTTCATTGACAGAGATTCTTGAGTGACATATAACTGGTTTCTCCCTCAGAATGCCACATCAGTAACAGAAGTATTGGAGAGCAGATGCAGAAGAACATGTCTACTACTATGGGTCCTGAAAATATGTCTAATGGTGAGTTTCAACACTAAAAGATATTTCTTGTGTAAGGTAATAGATAACCATAATAAATGCATATCAGGATGAAAATTTGTTATTGTCCTCCAACATAGCAGTTATATTGGAGAAAAGGAGCAATTGAAAAGGTAGTGTTATTTGTACCTATGAAGATTTAAAGTATAAGATGTCTCAGATTGGACCAGCTATCTAGAACCATATCTAGTACACCCAATTAGGATGCCATTGAAGTTTGGTACAATTAGTTTAGGTGTTTGAGGCAATGATCATTATATGCAATTCATTGCTGAAATTCCTAGAGTTACAGAAATCTTCAACATGGCATTGCTTTACTAATTTCTGTATTTTTGTACCTATAAATGTATATAAGTAGTGAAAAACTACTAAAACCATCATCAGTTTAATATTTCTCAATTATAGTCTGTGTACATGACTATAATTTCTCAATTATAGTCCTAAATGGACTGAACTCTTAGTATAATCTGTCCCAGCTAAGGGATCAACCATAAAGAAGAATATGTCTGCCAGTGGTTCTTTTTATTTATTCTTTAATATTTTTATAGTCCAGTCATTATTCCTCCTCCTGGTCTGTAATCTGACTCTTTCTCATACCATTTTGCCAGTAGTACATAAGCTAGCAGCAGGACCTTCTACCCCTTGCTCTGGCATTTCAACATAGTGTCATGTATATTTAATCTGTATGTATGCTTATTTTTGGAGTTTATGGATGCAGCTCTGTCAAATATTTATCACACATTTTAACAGCAGACATACTGTAGCTATAGAGTACAGTTTGGCATAACTTCCTTCCTTTACCATGATAGAATTCTACTTTAGTGAATAGAAATATCCTGAAGAATTTACACATTGCTTTGAGTTGAAAAGTCTCTAATGCCCTAATAAAGCCTAATATTTGGATACTGAAGTTACATGAGGAAACTTGGTAAAACTGTTAATTTACCTAAGAGTTCTGTAGCATGCTTACATGCAGTATTAACCTTTACCTATCATGGTATAAAAGGGAACACTAACTATAATGCTGAAGTACATGGAAGACACTACCACTTTAATATTGCAAGGAATTCTAAAATCAGTCTATGGGAAAATTCATTACATGTGAATATTTTCACAGAAATTTTGCTTATGTGGAATGTAAGACAGAATTCTGTGTTCTCCTTATCCCACTACATCTTATTGGCTAACGCAGATGGAATAGCTCAGACACTTTGGCATTTCCTAATATTTAAGAAAACTACAATTTAAGCTCAAGTAGGATCTCTGAGGAAACTTCAGTGGTGTGGTAGTGAAGACTGGAGATTTACATAGAGTGGGAAGCCTTAAGAACCTGAAATTATAACAAAAAAGGATTATTATTCTTTTAATACAAATTATGCCCGAGGGGAATATTGAGTCAGGCAGCAACACACTTACCTTCAATGATGAGCACCTGAATTTAATTATAGATTAAAGAAATAAATATCCATGGAGAGGGTTGCTGTTGTACAATTCTAGAACATGGTGGCCAGTAACAGATCTCTGAATATTGGTGGTCAGCACAACCAGATTACTTGGGGAATTCTGGTGAGAATAACTGTCTAAAATTAGCAAGGGATGGTAGATATTTGAAACAAAATAGTATTTGCTGAACATGACAACAGAATTGCATAGGTAAGACCTTAGCAGTTAAGATTGCATGTACAAAACTTCTACTAAAACAAGCTAGCAAAAAAGTATCATATCCGTACGACATTTAATAGAGTACCAAGCCAGCTAGAATCAGTTTTTTTAAGGGATGTTCGATTTCAGAGGCTCTCAGAATCCCATAGATTTACACACATCTATGTATAAACATGATGTCCTAATCATGTAGTATGAAGCATTGGCTATAGGCCTCAACAATTTTGTATTTTGATTGACATGCATTTTTTTTTGTTTTGTTTGATTTTGTATAGTATTTTTCTATTTCAACGATAAGTTTCTTGAAAAATTGAGAAGTCTAAACTTATCCTTGGGTTTGAACATAAATGTAAATTGTAGTTGGACATTATGTTGACTTAATATATTTGTGGTTATAGATTCTCAGAATCTGTGAATAAGTACCACTGAGTAGTTAAATAGGTTTCCAGTACTAAGCATGATCTCTCTCTTGTTGACCAGGTCACATGTACAATTACAGAGCTTTTTGTTTTATCCTATACAGATGGGACAATGTTGCTCCCCTAGACATTTTTTATGGGTTAGTGATAAGTTATTGGTTAGCATTTTCATAGTCATAATAGTTGGGTCAGATTGTTGGTGGTCATTCTCTTTTGAAAGCATACACAGACATGATAAATACATGCACAGAACATTTCCACACAGAATTCATAGGCAACTTTGCATCAATTATTTCAGAAAAATTGGAAGGCCTAATGTTCAGAATGTCTGCTATGATATTGTGCCATATTGGTAATATCTGATTGAGACTGATCAACATGACTAACCACGAATCAGCTGAAAATATTATGTAAATGAACTTGCTAAAGAAGGCACAAAACCTATAAGGATTTGATCCTCAGCAAAGTTTGAGAGGCAACTGAGTAAATTTGAAAAAGGGAGATGTTGGCTTTTTCAGGAAAGTGAATAACAATTGGGTGTTTGGTATCAAAAGTTCTGCTTTGAAGACACACATTCAGGTATAATTAAGAGTACAAAAATATTATATATTTAAGAATATGTATGTATGTGTATATATATATGTATATATATACATATATATATGCATCTAACAATGATTACTTTAAAAATGAAGCCATAAAATTGAAGGAAAGTACTGTTATATAAAAGTGTTTTCATGAGGAACAGGAAGGCAGAATGTAATTAAATTGAAATATTAAAAATAAAAAAGAAATATCTTTTCCCCCACATTCAGCCATTTATGCACATGAACATACCCATGTCTTCATAAACATGTACATGTTCTTACATATATAATGAGAAGACGGAGTTGTAGATATCAGCATAGATACTATTAGAAAGGATAAGTACAGATTTTTAGTTAAGGCATGAAGGTTTCAACACTCATACAATATTTATATGTTTATTTGAATGAAATATTTTAATAAATTAAGGCCCAAGAGAAAGAATTTAGAGTTTGTTCTTTGTAATTTACCTGCATGAACACATGGGTTTACTCTTCATAGCAGAGCTGCAGGTCCACATGCACACGGACACATACATACATACACACAAACACACACACACACACACACACACACACACACAAAAGCATCTATATATTCAATAACTTACAAAAAATGAAGGCACCAGAGAACAAATTGAAGAATTTAACCTCTGGCAGTCATGACTATGAACAAATGTGTACCCTCCCCACATTCCAAACTTCATTTGCTGCATTTGCATATATACATACACAAATATACACACACAAATACACATACATAAATACACACACACACACACACACAGCAGCAGCAGCACATGGAATAGCTAAAATATACATAGTTTTCCTTTTCTAAAATACCTATTAAATTATTTCTTGACAGTCAGGCCACCTTGGGCCACTAAATTGCTTCCTGGGTATGTTTTTTGCCCAGGGCTCAACAAAATTAAATTTTCTTTCTGTAATGCAAATAGCCATTGATAGAACATCCTAATAGAGATAAAGCTTTAATCCAAGTTATAGGCTCATCCATAAAAGCATAGGACTTTAGAACACTGGCACAGACAGATTGCCAAGAATCATCATTCAGCTGCAATTGCATCCCAGGGTCAGAACTAGAAAATAGCAACTTAGAAACTTTCTGGTTAATATCCAGGCTCTAGATCCAAGCAGCCAGATACATGCACATCCTCTAATTACTGCAGGCTCTTTTTTCTGTTATTCCTTTCAACCAGGGCACACATTAAATTATATTTTATCCCTTTTGCCTTCAATGTCCCATTTTCTGATGCAACATATAGGAATAGTGAAGAGGTAGAAATAACAGCAACTTTGATGAAAATCACCATAGTTATAATAGGTTTTTGATATCCATTCCTAAGTTTAACATCTCTGTCTTGAATTGTGCTACGTCCATTTTTTGTCAGAATGTGCATACTCAGCTAATCAGGGGAAAACTCTTTTTATTTGCTCTTTAGTCCATTTACAAACTTGTATTATTTGTTCTTGAAGTATTAGTAATTGGCTTTGAAACACAATGTAATAAATCTGTGAACGCAAGACTTTTGCCAGTCAGACACCTAGCTGGAGTCCAGCCCTTGATTGTATACTGGCTATAGACAAGGCTGGATTACATGTCTCTCAGTAGAGAAGGAAGTCTGCTCCCAGGACCTGGAGGAGACACAGCCAATAGAATTTTAGTGTGAATGCTTAGCGAAGAGGAGGGAAGGGAGTCTTCAATCAGGATGTAAAGTGAATAAGTAAATAAATTCCTGGATAAAAATGTTGTTATGCTGTCCCATCATGTACCAGACCACATCATTTCCTTTGTGGTAACAGTTTGTCAGCACTCTGGTCCACAGGCTGATTCAAGGTCACAGGCACGGGTGCAGTTGTTTACATACCTAACCTGCCATAGATAAAGGAACATAACATCTGGATTTTAGCTCAGTATGTATAGTACACCGCTAGAGATATTACAGCTTTCTAGGAAGCTAGCTAAAATGTTTTTAGGTAAGGCATTAGCACCCAAAAATACACCCAAAGCAGCATGCCAAGGTGCTATAAATTGTAGTATCACTGCAGACTTCCCATGGCAAAACTGAAATTGATTTTATCTTACTTGAATGTTAATCTTGCCTTCTGGTACCATGGACCAGCACCAGTGCTTTCTGCTTCCATCTATTTGAATTCAGGTGAGATGGTGTGCAGTATTTATTTTGTGAAGGAATTGTAGTGTTGTTCACCAAACTGCTAGTGTTCTCAAGTGAGATTGCCAAAGCCTTATGTCTTTCCTGTGTGTAAGCAGAGTTGACTTAATCAGCCTCAAAGTAAAACACAGCATCTTCACCTCTTCTACTTTTTCACAGATTTAATGATACCCAAATAGGTGGTGATACATTATAATTTAGTAAAACTCCACTATATTATTCAAATAGTGCTAAGTCTCTATTTTAATATTTCACTGTAATATTTCAATTGTCAGAGGACTTATTGGAATTAATTTTAATTTAAGCTTAATTTTAAATTTAAATATAAATTTATATTAACACTTGTTATCTTAAAACAGTATACTACTTTTCTAAGATGCATAAACACCCACATATATACATACATACATATATATATATACATACATACATATATATACATATATATATATATATATATATATATATATATATATATAAATGCTCTCAATGCTTTCTTTGAAATGGGATGTCAAAGGAAATCTTTCATTATATTAATAATGATGTAATTTTCATTTACAGAGATTAAAATATAGCAATAAAACTGTGTATATAATCATGCTTAGTTACTCAGACATGTGATTTATTGAAAACTACATCAATTTCCTCAGTTACACCATGAGATCATGGTTTGCTGATTCTCATCACAGCTACAAAGCCAATCCTTAGGCTCTCTGATTTTTCAAGTTACACTAAAGATAGAGTAGTTCCTATATTTCTTATAATAAAGGATGGTATATAAGCAAAGAAGCTGTCATAATTTGATTATCTTAATATTCCTTTATAAACTTGCTTAAAAATATTTAATCAGCTCTTTCAGCCATATTTTAATGATCATTTACAAAGCAACTGGTATCATCTTAAGAGCACATGTTTCAGGACCATGAGGAAGACCTAAACTAAATCTGCATCATCAAACCGTAAGATCAGTATAGACCATGACAGTATTAGGGAATGCTACATTTTGTGATAAGAAAGCATTCCACAGAATTGAATCTGAAAGACAGATATATATTTTATTGTATTTTGTATCATTTAGTCATGGTATTTTATTGATAGTTAAAAGTGTGTAGTTATATAAGAATTATAATAGTAGAAATTTCTATGTCATTATAGGTCTTTCATTAATAGATATTATTCATTATTATACAAAGACTGCAGATTTAATAATTAAATCATATATTTGTGACACAAGAATTAAGATTAGAAAATAGACCTAGGCAGCTGGCTAAAATGTTTTTAGCTAAGGCAGTGTCACCCCAAAATACACCTTCACCCAAAGTAATTTGGATAGACCTGAAAATACTCAACTACTCACATCACACTAAGACTTCACATCACTCTAAGAACTGGGCCCTCTCATCTCTCACTTGCCTCATTATGAACTTGAGTTGAAATTGGTATTAAGTGAATAGCCTATCTTTCAAGTACTCATTTGTTTCCTCCAAAGCAACACATTTAATATATGATATCTCAGTTTTAGTCCAACAATATTGCTGTTTGAAAGCCAGACAACCAGACTCTACCTGAGCCAGTTTTCTTATGAATAACAAATACTAACATCTAACTTCTTTTACTATGTTTTATCATCTGTGGTATAAAAAAGGAAAATATTTTCAAGTCCATCTATCTTTTTAAATATGTTTGATTCCATCAAGGGAATACCCTTTATGACTCCTCTATCTTTAAACTACATTTTTAGAGTGCTCTAAGCCTATATTAAAACGAGGTCTTGAATCTGTAACTGATTCTTCTAGTCAGTCAGTTTGTTAGTTGTTTCAGTTTACCTGGTAGCAGTCATGCTGTTTGAGGTTAACTCAGGGGCAGATACCCTAAGAAGATTCCCGGAGTAATGACCTCATCTAGCTCTCTGCTTATGTGTGTTTAATAATGTTCATGACATAGGAAGACTTAAAAATGATGCCCAAATAAAGTTAATTTTAGGGTGTTCCTTAAAAGATGGACATATTTTTCTCAAGAAAACTCATCAAATGAATCAATCATAAAAGAGAAAGTTCTCAATAATGTAATAAGCAGAAACCACCACCTCAAAGTTTGAGATAGAAGGACGGTGACTAGCAATCCTGTCAGCTTTGCTAGAATGATGTCAAGCAGCTCTGCAGGCTTCATGACTTTATCTGTTTCCAGGGGATTTGGCTCTTCTTGTTTCCTTTTTTATAAGGTCAGATATGCCTGGGGATAAAGTGACTCAGTCAGCAACACTTCTACCCAAGAGCCTGCATTTACTTCTAAACTAAAGAAATAAAAATTCAGAGATTGTGGTGTACAATTCCAGAATTTGCCAGGCAGTCCATGGCATTTCTGAGAATCAATGTTGTTTTTGTTTTCTGTTGAATTCTAGTGAGAATTACTGTCTCAAATGAGCCAAATGTAATGCATCTTTGAATAAAGCTAGCACTACTTGTTGAACATGATAGCAGAATTGTATGCAAGTCAGTCAGACCATGCGTCTGCCTCACTGCTGTGATGCTAGAGCATGGCATGTTGTTTAGGGGAGGCAAAATTCAGTTAAAGATGGGGGTCTGAGCCTGTGTTTTCCACAGTGAGAACATCAATGGCTGAGATGGATGCTGTGGTTCTCAATCTCCAGTGTGATGAGATACCACTGGGAACCCCAAGTAGATAAGAAGAGTAGACTAAGTGTCTATGCTTCCTCTTCACACCGGGCAGGAAGGAGATGGCTGGGCCTGTGCCTGTTAAAGCATCCAATTTGGTTCTAAGTGAGTGTTGAAAGTATTGAGGGGCTGGAAGAGAAAAGGTCTTCCGCAGTTGATTTAGGCCCACTTTTTATGAAGATGATCCCCATTAGCAGTGATGATCCAATGTAGGAAACAATATTTTCTTATTTCAGTGGATGTGGATGCATAGGTCTTACTCAGAATAAACCATGGATCACATGCCTCTTATAGAATGGGATGCCCAGGAAGGGCCACTCATTGACTAAACACTCATGGTGACATGTTCCAGAACAAGTAGAGTCTGCTAGAAACTGTTTCCACTGTCTGCTGTTCCCAATTATGAGATTTTCTGTTTTTTCAACCTGCTTCAAACTTATCAGTTATTTTCTCTGGTGGCATGATCTACCTGCCCCACATGAGTCCTTATCAAATAAGACTGGATATACATGACTTGTAGCCCATTAGCAAAAATTCCAGCATGACTGTTGGAGGAACTCATTTAGATGTACCCGTATTTTAGTTGCTATTGGAATTTCATGTCCTCCTGAAATGGGGAAAGTCAGTGTTCTTCAGGGTGTTACTTTCAAGGAGACTCCAACAATGACATAGATTTTTTTAACATCTATGCACACCACAGGCAGTGTTGAATAGGTAATTCAAAGAACTAGGTACTGGGCTACACATTTCTGTACTTTGATTTTTTGCTGTATTTTTTTCTTTAATCTTTATATGTTTGGCTTTGCTTTTTGTTTGTTTGTTATGGTCCGTATCTCTTCTAAGGAAAAGTTCCTTGACATGGTGCAGAAGAATAAATTTATCACTGGATATGAAGACAAACAATTTGTTTACCTCTGTACCCAATTTTTAGTAGGGTTATTTGGCTCTCTGAGGTCTAACTTCTCGAGTTCTTTGTATATATTGGATATTAGCCCTCTGTTGGATGTAGTGTTGGTGAAGATCTTTTCCCAATTTGTTGGTTGCTGTTTTGTACTTTTGACGGTGTCCTTTGCCATATAGAAACTTTGTAATTTTATGAGGTCCAATTTGTCAATTCCTGATCTTCGAGCATAAGCTATTTGTGTTCTGTTCAAGAACATTTCCCCTGTGCCCATGTCCTCAGGGGTTTTCCCCAGTTTCTTTTCTATTAGTTTCAGTGTGTCTGGTTTTATGTGGAGGTCCATGATCCACTTGGAGTTGTGCTTACTACAAGGAGATAAGAATGGATCAATTCACATTATTCTGCATTCTGACGTCAAATTGAACACACACCATTTATTGAAAAGGCTATCTTTTTTCCACTGAATGTTTTCAGCTCCTTTGTCAAAAATCAAGTGACCATAGGTGTGTGGGTTCATTTTTGGCTCTTCAATCCTATTCTATTGATCCACCTCTCTGTTTCTGTACCAATACCATGCACTTTTTAACACTATTGCTCTGTAGTATTACTTGAAATCCAGGACACTGATTCCCCCAGAAGTTTTTTACTATTGAGAATAGTTTTACCTATCCTGGGTTTTTTGTTATTCCAGATGAATTTGAGAATTGCTCTTTCTAACTCTATGAATAACTGAGTTAGAATTTTGATGGGGATTTTGTTGAATCTATATAGTGCTTTTGGCAAGATGGCCATTTTAACTACATTAATCCTGTCAATCCATGAGCAAGGAAGATTTTTCCATTTTATGAGGTCTTCTTCAATTTCTTTCTTCAGAGTCCTGAAGTTCTTGTCACACAGATCTTTCACTTGTTTGGTTAGAGTCACACCAAGATACTTTATGTAGTTTGTGGCTATTGTGAAGGGTGTCATTTCCCTAATTTCTTTCTCAGCCTCCTTATCATTTGGGATTTCACCTGACAAACTTTGAATGGCTGAGAAGCACCTTAAGAAATGTTCAACATCATTAGTCATTAGGGAGATGCAAATCAAACAAGTCTGAGATTTCACCTCATACCAGTCAGAATGTCTAAGATTAAAACCTCAGGAGACAACAGGTGTTGGCGAGGATGCAGTGAAAGAGGAACACTCCTCCACTGCTGGTAGGATTGCAAGATGGTACAACCATTCTGGAATCAGTCTGGCGGTTCCTTAGAAAACTGGGCATGACACTTCCAGAAGACCGTGCCATACCACTCCAGGGCATATACCCAGAGGATTCCCTGGCATGCAATTAGGACACATGCTCCACTATGTTCATAGCAGCCTTATTTATAATAGCCAGAGGCTGAAAAATCCCAGATGTCTCTTAATGGAGGAATGAATACAGAAAATGTGTTATATTTACAAAATGGAATACTACTCAGCAATTTAAAACAATGAATTCATGGAATTCTTAGGCAAATGGTTGTAAGTGGAAAATATGTTCCTAAGTGAGGTAACTTATTCACATCAGAACACACATGGAATGCAGTCACTGATAAGTGCATATATCACAGATAAGTGATAAGCCCAGAAGCTCTGAATACCCAAGATACAATTCACATATCAAATCATTCACAAGAAGAAGGAAGGAGAGGGCACTGGTCCTGGAAAGACTTGATGCAGCATTGTAGGAGATTGCCAGGACAGAGAAAGGGGAGTGGGTTGATAGGGGAGCTGGCAGAGAGAAGAGAGCTTATGGGACTTAGGGAGAGGGACGGACTGGGAAAGGGAAAATCATTTGAAATATAAACAAAGAATACAGAAAATAATAATAAAAATATATCAAAATAGCTTACAACAAAAAAAGAAGACAAGCAATTATATATTGTAGCTAGATACTATGTTTTCTAAATTAACTTGTGGTTTAAGAATCTTCTCTAGTAACAATGACTCAGTAATACTGAATAGTACATTATACTGTTTGTGGCTATTGTGAAGGGTGTTATTTTCTTAATTTCTTTCTCAGCCTGCTTATCCTTTGAGTATAGGAAGGCTACTGATTTGCTTGAGTTGATTTTATAACCTACCACTTTGCTGAAGTTGTTTATCAGCTGTAGGGTTTCTCAAGGGAGTTTTTTGGGTCACTTACGTAGACTATCATGTCATCTGCAAATAATGATAGTTTGACTTCTTCCTTTCCAATTTGTATCCCTTTGACCTCCTTATGTTGTCTAATTGCCTGAGCTAGTACCTCAAGTACAATATTGAAAAGATAAGGAGAAAGGTGGCAGCCCTGTCTAGTCCCTGATTTTAGTGGGATTGCTTCAAGTTTCTCTCCATTTAGTTTGATGCTGGCTACCGGTTTGGTGTATATTGCTTTTACTATGTTTAGTTATGGGCCTTGAATTCCTGTTCTTTCCAAGGCTTTAAGAATGAAAGGATGCTGAATTTTGTCAAATGCTTTTTCAGCATCCAATGAAATGACCATGTGTTTTTTTTTCCTTTGAGTTTGTTTATGTAGTGGATTGCATTGATGGATTTCCTTATATTGAACAAACCCTGCATCTCTGGGATAAAGCATATTTGGTCATGGTGGATGATCGTTTTTATGTGTTCTTGGATTTGGTTGGCAAGCATTTTATTGAGTATTTTTGCATCAATTTTCAAAAGGGAAATTGGTCAGAAGTTCTCTTTTTTTGTTGGATCTTTGTGTGGTTTTGGTATCAGCGTAATTGTGACTTCGTAGAAGGAATTGGATAGTGTTCCTTCTGTTTCTATTTTGTGGAATAGTTTGAAGAGTATTGGTGTTAGGTCTTCTTTGAAGGTCTGATAGAATTCTGCACTGAAACCATCTGGTCCTCTGATTTTTTTTTTGGTTGGAAGACTTTCTATGATCCCTTCTATTTCTTTAGGGGTTATGGGACTGTTTAGATGATCTATTTGGTCCTGATTTAATTTTCATATTTGGTATCTGTATAAAACCTCCCATGCTCATTTATCTATAGGATTAATATAGTTAAAATGGCCATTTTTTCCAAAAGCAATATACAGATTCAACAGAATACCCATCAAAATCCCAACTCAATTCTTCATAGAGTTAGAAAGAGCAATTCTCAAATTCCTCTGGAATAGCAATAAACCCAGGATAGGTAAAACTGTTCTCAACAACAAAAGAAATTCTGGGGGAATCAGTATCCCTGACCTCAAGCAATACTACAGAGCAATAGTGTTAAAAAGCTGCATGGTATTGGTACAGTGACAGGCAGGAGGATCAATAGAACAGGATTGAAGATCCAGAAATGAACCCACTCACCTATGGCCGCTTGATCCTCGACAAAGGGGCTGAAAACATCCAATGGAAAAAAGATAGCCTTTTCAACAAATGGTGCTGGTTCACCTGGAGGTCAGCATGTAGAAGAATGCGAATTGATCCATCCTTGTCTCCTTGTACCAAGCTCAATTCCAAATGGATCAAGGACCTCCACATAAAGTCAGACACTCTGAAGCTAATAGAAAAGAAACTGGGGAAGACCCTTGAGGACATCGGTACAGGGGGAAAGTTTCTGAACAGATCACCAATAGTATGTGCTCTAAGATCAAGAATTGACAAATGGGACCTCATAAAATTTCAAAATTTCTGTAAGGCAAAGGAAACCATCAAAAGGACAAATCGGCAACCAAAAAATTGGGAAAATATCTTCACCAACCCTACGTCAGATAGAGGTATAATATCCAATATATACAAAGAACTCAAGAAGTTAGACCCCAGAAAACCAAATAACCCTATTAAAAATGGGGTACAGAGTTAAACAAAGAATTTTCACCTGAAGAACTTTGGATGGTGTAGAAGCATCTTAAAAATGCTCAACTTCATTAGGGAAATGCAAATCAAAACAACCCTGAGATTTCACCTTACACCAGGCAGAATGGCTAAGATTAAAAATTCAGGAGACAGCAGGTGTTGGCGAGGATGTGGAGAAAGAGGAACACTCCTCCACTGCTGGTGGGGTTACAAATTGGTACAACCATTCTGGAAATCAGCCTGGAGGTTCCTCAGAAATCTGGGTACTTCACTTCCTTCTATACGACTTCTGGGCATATACCCAGAGAATTCTCCAGCCTGTAATAAGGGTACATGCTCCACTATGTTTGTAGCAGCCCTATTTCTAATAGCCAGAAGCAGGAAAAAACCCAGGTATCCCTCAATAGAAGAATGGATGCAAATATGTGGTGTATATATACACAATGGAGTACTATTCAGCCATTAGAAACAATGAATTCATGAAATTCTTAAGCAAATGTATGAAGCTGGAGAACATCATACTAAGTGAGGTAACCCAGTCTCAAAAGATCAATCATGGTATGCACTCACTAATAAGTGGATATTAACCTAGAAAACTGGAGTACCCAAAACATAATCCATCCATAATGAGGTACAAGAAGAACAGAGGAGTGGCCCCTTGTTTTGGAAAGACTCAGTGTAGCTGTATAGGGCACAACCAGAACAGTGAAGTGAGAAGTGGTGGGTGGGAGAACAGGGGAAGGGAAGGGGGCTTATGTGACTTTTTGGGGAGTGTGGGGCCAGAAAAGGGGATGTCATTTGGAATGTAAATAAAAAAATATTGAATAAAAAATACTGAATAGTAAATTAGGATTCCAGTACTAAGCATGATATTGCTCTTGTTGATAAGATTATAAGTGCAATTATTTTATGTGTGCAGAAAGCAATAGCTGTTTGGTCTTGTTCAGATATATGTGCTAACACTGCATTTTTAACTATTAGAATGGAGACTGCTTATGGGAGCTGTAGATGACAGACAATAGAAATGCAGTGTAGGTGCTGAGCAGTGTCTTGTTTTGGATTCATCACAATTATCCTTAAAGGCATTCTGTACCTTTTTCATGTTTTGGAAATTTATTTATTTTATTTTTTATATATATTTTTATTTTCTATATTCTTTGTTTACATTCCAAATGATTTCCCCTTTCCAAGATCCCCCCTCCCCATATGTCTCATAAACCTTCTTCTATCTACCCATTCTCCAATCACCTCTCTCCATTTTCTCTGTCCTGATACATCATAGGCCACTGATTCTCCTTTAAGATGTATCATTTTTCAAAGATTCTACCTTTATCTAAAGGAAGGGGGATTCACTTCAACTTTCAATGTTTATCAGAGTCAGGAGACCTACTGGTTTCTCACATTCCATTCATGGATCTCTTATATAATGACTTTCTATTCAACTACATATCATGCATGATACCCTGCGTTTCTGAAATCTTAGAGGTAAAGCATTTTTTGGAGTAATACCCCTCTTTTAGGGGTTGTTCATTTCTATCTATAATTTTATTGGTAATTTTATTGATGTTAAGAGATATTAAGGAATAGTGATAGTTGCTTCCTGTTAGTTTTGATGTTATTTTCATGTTTGAGTGGTTATCTTCTTTTGGGTTGATTGAAAGAAGATTACTATCTTGCTTTTTCTATGGTATAGTTGCCCTCCTTTTATTGGTGTTTTCCATTTATTATCCTTTGTAGGGCTAGATTTGTGGAAACATATTGCATAAATTTGGTTTTTATCATGGAAAATCATGGTTTCTCCATTTATGGTGATTGAGAGTTTTGTTAGGTATCGTAGTCTGGGCTGGCATTTGTGTTCTCTTAGAGTCTGTATGAGGTCTGACCAGGATCTTCTAGCATTCATTGATTCTGTTGAGAAGTCTGGTATAATTCTGATAGGTCTTTCTTTATATGTTACTTGGCCTTTTTTCTTACAGCTTTTAATATTCTGTCTTTGTTTAGTATATTTTGTGTTTTGTTTACTATGCGACAGGAGGTATTTTTGTTCTGGTACAGTGTCATTTGGAGTTCTGTAGTTCATGGGCATTTCTTTCTTTAGGTTAGGAAAGTTTTATTTTATAATTTTTTAAGATATTTACTGGCCCTTTAAGTTGTAAATTTTCACTCTCTTCTATATCTATAAACCTTTTGTTTGATCTTCTCATTGTATCCTGGGTTTCCTGGATGTTTATAAGCTTTTTGCCTTTTGGATTTTCATTGACTGTTGAGTCAATGCTTTTATAGTCAGCACCTGGGATTCTCTTCTATCTCTTGTATTCCATTTTTGATGTTTGCATCTATGACTCCTGATTTCTTTCCAAAGTTTTCTTGCTCCAATGTTCTCTCCCTTTGTGAGATTTTTAGTTGTTTCTATTTCTGTTTTTAGATCCTTGATGGTTTTGTTCAGTTCCTTCACTTGTTTGTGTTTTCCTGTAAATCTTTAAGTGCTTTTGGGTTTCCTTTTAAGGGCTTCTATCTGTTGACTCGTGTTTTTCTATAGTTTTTAAAGGGAGTTACTTATGTCCTTCTTGAAATCCCCTATCAGCATCATGAGATGTGATTTTATATCTAGGTCTTGCTTTTCTGTTGTGTTGTGGTATCCAGCACTTGCTGTTAGAGAACTTGTTTCAGATATTGCCATGTTGCCTTGGTTTCTATTGATGATATTCTTGTCTTTTGACATCTGGTTATCTCTGGTGTTAGCAGGTGTTGCTGTCTCTGATTTTGGCTCATCTGTCATGCAAGCCTCTGTATCTGTGCTCCTGGGAGACTCAGTCTCTCTGTGTACACTTGTATGTAAGAACTCCTATAAGACCCACTCTCTTATGGCTGTATTGGGTATGTAGCTTTGTGGCCACAATCAATTCTGGGTGCAGGTTATAATCAGAAGACTCCTGTCCCAGGCTGTTCCTAAGCTCTTCTGTCCTCATTGTTTCTGGCTCTTTCCTCTGAGGAGCAGGGGTTGTCCTACCTGTGCTGCCTGGCCTCTCTACACTCCTAAGTAGTTAGCTACCTCTGTGTATCACTTGGATATGGTACGCAGTGGCAGAGAGTGGTCCCAAACCTGAGAAGGCAACTGAAACTCTTCTGGCAAAGGGTTCCAGGTGTAATTCTCTGAGTGGTGAGGGTGGTTCTACCAATGTTGGCAAGCTTCTTCGCACTCCTGGGTGGTTAAACTGCCTTCCTGCACCACTTGAATATGGTGTTCTGTTCCAGAAGATAGACCCAAGCCAGAGACAGAGATTGGAGGGCTTCTACCAGAGGATACTAGGTATGAACCTCTGAGAAGCAGGCATGGTTTTACCTGTGCAGGCTGGTTTCTCTGATATCCTGGGTGGTTAAGCTGCCTCCCTGCACAACTTGGGGATGGTTTGTTGTGCTAGAGGATCTAATATCCATTTATTACTGAGTACATAACAAGAATATGCTTTTGGGTCTGAGTTACCTCACTCAGGATATTTTCTACTTTCATACATTCGCCTACAAATCTCAAGAAATCTTCATTCTTAATAGCTGAGTATTATTTCATTGTGTCAATGAACCACATTTTCAGTATCTATTCTTCTAAACAAGGACATCTGTGTTGGTTCTAACTTCTGACTAATACGGATAAGACCTTTATGAATATTGTGGAGAACATGTTACTGTGGTATGAGAGAGAATCTTTTGCTTATATGCCCAAGAGCTGTTTATCTGGGTCTTCAGGTAAAACTATTTCCAATTTTCTAAGGAATCACCAGATTCATTTTCAGAGACATTTTACCAGTTTGCAATTCTGTCAGCAATGGAGGAGTGTTTCTCTTTCTCCACATTCTTGCAAACATCTGCTGTCACCTGTTGACCATTTTATTATATGTATTTTATATCTTTTGAACAAAAACATAAATTCTTAAAAAACAGTAACAAATATACTTACCATTAATTGTATGAAAAATTTTGTAAGGGAAGTGTTAAACAATATCAGGGACTCTAATTCACTACATATCAAATATTTTCCTTGTGAATTTATTGAGTTCTTCTACATTTTAAATTTTTAACATGGAAATCCTAGTTTTTCCAAAACCTTGTGGTATAATTAATTTTTATATGACTACATGTGAAGTGTGATCGAATACCATCCTAATGTCCAATGATCCATATAATGTTCAACAGTAAATATTTTAAATGAGTACATCTTAAATTTGGAATAAGGTACTGTTAAGCTTAGGAGATATTGCACATCAACACCTTGATAAAAGTCCAAATCCAAAAGACATATAAAAATAATACAATAAAGTAATATTACCTGTACACTTGATGTTAAATTTTAAGCCCTGTGTTTTTCTAGGTAAATTATAGAGAAAACATAGGGCAACATTTATGACTTTTGCAGCATGCAGAGGAATTTTGTTTGTTTGATTGTGTCTCTGTTTGGTTTAGTTGTTTTGTTTCTTCAAAACATTTCTTAGATGTTTATGTCATCTAACAGAATTTAGCTGAGAAAGCCCTGTCAAAAACTGAGATGCTAGAGTTATTATTGAGAGTTATCCATGTATGCATATCTGGTTAGTTAATTTAATTATATACATGCTAATTCAATTAGGTTACTAATAGTAGCCTTTATTTGAAATAGTTTATCTCACTAGTATTCTGAAACACATATTGTCTTTTTCCTGGCTGTGCATTTGTTTTTCTTCTCCCTGTCACAGTGTCAGGAGGTCAGTCCTAACTATGAAAGAGGGTTTTAAAAAATTGAGATAAGTAGGCTGAGAGTTTCAGGTATTGCTTTCAAACCCCTTCTAGAGAGCTAGCTTTTCAGTGAAGTTGCATTTGACTTTTCTAATATTATACACACTTAAATGATATCTAAGTCTCCATGAGACTGATTACAGTGATCTATATTTTCATAACCAGTTTGTAAATACCTTCAAGTAAATGTTGCAAACCTGAAATGATTTTCCAATACTTCTATTTTTAAAGGTATCATATTGCCAACAATAGAAATACTTGCAAACAAGAGGCCATTAAAGGGAAAAGTATGGAACCAATGCAAAGAGTATCTGTTCTTTTGGGTAGAAACAAGGGTAATCCTTTGGAATAATGTCCCAAGAATATAAGAATTCTTATATCCCAGTTATGGTAAGCATGCCAATAGAGATGGCAGGACCTATGTATCTTTTCAGTTTCCATTCCAAGAAAGAAACCCCATGGGGAATTCTCAATATAGAAAAAATGTCTTTCATAGGAAAGATTTTGGTGAATTTTGTGATATTGGCAAGGCTACTGTGTGTGTCCTGAGTTCTCAGGAGGGAGAAAATAGATGTGGCTGCTTAATTTACATTTTCAGATTCTACTCGAAGGAATATGGATCTATTCTTTGCATTTGGCCAGCCTTTCCAGGCTAGAACGTTATCTTGACTTCATTTCCCAATTCTCTCAGGCCCTTTGGGAAATGGGTATGTAGAGACAATCAATTTTATGTTCTGGGCATGGTGCAAAAGAGGAACTGAGTGGTGGGAATAAACTGTTAAGATTAGTATTTAATCATATAAGGAATGGGTCTGTGATAATTCTCTAATCCATTACATTAAATTATATGTTCAAATCAATTTTAATATTAAAACACAATGTCTGCACATCAAACCAGCAGAGGTTATTGGCCAATATTCAATGAAACCAGATAGAAACTAAGAAACTATGGCAAGGCATTTTATTGTTTAGGCTAAAATTGTGGAATTTGAAAAATATGATAGGTACATGTAACCAAGGTAAAACTATGAGTTAAATCCTAAACTCTGTCTAGGGTACAACTATTGTATTTCCAAAATACATCTGATATGTAGAAGGGGTGCCTACACACTTGTTACCATCCAGGAGTCAAGAGGTCACACGGCTAGTGGAAAACCCCAAGGACCATCAACTGAGAAAGTCTCAAGGTATGACTTTTGATTCTTCAAGATATAAATACATCGTGTCCATGTTACTTCCCATGAGCTACACCTAAATATTTTTGGAGATGCTGTATGAATGTTCCATCTGTATGGAGAAGCCTAGGAAGTCAGGATCATAAGGATTTCATTTTTTCCTTCTTTTATTTCTGCACAGAATTTTTGTAAGATGAAATTTAAAAGTGGCACTTTTGTCTAGACTAAGTGGCTCCCAAATAATTGATATGGAGACAGCAGTTTATTCAATAAGCTTTAAGCACAATAACTGTGCAGATATCCCCAAACCTCTAAGTTAGTATATACCTAGACTCATGGCCTGAGTTACTCGCATTTACTCTCTACTTCTTTCACTCTGCTGTAGCTCTCTGCCCTAATTGACAACTCCCTTGGAGAATTTTCCTCATTCCTGCCTTCATGGTGACATTTTTATTATTTCTTCACTTCATGGACCCTCTACTCCTGCATCCTAATGTTCCTCATATTAAACTCCTTCTACCTGGCTCTTTTCACTGGGATCCATTGATAATTCTGCTGCCCATACCTGCTTTGGCTTTTCATCTCTTTTTTTACCCAATCAAATATAATTGGGGAACAATATACAACATTGGTATATGCATTTCTTTAATATTCATGACAATGCCCATGTCTGCATATTGTCAGCATCTGCATACACAGAGATGTATAACACATAATTTTCCAACAATGTTTAAATTTCTGATCAAACTTAATATGACATAGGGCAGGAAAGAGACCTGTAGCGACAGAAGCTACTATTACAAATAAAAAGGCATTCAGACATTCTCTGTCAAGGAAAGTATGGCTGCTTTGGTCAGGGTCAAAATTAGTTTCATCTTATCAGGATTTTAGAATTCCTATACTCGAGGTCATATACCCAGTTGAAAATCATGCAGAAGAACTTATATGTAGCCTTGACTATCCAGCAATCATCCTAGGAACCCTCATCTGAGAATATGTCTCTTTCACATTGCTTAGTACATGTTGAATCTCCAGTCATTCAGAAACCCCAATAACAAGGAAAAACAGGATCATTGTTTTCCCATAGAGCAGTGGATTTGATCATGGCTGTGTGGAGATTTCCCACGCAGAATTCAGGAAGGAGACTTGTACCTGGGACTGGAGATCAATAAAAAAATTAATTTCCTGAGTTGGAAGGTAAAACGAAGTTTCTCTCTAGATAAAACTGTAAAGGTCAATATGGATGGTGCTGCCATTTCTGGATTTTAGGTCCATGCACCAACAATAGCAAATTGAGACAGCTGAGAGTATGCATCTGTAGAAAGGAAAAATGTGTTCAAATTTCTCTATTACATTCAGTTTCCTGCCACCTCTACCATCCAAAAACATAGAACACATTAGAATCTTATAGTAATGGCAATGGAATGACAGGAAAAAGTAAAAGATACAACTTGAATCCTACCTTTGCTAAAGGTAAATGGAAACATACCAAGCTAGTATGCAGATGTTACTCTTCCTTATTTTCAGGTGTCTGAGCAAATGATTATCAATATTGTTCAACACTAAAACTGCTAGAACTACAGAAAAACTTCAGTAATCAAAGAACTCTCACAGACTATTCCATGTGTTCTCTGGATATGGGGATATACTGGCTCACTGTGTGAGCTGTAGAAGCAAAGAAATTAAGTGATATATCCTCCTATCTCCATTGGACACTGTCATCATAGATTGAGACTGTAGTTGGTAATCGATGTTAATTAATTATCTCTTATGAGCTGTAATAAATACTTTTCCAACACTAGAGAAAGTCACCATGGATATTAGATACTGGAAACAAGTAGAGGTGTGAAAATCATTACTGAGGGAATTATGTTTGATTAAAGAAATAATAGATATCCACTTGACTGATACTGATAGTTAAAATAATGTTCACCACCGACTTAAGGAAAGCAAGTACTAAGCTAGGATCTTGAGGCTGGCATGGACTTTTCATGAATTTTATTAACTCTGTATTTTTTATAATGTTGAAAAGACTTTAGCAGATTTATATAGTTACACCAACCTTCAAATATTATATGTAAAGTGAAATTGATTCCTAGAGGAGAGGAAGGAAAGAATAAGCAAGAGAGCAAGGCTATAGGTGGTATTTGAAGTCAAATGTGGGAAGTTTCTAAGAGAATAATTGAATACAGCAAATACTTTTCTCATGAACTATTATTTGGCTTTAAACACTCACCTAGAATTGAATACAAAATGAAGACAAGCCTATCTCTACTCAATGTAATTATAACTCTGTATTAATTAGTTTTTCATTCCCTTATGTAAAAAGAAGCATTATGGGTTGGAGTAATTTGCATAGCCAGGATTTCCACTAGTATTCAGGTGTCATGGACTATAGGCTATAGTTGGAAAAATGATCACAGTAGAAAAGCTGAGACATCCTGCTACCCCAGGGAATACAACTAACTAGTAGCTATAGCATTGGTGAACAGCATCTCCTTTGTTGTTTGGCTTTTGGAAGGCAGAAAAAATGGAGTCAGATGTTTCTTTCTATATCCTTCTCTATACCCTTTCCCACTCTTCTTCAAACCCAATGATTTCAGTTATTCTTCTTATATGTATGTATAATGTGACTACCAAGATATGAACTTTCAACATTTTCAACATTGTAGAAAAATTAGGATGGACATAAGTGGGGTCGAGAGGGACAAGTCATTTACTGGAATCTTGAAAAGGTCTCAAAACCTCCCTTTAATTATTGGTTTGGATTAAATAACATGGATAACAGAAAGTCACTATCTCTTAGTACCTGAGTGATAGTTTCCTTGCATTTCTGTTTAAAGGCTCAATAATATCACTTAATATTTGGATATGTCTTTCTATTCAAATTTCTTCTGGAGGGGATTAATTAATTGTGAATAACTACATTCACCATACTGATAATGTTGGAAATGACATTGAACTAGAAATATAAGGTGTGATGACACTGCATTTAAAAGATCAGGTTGAGTTTGTGTTCACATGTTTATATAGCATGAAATCATAAGCATCTGTTATTACATAAAATAATAATTTAATGGTCCAGTAGTAAATTGCATGACAAATAGTGGATGAGATAATTTTGTAAAATTATTGAAATTTTATTTTATCATTTTTTAAAGAACTACACAGAATACTTTAGCTGATCCTTTATGGTGTTCCGTCAGAAATGGTATTTCACAGGAAAAAACTAGTAAATTAGATTAATATACAATTTTGAATTTGCATATTCAGAGTGGTATATTGATCTAAAAACTTCTCTTCTATTTTCCTGCTTTCACTTGTATATTTTACAAAAAATATTCACCTTTTAATCTAGTGATTTCTTCAGAAATAAAACATTTAAAACTGCCAATTGGTATCTGTACATATTTTTAAAAGATTGTGATATTTTCTTAAGAAAGGCTTCATCATTCATGAAAAGACCCACACAGAATAAGTAGTATTGTGGGGAAACCATGTGCAGGAGGGGAGGAGTGTCTCATGTAGCCTCTTTTACATGAAAGTCCAAATATACTTATTGACCAACTATATCTGCTTCATTTTCTGGTCAAAGATTGTCACATAAATGGTTGTAAAAATTTAATCATGTTCATAAGATTCATGTATACAGTTTTGATAAATATGTTATAGTAAGATATTTATGTGATAATGTTGAATAATTATTTTTCATCAGTAGTAATATGTGATGTGTTTTCCCTTAATTGTCATGATTTGTTTTAGAAACAGTTCAATATTACTGTATGTCAGAGTTTTCTTTTTCTTTTCTTTTTCTTTTTTGGTTTCTTGTATTTGGTTTTCTTGAGACAGGGCTTCTCTGTATAGCCTTGGCTCTCCTGGAACTCACTCTTTAGACCACACTGGCCTCGAACTCAGAAATTTATCCCTGTCCTGGTCACCCCTACACAGAGACCTTCCCTCCACTTCTTTCCTGAAATGTTGGAGTCCGCCTAATTATTCTCCACTGGGCAGCCTAAATGGGATTGGATTCCATTTATGTGAATAGACCAACATAGCCACCTAACCTGGACCTATGGGAACTCTCAGACTGAGGCGCCAAACAAAGAACAGAGAATGTCTATAATGAGACCCAGACACACATATAGCAAACATGTAGCTCTGTCTCCATGTATGCTCCCCCCATATCTGTAGTGGAGACTCTGCCTAAAGGTCTAGCCTTCACTGTGGTATCTGTTCCCCAATACCACCACCTTGTCCATTAAATTTCTAATCAAGGAAATGTGATTGGAATATTTTGATCTTATTCTTATTTCTGAATAATTTTACAGATTCAGGATTTCTGATGGTTTTGTACAATTTTAGAATTATTTTCATCGTAAGAATAAAAGCATATATGGGGACTTTGATTCTTAGTATACCCATTTTTTACATTGCTTCAGAATACTACACTCATAGGAATGTTAAAAAAATTATCTACTATTTGGGAATTTCTAAATCTCACCTAGATTTACAAATTATATGGAAATGTTTACTCTTCAAATGTGCACATTTTACATTTGCTAATAAATTAATTTCTAAACATTTTCCATTTTATTTCATGACACTGATGCAGCGTCTCACCATGCTGCTTATGGTTATCTGAGACTCAGGCAATGAGTAGGTTTTTCTCCATCAAATTCTGATAAACCTTCTTTAAAGACACAGTCACAATACTTAACTGAATGTATGGTAAATCATGGGCCTTTTTCTCTTCCTTTTTCAATTAATATTTTTTGAGCACTTTTTTCTTTGCTTTCCCATTATGAATTGCCTTCACACAAAATACAATTTTTTTTTTGCTTTCCTATACTAGGATATTTCCTAGCCATATTTTCAAGCGAAATAATTTTCCATGTCTTAGTAATTCTGTAGAAATAATATGATGTTATTTCCAACTACATATAGTTTGTTTCTTTCCCTAGAAATACCCACTTTTCATTTTCAACCCTAATTGTCCTGAAGATAATATCTAGTAATAGTTTGTGAAGTGGTATCCACTTGTATATTTTTTAATTTGTTGAAAGTTAGTGATCTTTTTCAGATGATATTATTTCCTTCCATTTGCATTCTAAATTTCTGTACAGCATATGGCCTAATGTTTTGTTTTTATTTTATTTCTTGGATTCAACTTCCTTAATAAATACATTCTCATACATTTATGTCTTGATATTTGCTCATTTTCATCCCAATTCGTCTGTTTTATCCTATGTTCTCTTCTTCTGAATCTCTACTAATTCCTCTTGATATATTTTTATAGTGAATATGAGAACTTAATGGAAGGCTACCATGTTTTCCACATCTCTGTAGCTAAAATTCATGCTGTGTATTTATAACACCACTTTAAAATTAATTATCTCTACCTTATTTATTGTTAAACATACATATACACAGAAAACTAATGTACATATCAATGTATAATTGCAACCTGCTGAATCTGTTTGGTGTTCCCAGCATCACAATCATATGAGACAATGTAGTTAATGTGTATAATGTTTTATTTAAATGACAGTAAGGTCCTCTAAGTTTCTTGGGCACACTTACCAAATGATGTTTGCTAGTTTACAATAATGACATGGTTTTTCTCATTTTGACCAGAAATTTAGTCCAATTAAGTAGGTACTTGTTAATGATCGGATGTCTGAGTCAGTAGTATACCTCATTGTCTTTCAAAATCATCATAACTAGAATGTACTTTTTAAAATGGATCCTGTTGGACTTGAGAGGTAATCTCCTTTCATTGAGTAATCATATCACTCTTCATAAATTCTGGAGAGCTCCATGATTGGTCCAAAGGCCTCCAGTCCTTTATGTCATTACCCATGTTCTTATTTTTTTATTATATAGTTGCTTTATTTACATTTCCAATTTTATCCCCTTTCCTTATTACCACTCTGAATACCATCATCCCATCTGCCATCACTAACCAACCCCCTCCCCACTTTCTGACTGATATTCCCCTACTCTGAGGCTTGAAGCCTTCACAGGAATGATGGCCTTTCCTCTAATTAATGTCTGAAATAACTTTCTTCTACTACATTTGTAGCTGGGGACACGGGTCCTTCCATGAGTACTCTTTGGTTGGTGGTTTAGTCCCTGGGAGTTCTGGGGGTACTGGTTGGTACATATTGTTGTTCCTCCTGTGTGGCTCTAAACCTCTTTAGCTCCTTGGGTCCTTTCTCTTGCTTCTCCATTGGGGACCCTATGCTCAGTCTATTTGTTGTCTATGAACCATGGGTATTTTGATTCATCTTCCCATGAGTATCAAAAGTCTTTGGTCTTTCTTCTTCTTGAGCTTCATGTGGTCTGTGAGTTGTATCTTGGGTATTCTGAGCTTTTGGGCTATTATCCACATAACAGCAACTGCATACCATGTATGTACTTTTGTGGTTGGGTTACTTCACTCAGGATGATATTTTTTTAGGTCCATCCATTTAGGTATACATTCTTACATGGACAAATTTAATCTACCTTTTGTGATCTTTAGTCAAGAGTTACATTTCATGTTGTATTCACTCTTCCCAATTTAAAAATTACCCTGACTACTGCAAAACTCAAAAGCTTCTTAGATTCATTGATTTGTAGGAGTGTGTGTGTGTGTGTGTGTGTGTGTGTGTATTTGTGTTTACCTGCACTTGTGTGTGTGTATGTGTGTACCTGCACTTGTGTGTGTGTATTTGTATGTACCTGCACTTGTATGTATATGTGTGTGTGTTTTATGCTAAAGAGTTTGAGCATTTGTGAAAATTTTGTCATGGAGTATGAGGATATGGATTTAAATTTGTAGTGTTTACAAAACAAACAAAATAATAAGAGGGAATGATGGCATGGAATTGTATTATTAAATTTGGTCTATAAGTCCAATGAGCTGCTATGCTATAGGATCAATGAAAAGCTCAAGCTTGAAGGTAAAAAGTAAGAATTAAATTGTGCTAGAGAAACAATGTTCTCCTTGCAGTCATACAGATGTTCACATATTCCAGACTCTTCACTAATACAGGTTCATATATACAAATAGATTTAATAATTCATTTTAAAGTATCTAACTTCATTTAACCAGTCTCTACATACATACATACATACATACATACATACATACATACATACATACATATATACATACAAATAAATGTCACCTTGACAATGAATTTTCCCTAGGTTTTAAAATATGATCGAAAGTTCAAGTTATCCTCCTTTACTTTTCTATCGTAATATTATGCCAAATTTTCATCTCTTATGGAAGTTCCTTATATGAGGAAGTTTATATGAGGTTTACCATAAAATTAATATATCTTTGCTTTAGACTTAATATTTTTATTCACTTAATATATTTGAAAATTATTACATTCTTAATTGCAATGAATTGGGCCATTTAAAAATATATATTTATGTTTTTAATAATCTTAAGTACACACTTAATATCTTTCAGTATATTCATCTTCATCCATCCCTATGCTTTCATTTAATTTGGGTCATTTATTTCTAATGCAGGGTCTGATTAAGTTGCTCAATGTTGGTGCAACTCAAGTATTAAAGCCATGCTTATTCTCGGCATCCTGAGATTATTACAGTGGAGATTCCTCTGATTCCTCCCATGAACTCCTGGTATTGTAAAGGCAAAGATTTCTGCTTTCTTTATCATTGTAGATTGCACATGAAAATAATAGATTGAGCTTTATATTTTGCTATTCTTTACATTTCTCATGCTTTACTTTACAAAAGGTTGACGGCCTTCTCACAAAATTTGAAGATTTTCTTGAACTTAAGCAGCAGATATTGAATAACCAGAAATCTACAGTATTTCCCCCACTTAATGGAAAAAAAAATGAAAAGTAAAGGACATGGCTGCTCTTAGGTATGGTTGAGGAGAATGTTTTGTGTCCATAAAAGGGAAAGCATACTCAGAGGCAGACATATCTGTGAGAGTCCAGAGTGCTTAGGATCCTGAGCCATGTCATGTGAGTGGGAAAAAATAGAATTTGGAGAGAGGAGGACCAGGTGAAGGAGTCAGGCAGCACAAATGAAAAAAGGGACAGTTCACCAAAATGGTGGGATTATATAGAGCCTCTGGCTGAAGTGTCACCACAGTCCCTGAGCTATAGAGTTCATGGTAGGGGGCTGAGTATTCCAGCCAAACTTTTAGCAGACCAGAACTAAATGGTATTGGGAGATCTAATATTTTTCCACATCATACACAATGTTTTCTAAGTTTTGTGTTCTATATGATTTTTTTTATTTTTAAAGATTTAATCACCATTGGGCACAACACAGTCCTTTCTTCCTTTCATATTATATAGTTGTGGAATTGTATACTGAATTCCAACTGCTATAAAATGAAGTATTTTGCTGAAAGTGAGTGTTTCACTAATTTCTTGGGACAACAAAAGACGAGCTTAAATGCAGCTAGAAATTATACTGTTTCAAAAAAGAAATGATGGTAGTAAGAAATCCTACCAGATGTATAACCTTACTACCTATGTATAGTTGGCCAGTTATACAACATTCACCATTCTCTTCTTTGCTATAACATCAGTCGACCTTACTGACCAGAAATGCCAACAATTCAGGTGTGCCACGAAGCCACAAAGCTTCTAATGCCCTGGTATTAGGCTAAGACTTGCAAAATGATGACACTTAAGGAAAGATGACACCATGAAACTTACTTAGATGTGTTATCCATAATTTTCACTTCAACATAATGTGGTAATAAGAAATAGATGAAGTACAAAGCTGAATGACATCAGAGCCTCTCTGTCATTCTGATGTAGAAAATTTTAAACCAGAGGCTATTGGAAAAGTGATTGAATGATGTTCAGGCCTTTGGCAGATGACTGGGCCATGCGTGTATTGGATTATGTGTCAGTGTTCTCCACGATTCTCTATTTATACTACATTTCTGAGGCTCACAGGACAATGGCACAGTCAATTGTACATTTTCTAATATTTCAGTTCAATATTAAGAAATCTAAAATGGAAACTTGATCAGGAGGTGAGATTTACACTTCTGGGACATGGTGAAAAAAGTTTGGAGGCAGAATTTTACATAAAGTGAACACTTTTGTAGTTCTTTAATAAAATTCAGTGTGTTGCTTTTTCTTTTTATATCAAGCTTTTTTTTTTAGTTTTCCTTTCTTTTATTTATTTTATAAATCCTTTATTTACATTTCAAGTGTTATCCCCTTTCCTGTTTCCCTGCTGTAGGAATACCCCTATGCCAGTCCTCTTCTCCCTGCTTCTATGAGGGTGTTTCCCCACCCATCCATCTACTCCTGCCACTCAGCCCTCAGTTCCCTTATGCTGGGGCATCTATTGAGCCTTCACAGGACCAAGAACCTTTCCTCCCTTTAGTGCATGACAAGAAAATCCTCTGGTATATATGCAGTTGGAGTCATTTGTATTCCTTGGTTGTTAGCTTAGTGCTGGAAGCTCTGGGGTATCTGGTTAGTTGATATTGGTGTTCCTCCTATGGTGTTGCAAACCTTTTCAGCTCCTTCAGTACTTTTTCTAACTCCTGCATTGGGGACCCTTTGGGGACCCTGCACTCAGTCTAATGGATTACTCTGAGTATCTGCATCTGTCTTTCAGCAAGCATTTCTTGGCATCCACAATAGGGATGTTGTGTTGGGGTTTGGTGACTGTATATAGTGTCAATCCCCAGGTGGGACAATCTCTGGATGGTGTTTCCTTCTGTCTCTACACTTTGTTCCCCTTTCTAAGAATGACCAAAGCACCCACACTTTGGTCATCCTTTCTGAACTTCATGTGGTCTATGAATTGTATCTTGGGTATTTGGGGCTTTTGGGTTAATATCCACTTATAAATGAGTGCATGACATGTGTTTTCTTTTGTTACTGGGTTATGTCACTCAGGATGATATTGTATATTTTCATCCATTTGCCTATGACTTTCATGAATTCATTGTTTTAAATTGCTGAGTAGTACTCCCTTGTGTAAATTTTCTGTATCCATTCCTCTGTTGAAGTGTATCTGGGTTCTTTCCAGCTTCTGGCTATTATAAATAAGGCTACTATGAACACAGTGGTGAATGTATCTTTGTTATATGTTGGAGAATCTTTTGGATATATACCTAGGAGTGACATAGCTGGGTCCTCAGGTAATACTATGTCCAATTTTCAGAGGAACTGCCAGACTGATTTCCAGAGTGGTTGTACTAGCTCACAATCCCAACAATGGAGGAGTATCCTTCTTTTTCCACATCTTTGCCACCATATGCTGTCCCCTGAGTTTGGACCTTAGCATTCTAACTGGTGTGAGGTGGAATCTCTTGGTTGTTTTGATTTGCTTTTCCCTGATGACTACAGATGTTGAACATTTCTTTAGTTACTCCTCAGCCTTTCAGTATTCCTCAATTGAAAATACTTTGTTTTGCTATGTTCCCCAAGGCTGAGGAGTTTACTCATTCATAAAACATCTTGACATTCATATAGAAGCACCTGATATTTACACAAAAAATTATGCGAAAGTCAAGGTATACTTGTACAAGGAAGCACAGCCAAATCCTGAAGCGAATTAACAGGCAGATCTCTGATTTTGTTAGAAACTTGGTCTAGATATCTTGGGAAATTCTAGTCCATTGAGAACAATTTATCAACATAACAAAAGATAGCAGATATTTCCATTTTACCAGTATTTAGAGTACTTCATGAGCATGATGAAAGTTATGTACATGTGAATTCCCATCTACATCTACATGATTTCTACCACATTAAACTAGCCAATATCACACCATGGATGGAGGGGGAACTCAGGAAGTGGAACTCTTATCTAAGCTATTGGTATGCTGCTTGATTTGAGAGAATTTGGGACCTTTAATAATGGTTTCCCTGACAGGATATATATACTCATATTAAATGTCTATTATTTATGATTATATAGGCAACACTAAATTTACTCATTTTGCACAAAGAACAAGGAGTGAATGCGTGAACCTGATATAAAATAGTGCTACTAAGTATAGGGAAGCAATTTTAAAACACGATATATGTTAATATTGATTTATTCATTTATTTATTTATTTACCTCACAATCATATATCCTTCCTCTTTGTCTTCCACAGAAATCCATCCCCTCCCCTCTCCCCTTCCTGTCTTCTCAGAGAGGGAGGACAGCCCTGGGTGTCAATGTACCCTAGTCCATTAAGTTACTGTAGGATTAGGCCCATCTTCTGCCAGAGAGTTCATACTAGGGAGCCCAGTCAAAGAAAGGGGATTCAGAGGCAGATAACAGAGTGAAGGAAGTCTCTGCTTCAGTTGTTGGAGAACCCATATGTTGACCATGCTGCATACCTGGTACATATGTTTAGGGAGACCTATGTTCAGACTTGGTATGTTCTTTGGTTGATGATTCCATTCAGCATTGCCCAAGGGTATAGGTTACTTAACTCTCTTGGTCTTCTTGTGGTGTCCATTTCCCTTTCAGGTTCCACAATTTTTCCCCAAGTCTTCCACAAGACTTCTCAAACTCTCTCCAATATTGAGGTGTCAGTCTTTGTACCTGTTTTTGCATTTGCTGGTGGGATCCTCTCAGAGGACAGTTATTCTATGCTTCTCTCTGTATATTCAGGTGGATCGGTTAAAAACCTACTGTGAGGCTCCAAGCTGATTGAAGGAAGAAGGCAGGACATTAATGTGTCCATATAGATTTTCTGAGGATCACTCGACATGTTATTCCTTAAAATTTCAAGGACTGCTAGCATATTCATTTATGTCTCTCTCACAAAAATCACCTGTGAAAAGTATAGTTGTCAACAGTACTGTCACATGATGCATCATCGTGACAAGACTTTAACCAAGAAAGAGGTACCAAGGTCTCCCAGAGTTTCAGTGTGAATACACTACCCATTCACACAAAGTATTTCTTTCCTACATCCCCACATAGACTGTCATGTAGACATGGTTGACTAGCACATTCATTAAATTCAAATTTAATGTTTCTTAATTTTGGTACAGATAGAGAAAAAAGCCCCAAGAGCATCCTGCAATGCGGCACTATATAGACATGGCTAGGATCCACGTTTATCAGTTTCCAACTCACAGTTCACACCACAGAACACTTGAGGACAGACACGTGTGTATCTTCCTATCTCATTGAGGCATACATCCTCATTCATGCAGGGATCAGAAACACGTTCATCTACTTCCAGATGATAGTGTCTGTCTTGATATGCAGAGATACAGAAGCAGGAGTCATCATTGAATTCATCATGACACAAAGCCCCATTTTGGCAAGGAATGCAAGTATACTCATTATAATCTGTCTTGCCGAAACTTCTTGCATATCGATCAGGGCACATACAAATGTGTGTGCCCTTCTTGTTGGTAGGCAGTTTCTCTATAAGTATTAGTGCAACTTTCACATGACAATCCGTTGTACCCAGGAAGATATTGGCACAGGAAATCCCTTTCTCTGTGATTTTCATACAACTGCTAATTCCTTAGTAGAGAATGATGAAGCAAGGGTCTTTTATATGTTCAAAATCTTTGTACAAATTAATGACTATGTGTAAGCAAGACATATGTGTAAGTATGGTCCCCTCATCATCCTGGTTAGTTTACCCTCTTCTTGGTTTTGTGGAATCCCTATCCTCTCCAGTCTCCTCCATCTTCCTCAAACATTTGCATAAGACTTCCCGAGATCTATCTAATATTTGGCTTTGTATCTTTGCATTTATTTTTGTCAGCTTCTGGGAAGAGAATATTCTAAGTTTTACTAGATTAGTTATATTCCATTGTATAAATTAACTGCATTTTCTTTACTGATTCTTCAGTTGAGGGACGTTTGAATTGTTTCCAGCTTCTGGGAATTATGAATAAAGCTGAAATGAACATATTAGAGCAAGTGTTCTTTTGGTAGGGTTGGAACATATTCTGTATATATGACCAGAAGTAGAAAAGCTGGATTTTGAGATAGAATTTTTTCCAATATTCTGAGAAATAGTGAATTTTTTTTTTTTGCCTAACAGTTCTGTGAATGAGAACATAGATTTTGTGAGTTTATATGTGTAATTTTGGGTGGTAGAATATCCTGAGATTTTGAAGGCAGAAATCATGTAGCTATGAAAGGAAAAAGTATCCCAATGGAAAGGCATCCGGAGATACAGGTGCCCAGGAACCACAAGCTTTGAGCAATGAAAGTGTCCCATTAGAAGTGAGTCCCAAGACACACACAGGAGGTCAAGAAATTTAGAGCTCTGAGGGGGGTACAGTGTCCCTGTGGGAGGGCATTCTGTGATATTGCAGCCCAGAAACTACATACATAACTCTGAGAGAAACCCTCCTCAGGAGAGAGGCCTTGAAGTTCCCAAGGTAGGGTATCGCCAGCTGAGCTGAGGACCTCAGGGTCCTCAGCCACATTTCTTTTCTTCTCTTCATTGATTATTTACTTCTTTATATCTTCAAACAAAAAAACATACCAGGCAGGATATCTCATGAAAAAGATTTATTGGTGAGATTAGAATGTTGATGGGTCAATCCAGGGATGGCTGTCCCTACTCCTGGGGGTGGGCAGTAGAGAATTTAGGTAAAGTACAGTACACATATCAGATTTCTTAGGAGGTAGAGATTTTCAGGGACGAGAATTCCAGATTGAGAATTGTTGCAATTATAAGTCCTAGACCTGGGGAGCTCAGGGCTTGCTAGGCTTTTTGTTCATGGATAGGTGAGTTTCCTATGAACCTACTCAGATTGTGTGTGTGTGTGTGTGTGTGTGTGTGTGTGTGTGTTTTCAATGGTGATGGGAGGAAACTCAGAGATCAATAATATTTTGTGATCAGGGGTTTGTGGATCTTTTTTACCCATCTTTTTTGCACTGGGCCTACAAGGAAATCCTTTCTGGCTGCAGCTGACTTTTGCTGAAGCAGCTTATATGGGGGTGCTGCTTGTTGGAGAGAGAGGTTAGGGATAAGGTGCTGCTACTATAGATATCTCTTGTGGGACAGATCCTGCAGTGGTGTTTCACAAAAGTCAGGAAGAAAAGTGTGGCCATCATGGATAATACCTCACAAAGGCAGTATGCTGACACAGGATAAGTGTCACCACTGTGGGTAGCTCTGGAGGAACAAGGGAGGAAAGGCAGTGTGCTACCATGCATAGCTTCTGTGACATATGTAGGCAGGAAACATCTCACGGTGCCACTATATTGACAGATCCTGAGAGACCTTCTCACTGTGTCTAGAGGCTGGTGCAGAAAGGAGGGCTTTGATGGATTTTGTGGCCTGCCACTTAGGGAACTACACTGATGTCCTGACAGTGTGTTATGCTACTCAGAGACTATAATCTGTGGGTCAGTCTTTTTTTAATATTTTTATTAATTATTTTTATACACTATATTTTATTACAAACCCGCCAACCTGTGTCCACTCTCCAACTGTTCCACATACCATACCTCCTCCTCTCCCACTGTCTCCACATAAATGTCCTATCCCTGACACCCCATGTAAGCTATAACTCTCTGGGGCCTCCAGACTCTTGAGGGTGAGGTGCATCATCTCTGAGTGAACATAGACCCAACAGTCCCCTGTTGTATGTATATAGGGGGTCTCATATCAGCTGGTGTGTGATGCCTATTTAGTGGTTCAGTGTTTGAGAGATCCCAGGAGTCCAGATTAATTGAGATTGGTTGTCCTCCTATAGGGTCACCCTCGGCATCATTCAGTCTTCCCTAATTCAATATCAGGGGTCAGCTGCTTCTGTCCATTTGTTGCATGCATATATCTGCATATTAGTCTTTCAGCTGCTACTTGGTTTTCATGCTAGGTACCTTTTGTGAGCTCTCCATAGCCTCAGTAATAGTGTCAGGCCTTGTGACCACCCCTTGAACTGGACCCCACTTTGGGCATGTTGCTGGACCTTCTTTTCCTCAGGTTCCTCTCTATTTCAATCCCTGTAATTCTTTCAGAAAAGAACAATTATGGGTCAGATTTATGCCTTTTGGATGCCACCCTCCCTCATTTGAAGCCCTGTCTTCCTGCTGTCTCTATAAGTTCCTTCTCACTACTCTCAGTCATTTCATCTAAGGTACCTCTCTTTTAGTCCTGAGAGTCTCTCACTTCCCAGGTCTCTGGTGCATTCTGGAGGGTCCCCCCAACCTCCTATCTCCCAAGATTGTCTGTTTCCATTCTTTCTGCTGGTCTTTAGGGTTTCAGTCCTTTTCCCTTCCCCAATGTCAGATCAGGATCCTCTTTCACCCCAACTTCCCTGTCCTGTCCTCTTTCCCTCCCTGGACCCTCCCTCCCTCCCCCTTGTGATTACTTTCTTCTCCCTCGCAAGTGGGACTGAGGCATCCCCACTTGGACACTTCAGCTTATTGAACTTTTTAAGTTATGTGGACTATCTTGTGTATTTTGTACATATTTTGGCTAATATCCACTTATTAGTGAATACATACCATGCATGTTCTGAGTTACTTCACTCAGGATCATATTTTCTCATTTCATCCAATTGTCTGCCAAACTAGGATGTTCTTATTCTTAATAGCTGAGTAGTATTCCATTGCATAAATGAACCACATTTTCTGTATCCATTCTTCTGTCCCAGGACATCTAGGTTATTTATTGCTTCTGGCTATCACACATAATGCTGCTATGAACATAGTGGAACACATGCCCCTGTGACATGGTGGGGCATCTTTCTGGTATATTCACAAGAGTGGTATAGCCAAGTCTTCAAAGAGATCTATTTCCAATTTTCTGAGAAAACACCAGATTGATTTCCGGAGTTGTTGCTACCATTTTGCAGTTACCATCAATGGAGGAGTGTTTGTCTTTTGTCACGTCCTCTCCAACATGTGTTGTCACCTGAGGTTTTGATCTTGGTCATTCTTGTTGGTGTAAGGCTGAATCACTGGGCCATGTTTATTTGCATTTTCCTGATCTTAAAGGACATTGAGCATTTCTTAAAGTGTTTTTCAGCCATTCCTAGTAGAGTCTTTGTTTCTCTCTGAAACATCACATGCTAAGACACCATCTCCTGTTATCTTCAAAACTCCTATGCAATATCCACTTAAAGTCAGCACTTTAACTTACAAGGGAAATGTCTTTAGTTTCCTACAGTTTCAATATCCTTCCAGAATCCTACACAAAACTACATGTTAAGTACTGTCATAGCAGTATTTCAATCTTGGGAACAACCTCTATAATAGTTAGGTATAGTATTGCTGTTATGAAACACCACTATGAAAAATAACTAGTGAGAAAAGGTGGGCGTGCTAGTTTGCATTTCCTTATCATAGTATACCATTGAAGGATCTTAGATCACAAACTCAAAACAGAAAATGAAGTTGGAAGTAGAAGCTGATGCAGAGGATATAAAAGGGCATTGCTTACTGGTTTGCTCTCATACATTATTCAGCCTATTCTCTTATAAAGCCCGGGACCACAAGTTCGGGCAGAACACTACCCACAATTTCCTGGGTTTAATAAAATCAGTCACTAATTATGAAAGTGCTCTATAAGTTTGTTTACAGACAAAGATTATAGAGGCGTTTTTCCGTTAGGTTCATAACTATCTGGCATCTCTTTTTTAATTAGATATTTGCTTCATTTAAATTTCAAATGGTATCCCCTTTCCACATTTTCCCTCTTAAAACGCCCTATCCCATCCTCTGTCCCCCTACTCAAACCGCCGAATTTTCTGACTTGCGTTCTCCTGTTCTGGCGAATTGAGCCTTCTCAGGACCAATGTCCTTTCCTTTCATTGGTGTCTGAAATGGTCATCTTCTGCTATATATGTAGCTGGAGCCATGGGTCCTTCAATGCGTACTCTTTGGTTGGTGGATTAGTCCCTGGGAACTCTGGGGATACTACTTGGTACATATTATTGTTTCTTCTGCAGGGCTGCATACCTCTTCAGCTCCTTGGGTCTTGTCTCTAGCTGTTCCATTTGGAACTCTATGCTCATGCCATTGGTTGGCTGTCAACCATGGGTATTTTGATCCACTTTTCAATAAAGATCAAAGCATCCACAGTTTTGTCTTCCTTCTTCTTGAGCTTCTTGTGGTCTGTACGTTGTATATTTGGTATTCTAAGCTTTGGGGCTAATATTCACTTAGTCGCAAGTGCATACCATGTGTGTGCTTTGTGATTGTGTTACCCCACTCAGGATGATATTTTCTTGCTCCATTCATTTGCCTAAGAATTTCATGAGTTCATTCTTTTGAATCACTGAGTAGTACTCCATTGTGTATACCACATATTCTGTATTCGTTACTCTGGGTTCTTTCCAGCTTCTGACTATTGAGAATAAGGCTGCTATGAACATAGTGGAGCATGTGTCTTTATTATATGTTAGGGTGCCTTGTGGGTATTTGCCCAAGAGTGTTATAGCAGGACATCAGGTAGTGCTAGGTCCAATTTTCTAAGGAGCCACAAAACTGATTTCCAGAGTGGTTTTACTAGCTTGGAATACTACCAGCAATGGAGAATTGTTCCTCTTTGTCCACATCCTCTCCAGCATCTGCTGCCCCCTGAGTCTTGGCCATTTTGCATGTTGTGAGGTGAAATCTCAGGGTTGTTTTGATTTGAATTTCCCTGATGATTGAGGACATTGAGCCTTTCTTTAGGTATTTCTCAGCCATCATGTATTCCTCAGTTCAGAATTCTTTGTTTATCTCTGTACCACATAATAGGGTTACAGAATGGAATACTACTCGGCTATTGAAAACAATAAATTCAAGAAATTCCTAGACAAATTGATGGAACTAGAAAATATCGTCCTGAGTGTGGTAAACCAATCACCAAAGAATACACATGGTATGCACTTGCCTACCATATTAATCCCAAATTTTGTAATATCCAATATACAATTCACAGACGACATAAAAATCAAGAATAAGGAATACCAATGTGTGGATACTTTGCTCGTTCTTAGATGGGGGATCTGAATACCCATGGCTCACGGCCAACCTATGGACTGAGCATAGACTCCAAAATGGAGGAGCTAGATAAAGGACCCAAGGAACTAAAGAGCTTTGAAGACCCATAGGAATAATAATATGTACCAATCAGTACCCCCAGATCTCCCAGGAACTAAACCACCAACTAAAGAGTACACACAGAGGGACTCATGGATCCAGCTACATTTGACGCTGAGGATGTCCTTTTCAGACATAAATGAGAAGAGAGGCCCTTGGTCCTGTGAAGGATCAATGTCCCAGTGTAGAAGAATGCCAGGTGGGGAATGTGGGATGGGGGCTTTGGAAGCAGGGGGAAGGAGGATGGGCTGGGCTTTTTCTGACAGGTAACAAGGACCAGGGGTAATATTTGAAATGTAAATAAAGTAAATATCTTTTAAAAAAGATTTGTACAGATTGTGGCATATAAAGTCATAGCAGGGATGGAATCCTCAAGAAGTTCCACTCCTATTTTAGTTGTCATTTGCACTTGATGGACTGGAAGAGAAGGAAGAATTTGTTTTCTTCAGTAATGTTTGGCTTAGAAGATACCAATATTTCATTACAGATTCATAACCTACAAAACCCTAAATTGACCAGTTGGTATTAAGGAGAGAAGGAGAATGAGCTACACAACTCTATAATTTGACTGGTTATGGTTTTCTGAAATAACTATATTTTACACTGAGGAGTTTATGAGTGGAGAAGACTAAATTTATCATAGAACATTCAGACAAATGTTTTAAATTGTTGTTTGATTAGACTAAGCATGCAATATTTTTGTATATTGTATGCTTCTTTAAAAACAAATCAGTATTTTCTGTATCTAATCATTTGAATAGACACAAAGTTCTAATCCAGGGTGATATATGATGCTCATATTCAGTTGTAAACTGTTATAACTGTTATAAGCAGTTCTCAGCTGGGCAGAAAATATCATCAGCAGCTGAACCTTGCAGCTCAAAATCACAATCAGAAGGGCCAAGACCGACCAAAATGTTTCCTTGCAGATGGACAGAATTTATTCCCAAGCAATCAGATACATGTTCAGCCCCCATGCACCACTGACTGTTTTTGTCTTTTATCAAGTGAAAATAGAGTCCATGTAAAAATAAACTTATTTATTCTTTCTCATGTCACTCCCCTGCCTGCTACAGCATACAGGGAGGAGGGACAGATGCATACAAGCTTGTATAGAAATCTCCCTGGTTACAGCATCCTCTTAATTTACATAGCTAGCTATTGGATCTCTAACTTGATTGGTCCTAAACCTATTCATTTTATGAATGCGCACACTCAGCCAATCATAGGCAAACTGAGCTAGAATAAGTCCGTGAACACAGGGATTTTGCCAGTCAGTTTCCTGGCTAGAGTCCAGCTCTCAGCTGGTTCCAGGCTCTAGCGAGGAACTGACTAAAACCTACTAAGCAGTGAAGGGGGACCCCTATTAAGGTGTGACAGGAAACAGCATCAACGGAAATCCAGCGTAGGTAGGTACTTGCTAAAAGATGCCACACTCTCTTAAAATATATGGTTTCTAGGGAGACTAAAGCCGTAGTCATGGAGCCTGCATTCATCCGTGCTAGGACCTTTGAAAGCATCTGCTTGTTTAGCTTGGGGATACTGTGTCTGTGACTCATTTTTGCCTGCTCTTGAGACATGTTTTCTCCTCCTGGGTTGCCTCATTCAGCCATGATGTAAATTTTTTTTCTAGTGTCATTGCATCTTATTATGCCATATTTAGTTAATACAAATGGGAAGCCTATTCTGGAGAAGATAAGAAGCAGGGAGGGAGGTGACTAAGAGGAGTGGAGGGAGGGAAGGTTGCACTTGGGATGCACTGTATGAAAGAAGTATACATTTAAAAAAAAAGATACATCTCGTTTACCCTTGGATTTTGGCTTTATCGGCCATAAGTGTGATTCACCTCTGCCTTCAGCATCTCATAGAGACAGAAGAGCTACTGCTCATTAGACTCCCTTCACAGACCTACTGTGAGGAGAACTGCTATCCACATATAGCAGTTCTAATCTGGCAACCTAAAACCCTGAGAGAAATGCCAGGAGGGAGTTTAGTTAATGGTGATGATTATATTCCCCATGTTGGTAATGTTGGAAATGGCATTGAACTAGAAACTTAAAGTGTAAGGGCACTGCATTTTAAAGACCAAGTTTAGTATATGTTGACCTGTTTATATAGCATGAAATCATAAGCATCCATTATTACATAAAACAGTTATTTAATTAAGTAGTCAATTACTTAAATTATAGGGGATGAGTTAATTTTGTTAAATTGTTGAAATTTCATTTTATCTTTTTTTCAAGAAAAGTAGAGGATACTCTAGCTGCTTCTTTATGGTGTTCCTTAAGAAATGGCATTTCACAGATAAAACTAGTTATTTAGATTAATACACAATTTTGAATTTCTATATTCAGAGTGTTATATTGATGTAACAGTACTTATCCAGTAAGTATTTTCTTGTTTTCAGTTGTATATTTTATAAAATACATTAACAGTTTTCTCTAGTGTTTTATTTAGAAACAAAACATATTTGAAGATGCAATAGGCATATATATATATATATATATTATATATATATATTTATACATACATACTTTAGAACGATTATGATATTTTCTTAAGAAATGCTACATTACCCATATATCAGACCCACACAGAAGGTGTGGCATTGTGGTGAAATAATAGCGAGGAGGGAAGGAGTCTCATCTAGCCTGTTTTAAAGTCAAAATACACATATTGACTAACTATATCTGCTTCATAGTAAGGCCATCGATTGTCACATAAATGGTTGTACACAATTTATTAATGTTTATAGGATTGTGTATAGTTTTTAGAAATATGATATAGTAAGAATTTTATGTGACTTTCTTGTTCCATCTATTTGCCTAAGAGTAATCAATTCTTTTTTTTAATAGCTGAGTAGTACTCCATTGTGTAAATATACCACAGTTTCTTTATCCATTCCTCTATTGCAGGACATGAGGCTTCTTTCCAGCTTCTGGTTATTATAAATAAGTCTGCTATGAACACAGTAGAGCATGTGTCCTTATTACATGTTGGAGCTTCTTCTGGGTATATGCCCAGGAGTGGTATAGCTAGATCTTCAGGAATGAAATCAATATGTCTAATTTTCTGAGAAAATTCCAATCTGATTTCCAGAGTGGTTGTACTAGCATGTAAAACCACCAGCAGTGGAGGAGTATTCCTCTTCCTCCACATCCTCTCCAGCATCTGCCTTCCCCTGAGTTTTTCATCAGCGCCATTCTGACTGGTGTGAGGTGGAATCTCAGTTTTGTTTTGTTTTGCATTTCCCTGATAAATAAGGATGCTTAACATTTCTTTAGATGATTCAAGCCATTCAAGTTTCCTTAGTTGATAATTCTCTGTTTAGCCCTGTATCCCATATTTTAATAGGGTTATTTGACTCTCTGGAGTCTAACTTCTTGAGTTCTTTGTATATATTGGAAATTAGCTCTCTATTGGATCTAGGATTGGCAAAGATAATCTGCTGGTTGCCCTATTGACAGTGTCCTTTGCCTTACAGAGGTTTTGTAATTTTACCAGGTCCCTTTTGTGGATTCTTGTTCCTAGAACATTGGTCATCTTAGAACAATAGCCATTGGTGTTCTGGCAGAAAATTTCCCCCCATTCCTGTGTTCAAGGCTCTTCCCCACTTTCTCCTCTATAAGCTCCAGTGTATCTGGTTTTATATGGACGTCCTTGATCCACTTGGACTTGAGCTTTGTACAAGGAGAAAGGTATAGGTTTATTTGCATTTTTCTACATGCTGACCTCCAGTTGCTCCAGGACCATTTGTACACAAAAAATGCTATCTTCTTTCCACTGGATGTTTTTAGCTCCATTGTCATATATCAAGTGACAATAGGTGTGTGGGTTAGACAAATGGGTGGAACTAGAAAGTGTCATCGTGTGTGAGGTAATCCAATCACAAAAGAACACACTTGGTATGCACTCAGTAATAAGTGGATATTAGGCAAAAGCCCAGAATAAACAAGATACAATTTACAGACCACATGAAGCTCAAGAAGAAGTAAGACTAAAGTGTTGGTACTTTGGTTTTTCTGATAAAGGGAACAAAAATACTCACAGGAACAATTATGGACAAAAAGTATGGGGACAGAGACTGAAGGAAAGGTCATCCAGAGAGTGTCTTATCTGGGAATTCATCCTATAAACATTCACTAAACCCTGACACTATTATGGATGCCAAAAAGTGCTTTCCGAAAAGAGCTGACAGTGCTGTCTCCTGAGGGGCCCTCTCAGAGCCTTACAGATACAGAGGCATATGCTAGCAGCCAAACATTGGACTGAGCGCTGGATTTCCAATGGAGGAGTTGGAAGGATGACTGGTGGAGCTGAAAGGGTTTGCAGCCTCATGGGACAAATGGGTGATGTTGGCCAAATAGATCCCCCAGATCTCCCAGGAACTAAGCCATCAATCAAGGGGTACTTGTGGCAGAGGAATGCCTTGTCAGACATTGGTGGAAGGAGAGGTTCTTGGTCCTATGAGGCTTGATAGATGCTTCAGAGTGGGGAAATCAAGGGGGGAGGTAGGTGGGAGTGGGTTGGGCAGAGGGGCATCTTCTTGGATGCAGGGAGAGAGAGGATGGGTATGGGGTTTTCTGGGAGGAAGAATCTGGGAAAGGGTATAACATTTGAAATATAAATAAAGAAAATATTCAATATAATTTTATGTGATACTATTGAAGAATTATTTTTCACCATTAGATATTAGTGATGTATATCCCTTAATTCGCATGATTTTTTAAAACAGTTCACTATTACTATATATTTTAGGGTTTTTGAGTAGGCTATATAACTCTCTATGGCCAGTTCAATTTCTTCCCACATCACATGAGAAATTTGACATAACTCCACTCCTTAGTCCAAATTGTATACCTTGCCAGGTATTTACCAAGAGAAAACGCTTAAGCCTTTTGTTTTTCACAGTTTGCCTCGTTGAATTGTTCCCATGTATTGAAATATGCTACCTACACATTGTCTTGTTTAGGATTGCTATTCTTGTGATAAAACACCATTACCAAAAGTAACTTGGGGAGGAAAGTGTTTATTAGGATTATGCATTGTCTTGAAATTTCTATTGCTATAAAATGTCAACATGGCCATAGCAAATCTATTAAAGGAAAACATTTCACTGGGGCTGGCTTATAGTTCATAGGTTTAGCCCATTATCAAGTAGAAAAGCATGGAGGCATGCAAGCATGGCTGTGGGTTTGTGGGACTCTGTGCCTTACAGCATTCAGGCAAAGAGTTTGGGGAGGGAAAGATCCTTATTCCTGCTGCTCTCAAGATGATATTTTAAGTTTTTTTTTAAAAAAAATATTTTTATTAATTAATTATTTTTATATATTCCCTATTTTATTCTCCACCCCACCAACCCCTTTCAACCCTCTGAGATTTCCAACCTCCTCTCCTCCCTCTCTCCAGGAGTATGCCCCTACTATCCACCCCGCCTGTCCTCTATACTCCCTGGCACCTCTAGTCTCTCTAGGATTAGGTGCACAATCTCTGAATGAACATAGATATGGCAGTCCTCTGATGAATGTGTGCTAGGGGCCTCACATCTGCTGGTGCATGCTGACTATGGGGTTGTATAGTGTTTGAGAGATCCCGGTGGTACAGATTAATTGAGACTGCTGGTCTTCCCACAGTGTCTCACTCAGCTTCATTCTGCTAGCTCTAATTCAATAGGAAGAGTAAGCTCCTTCTGTCTATTGGTGGGGTGCAATTATTTGAAGTTTACTCTTTCAGGTTCTTCTTTGGTCTTCCAGAGTGCTATCATGCTAGGTTGCTTTTTGTGAGCTCTCCACAGCCTGAATAATAGTGTCAAGCCTTGGGCCTTCCCCTTGAGCTGGATCCAAATTTGGACCTGTGGCTATACCTTCTTTTCCTCAGGTTCCTCTCCATTTATATCCCTGAAATTCTTTCACAGAGGGACAGTTATGGGTCAGAGTTATGACTGTGGGATGGCCCACCTCTCCATCATTTGAAGCCCTGTCTTCATGCTGGAGGTAGGTTCTATAAGTTCCCTGTCCCTACAGTCAGGCATTTCATCTAAGGTCCTTCCATTTTAGTTCTTTGAGTTTCTCACCTCCCAGGTATTTGGTGGATTCTGGAGGGTCTCCCCAACCCCTATCTCCCAAGGTTGCCAGTTTGCATTCTTTCTTCTGCCCCCCCTCAGGGTTTCAGTCCTTTTCCCTTCCCCAATGTCAAACAAGGATCCTCTCTCTCCCCCACTCCCCCACCCTGTCTACTTTCCCTCCAATGACCTTCTCTCCCTCCCCACTTGTGATTGCTTTCTTCTCCCTCCCAAGTGGGACTGAGTTGTCTTTATTTGGACACCTCAGCTTATTGAAATTTTTGAGATATGTGGACTATATCTTCTATAGTCTGTTTTTTGTTTGTTTTGTTTTTGGCTAATATCCAATTATTAGTGAGTACACACCATGAATGTTCTTTTAGGTCTGAGTTACATCACTCAGTAGGATATTTCCTTGTTCCATCCACTTGCCTGCCAAACTCAGGATGTCCTCGTTCTTAATAGCTGAGTAGTATTCCTTGTGTACATGAATCACATTTTCTGTATCCATTTTTCTGTTGAGGGTCATCTCTGTTGTTTCCAGCTTCTCACAAATAAGCCTGCTATGAACATAGTCGAACATGTGCCACCTCTTGCATGGTGAGTCATCTTTTGAATATATTCCCAAGAGTGGTATAGCTGGGTCTTAAGTGAGAAATATTTATAATTTTCTGAGAAAACTCCAGTTGGATTTCCAGAGTTGTTGTACCAGTTTGCAATCCCAGTAACAATGGAGGAGTGTTCATCATTCTCTGCATCCTCTCAAAAATGTGTTGTTACCTGAGATTTTGATCTTAGCCTTTCTGATTCCTGTAATATGGATTCTTAGGACAGGTTTGATTTGAATTTCTCTGATTATTATAAACTTTGAGCATTTCTTAAAGTGCTTCTCAGCCATTCCTAGTAGGGTCTTTGTTTCTCTCTGAAACATCATAAGCCAAATAACCATCACTTTTAATTTTAAAAACTCTGTAGTGGCTATTCCTGGTTGTCAAATTGACTATATCTGGAATGAACTACAATCTAGAATTGGAAGGCTCACCTAAGATCCTAATCTAGAGGCTCAGAGCTAAAAGTTTCTGACCTGGATCTTGGCATGGAGATCTTGAAGCATAGTGGCTTTGAATTTCAGAAGATTAAGAGAGTCCTGCATAGGAGTCTCACAAACTCCTATGCAATATCCATTGTAAAGGGAACAAGTAATATTTTTAGTTTCTCAAGGTTTCAATCTTTTTCCAAAATTCTACACAAACAACATGGTCATTTCTCTCATAGCAATATATCACTGTTGGGACCAACCTCTGTATTAGTTAGGTATAGTATTCCTGTTGTGAAACACCACCATGAAAAGCAACTAGGGAAAAAGTCTGGGTGTGTTAGTTTGCACGTCCTTTTCAAAATATATCATTGAAGGATGTGAGACCACAAACTCAAACAAAAAATAAAAGTGGAATTTTAACCTGATAAGAGGATATAAAGGGGCATTGTTTACAGGTTTGCTCTCATAGATTATTAAGCCTACTCTCTCGTAAAACTCAGGACCTCAAGCATAGGTAAAACACTACCCATAATTGCCTAGGTTTAAAAAAAAATCAATCCCTAATTATGAAAGTGTCCTATAAATTTGTTTATAGACAAAGATTATAGAGGAAATTTAAATTTAGGTTTCCATCTCCCCTCTGGCAACATCCCATGTCAACTTGACATTAAAGTAACCAACACATATATGGACTGTTTTACCAGTGACAGGAAGCAAACATCACCATTCTCCATAGAGGAGAGTATGTTTTGTTTTGTTTTGTTTTGTTTTGTTTTTTGTTATTATTCTTATGTGGATTCCTTCTTTCAGTTAACTTATTTTATTCTTTATGTGTTTATAGATACTATGTAATAATAAATTTTCTCAAGTTTTCTAGAGCCCATAATGAGTTCACTGTTACCATGTGTTTTATTACCACTCATATACAAGGATTACATCACATTATGCCTTGCCCACACAGTAGTATTGGAGTCCAATCTTCAATTGTGTATATACAGAGAGTCCAAAGTTCTCACTGAAGGAAGTGTTAAAGACTATTCTTTATGGAGTATGGAAGCAGATAATGACACAGGACACTGCATGTCTCCCAGAGAAAGATCTCATCATCAGTTAAAGGAGTATAGGACACCGTTAATGCAAAATGAACCTCAAGAGTACCCACATGTATGAGGCTCTTATATTAATATGCGTAACTATGGTGTGTCTCTGCTGTAGTCATTTGTTCAGTTAGAAAATTAGCTGCTGTTGCCTAGATCCTGGAAGAAGAGTGACAGCAGGACCTGCCCACATGTCTCTCTCATCATGTCAGGGCAGCGAATATATGGCATCTTTTACTTTGCACGCATGGAGCTTCAGGATCTTCCCCATGAATTTCATCTCATAAACAACTCCTGGAATATCGAGAAACAAAATTAAAAATCCACCTTATATCATGGAGGATTCTCCTGTTCATATGATGTTATTTGCAATTGTTCATGTATTATCTCTACTTCTTGATTTCCATAGCTTTATTACAGCGCAGCATACAAGAAATGTATAATTACAGAGCCTTTTCTAGTGTTCATAGCCCTCCTTAAAGAATTCTGTTTTAATATGGGCCTGGTCGAGTTGTAAACATTGTTAAGTTGTGATACTCTTAAGTGTTATATGGTGGGAATTTATAAAATGACAGTGTGGAAAAAAAGGTCAATGCTGCAACTCATTTGATATTCTTGGCTTTCTTTCAGGAACTGTTCACAAGAGTTTAGTTGAAAATAATGGACAATTTTATGAGCCATATTGAAGAAGATTGAGAGGGCAGAGAAATGGTGATATGAAGTGTAAGTATTCTGCAATCATTTTAAAATAAAGGTAAGCTTATATTCAAATATATATGGAAATAACATGAAATTATGGCATTAGAGAGTGAAAATTTATAATTTTATTGTATTATTAGTTGATGCCTCAAAGCTGAAGCCATTTGATTAAATCTTTTATTCTGTTGATATTTTAGTGTGTCATTTTAAGTCCATACAGGCTAGAATGAAATACTTCAATGTTCATGCCTGTACACATGTAATGATTACTTATAGACAGAAATTTATACACACAAGATAAGAGGATTGACAAATAGGTCAATGGTATATTTTGTGCAATAATAAATTTTCCCTAAACAAATTAGTGTGTTTTGTATAAAACAAGAATAATACATTGATTCTTTTGTATTGTAAAGTATTATTATTGTATTCACTCCTAACATATCAAGAGGCCAGCACTGACCTGGCTTGTTCTAAATTAAATCCCAAGTCATGAAGTAGAAAATTTACAACACCATTGCTTTTACTAAGTCTTCCTGTACATATTTATATCACCAGGAGATATTTATTTTTGTTGCTAAGTTCTCTGTTATGAAACTTCACAACTGTAAGGAAGAAAGATCAAAGCACTCAAGAAATGCAGCACTAGGCAAGTTTCATCAGTGTACTTTGTAATGCATATTTGGACAAAGGAGGCTCTGGAAGAACTGCCTGCTCTCAGGGCAGTGATATCCTCCCCTGCACTTTTCCTGAATAATTATATAAACTTTATGGAGAGTGTTTTGTAATGCAGATATCTTTATGTAACTCATTATTCTGTAACAGAAAATGACTAATTTGTTTCATTGACCTGAAATTTGTCAAAATTGTGTTCATAGTTGTGTTTGGCTGATTGTTCCTACTACTGGGCTGAACAGACTTACATTCATATCTCCTCAGAGTATAACATTCAACTGAATAACAAATTCAGTGTTTTTTTTTAAATCCAAACTCATTCTCTATTAGTCATTAAGTACTGTACTATGTTGTCTGTACATATTCATACATATATAATATTTATAATTTGTGTAATATTATATGTATGTAAGAACTTTATGGCCCATGAATGTGTTCAGTTTTGAGAACATGTCATATTTTATTTTTCTTCATTGACATCAAATATAGGTGATCTTGGATGGCTCTCATAATGGTACAATTCTTGGTCATACTGAATGAAAGGTCTGTTATTTCAGTCACACAATCTTAACCTAAGAATGTCGAAGTAATTCACAGCTCAGCATTTGCTTCATATTAGCAAGATTTTTTTAGAAAGATTATTTCTTTAAATCCTATTTGGACATTATTGATTGTTCTTTTTAATTCATTTCTGTGATCATAAAATGCTTATTCATTCTTAATTCATTTTCCACATTTCAAATACTTTCATATACTCCTCTTCGCTGGCTTGCAAGTCCATTGCACTTTTGAAAATTTCTCCTTATCATATGCATATCTGTATGTGGAGATAATTATATATTCCCTAATATAGCCTTCTATGATTTAACACCTCTCAGCATATGCCCTGTTCCTTTGGTTCCTGAAATAATTCTGAGATATCTGTAATGTTCTCTCAGCCTCTATGTGTGGAACATCTTGTAGATCTATCCAATGGGGCAAAGCTCAACAACTCTGTACTTTGCTAGGTTGTGATTTTCTGTAAGGGTCTCTCTCTCTCTCTGTTTCAAAGGGAATACCCCTTAATGCAGCTTAAAGTCTATGTTTCTATGTAGGTATATGGAAAATGCTTAGATTACTATTAGGATTATAATGCTTTAGTAAAAAACATAAAGCTTAGTAATTTTTCTGCTAGTAATCTTGACTTTATTAGCACACTGTACATAACTAGGTTTCAACTACCAGGCATATATTTCTTTTCTTTTTTTCTTTTTTCTCTTGTCTTCTCATAAATTTGATACATTCTTTATTGACATTTCAAATGTTTTCCCCTTTCCAGTTATCACCTTTGGAAACCTACTATTCCATCTCCCCTCATATTGCTCTTTGTGGCTGCTCACCAACCCACCTACACTCTCCTATCTTTCTGCCCTAGCATTCCCTTCCATTGGGGCACTGAACACGCTTAATCCCAAGGACCTCTTCTTCAAATGATATTCAACAAGGTCATCTTCTGCCACATATGTGGCCAGAACCATGGGTCTCTCCATATATATTTTTGGTTGGTGGTCCAGTTGGCTGCACATACACTAAAATTGGAGCTATACAGAGAAGATTATCATGGCCCCTATGCAAGAATAACAGACAAATTCATGAAGCATGTATTTCTTTATGATGCTTGAAATGTATTTCTATCAGTTAGAAAACTCTTGGTTATTTTCAAGGTAGATATTTTACTATTGAACGCATAGGTTTACTGTGTGATGCTGATGGTTGTTATGGTTTGGAGGTGTCATAGCTGAGAGAGATTTCCTTTGAAATGCTGCATAGCATATTCTTGTACCATGTAAGCTAGTCCTCTAGGAGGAAATATTCAGTATAGTTTCAGATGAGGGACCTGTACATTCTGGATATGTTGTTTTCAGAATTGGGACCACACTTTCAAATCCTGGGTCGAAGCAACAAGCAATAAAATACTGTACACATTGGAAAACTCTCAGACAGACAGGAAAACAACTAAAATGAAGGCTTCTAATTTATTACTGGGATTTTGTTCGGTGAAGGGGGTTAAGACGATAAAAAATCATTAAAACTCCAAATGTAAATTTATTTACTCAAAGATTTATGTGGATTAACCATTCTTTCAATAGAGTTGATATGATTTCTGATGACAATCCAGACATACTACTTATTGTTTTTAACTGTTCCCACTTTCTGTATTTACTTCCGTACATTAATATTTTTAGTTTTTCTGATATGATTGACATTATCTTTGTTTCTATATGTGAATTGTTTTGATTTCTGAAACTCAAGGCTACATACAGAGGTTTTGGGAATTTTTATTGCCATGTTTTAAAAGACAAAATGATGATAGTATGGGGTAGATAATGTATAAATAAAGTAAAATATAAGAGTGGAAAGAAAGGAATAATGAGATAGCCGAAAGATGAAAAAAAAGGCATTTTGATGGAAGAGTATGTGTTGTAAATGATTATTGCCAGCATGATTAGAATGAGCATAATGGGAGTGTGGAGAGGGAATGAAATAGTCATTACTAGAAGCATAATGTAGTAAGGTTTGTGTTTTATTTATAAATTTGAAGGCATATTTACATTAATACAAACTAAATATCCCAAACCAACCATATTGACCTATAAAATTAGAATGGCATTCGTGTTGAATGTTGAAACCTGTTTGGCAAACCAGTCAACTAAAATTAAAGGATCTTAATTCAAAGTTGAATCAATACAGATGATTGTTTTCTCAAGACGTGGTTAATGTTTGATAAGGTAAATATGGTAGATTCCTCTGTGCAGCTCTTATACCAATGTATTTGTTTTTCACAGGGAAAAGCACAATTTCCTGTTTACTGAGATTTGTCCTGATTAGAGAAAACTAAAATCGGCATTAAAGGACCTTTTAAGACAGTATCAGAGACAGTATAGAAGAAAACTTACAAGTTACATGTAGAATGTATCAGGTAGACTCTTGAATTTTATTCAGTTGCTTATTTAATTTTAAAATCTGCAGAGATGATGAGATGGCTCAGTCAAACATCAGCTGGCCTTATAGTTATCACCCTCTTTATTTCTAGTACACATGTTAAATGTAGACATAGTGGTGAGTAAATACCATCCTGTGACTTGAGGTTTAAAGACAAATAGACCTCCCAGTCTTGTTGCCCAATTAGTCTAGACCACATGGTGAAATCCAGCCTAGAGATAAATGTTTTCTCAAATGTGCCAGAGATAGTAGGCTCCTGCAGCAAAACAGCATTTGCTACACATTCCAGTATACAGTTGAATACATGAACTCCCAAAATCCATGGACTATAAGTGTAATTCTAATACCCAGAACAAGCCAACCAAATCCCAACATAGACATGGAAATCATAATGAAGCTGAATACATATTTGAGAATCTAGTCACATTTTATTGATAGCAGGAAAAATAAGAGTCAGCATTATTCAGGGATTGTTTCACTGACAAGCTACTCATGCTCCAATAGGTGCACATACATATATGTGAATATAAAACACTAAATAATCTGCAATTGTATGAAAAATGTTTAAGCACATGAAATTGGGATAGAATATTAATGAATATTGGGAGAAATTTATATTTATGGAACTGGTGGAAGATTTAATATATATATTAAATTAATATGAATAATATATATATATATATATTAATATATATATATTAATATGAAAATAGTTTTAAAGGAAAAAAGAGATATGGGAAATCATTCCAGGAATCCACTTCTACTTTACATAGACATGCAGACAATATGCTGCCTACATGAAAAATATATACACATACTGACAACAAACAGTGAAAGTATGAATAGGGTTTGACTAATTTTGTTCTAAAATACATACCTTATAATTTACTCTATTTCCTCTATGAAACACCAAACATACCATGCTAATTTGTTCTACTACTCTTTAGAAGTAATGATCAAGTGTGATGGGTCATCATACAATCACACACCTGATGAAACCTACCTATTAGAACTAGAGGTAGCACCAGTCTGCATTTGACTGCAAACAGTGTGAACCTGAAGGTTAAAGACACCAATGAGATATACTTGTATTTTTCCAGGATGAAAGCCTGGAATTACCAGATAAAGGTTCATGTTCCTTACTTCAATGGTTGCTTTTCTCTATTATCAGCTAAAGCCAGTACCCTGGAATAGAAATAGAAATAGGAGACAGAAAACGAAATATTGTAGCTGCTATAGTGGAGAACTCTCATGGTTTATACAAGGCTTTGACTTTCCATTCCTAGGTTTGAGATTCTCTCTCTCTCTCTCTCTCTCTCTCTCTCTCTCTCTCTCTCTCTCTCTCTCTCTCTCTCTCTCTCTCTGCTGTTCCCTCTCCTCCTCTCCCTCTCTCTCCCTCCTTCCTTCTTTCTGTCCTTGACTCTGCCTCTTGTTTCTCTACCCTGCTCCCTCTCTCCCTCTGTCGCTCTTTCATTCTCTGTCTGTCTGTCTGTCTGTCTGGGTATGCATCTCTCTCTCTCCTTGTACAACTTTATCTTAGTTAGAGCTCTGATCGCTGTGGTGAAACACCATGACACCGTGACTCATAAACAACAATGTGCAGGACAAGGTTTATTGGGCTTCTAATTTGTCATTACAGTATAGCATGTTTTAAAGTAAATCAAGGCAAGAACACAAGCAGGGCAGGAAGCTGGAGGCAGAAGATGAGACAGAAGCCATTGAGATATGTTGCTATTGTCTTACTCCACCTGGCTTCATTAGCCTTCTATCTTATAGAACACAGGACCACTAGAGCTGTTATCCACTACCCACAACCAACAGTGGACCCTCCCCCATCAACCACTACTTGAGAAATTACCTCACAGGCCTGCATATAACTATTTTCTTAATTGAGGTTTCCTCCTCTCAAATAAATTTAGCTTGTATCATTTTGTCGTTAAAAAATACCTAGCACAGCCCTTAATTCATTATTTTTTTGTAAACATACCCTTAGTCAATTACATGCAACCATAGCCAATATAAATATATTCACATGGGATTTTTACCAGTCAAGGTCCTGGTTCCATTTAATTTTATCAGAACTTGATGGAGAAAAACATCCTCAATGCATGAGTCTGAGAATACTGTATTTTGGAAAATTGAAACATGAGTTAAATTATATTTAGTAAGCACTACTTTTGATCCTTCAGCTTATCTCAAATAATTTTATATTATCAGATGCGTTAGTATGTATAGTGTCATATCCCAAATATTTTATTAGCATTTGCTTACTTATTTATTATTTATTTACACTATTTATCTATGCACTGTCCTTATCTTAATCACCTATATACAGTAACCTTCACTCCCCTTCTTCTCTGAGATGTTGGAGTCTCCCTAATTATCCCCCACTGGGCAACCTAAATGAGACTGGAGATTAAATTTACATAAATAGAACAACAGGGCTAACTAACCTGAACCTCTGAGAGCTCTCAGACTGAGGCTCTGACCAAAGAACAGGCAAGATCTATGATTAGACACAGACAGATATACAGCAAACATGCAGATTTGTCTCCATGTTGTGCTCCCCCTAAAACTGTAGTGGAGATTCTCCCTAATGGTTTAGCCTTGACTATGGTATCTGTTCCCCAATAGGACTGACTGCCTTGTCCATTAAGTTTCTAATCAAGAAAATGTGATTGGAATATTTTGATCTTGTTTTTATTTTCTAGACATTTCACTGATACTGGATTTCTGATGGTTTTGTACAAATTTTAGAATTGTTTTGATCATGAGTACAAAAACATAACATATACGGAGATTTTGATCCTTAATGTATCAAACATATACATTGCTTGTGAATGCTGCACTCACGGGAATGTTAAAAATATTTGTCTAGTATTTGGGAATTTCTAAATCTCACATAGATCTTACTAATTATATGGAAACCTTTACTATTCAAGTGTTCATATTTTACAATTGCTCATTAATTAGTTTCTATATATTTTCTTGTCTATTTCATGACACAGATGCTCACAATGCTGTTTTTGGTGATTCAGGTACTGAGGAAGTTCTTCTTCACCAAATTCTGATAAACGTTCCCTGAAGACACAGTCACAACTCCTAGCTGGTGGTATGGTAAATCATGGGCTGCTTTTTTCTTCCCTTTCCTATTATTAATTTTTTGAGCACTATTTCCTTTGCTTTCCAGCAATTTATTGACTTCACATAAAATACAATTACATTTTTGTGTTTTCCTATACTAGAAATTCCCTAGCCATATTTTCAAACCATATTTTTGTGCATGCATAACTAATTCTATTGAAAAAACATACCCTTATTTCCAACTACATATTGTTTGTTTATTGCCCTAGAAATACCCACTTTTCATTTTCTACCATAAACGTTTGTGAAGTGGAATATTTTTATAATTCCATTTCAAAGCAGAGTTTCATCAATAGGAACTTTACTGCAACCTGTTGGAAGTAACCACGAGAAAGTAACAGACACTGTACTTGGGTATCTTCTGGACACCCTTACCCAGAAATTCAAAAGTGATTTTCCTGACTCGAGTTTTATTTTTAAATATATAGTCAAAACCACTTGTGGGAAGATTATTTTCCAAAGTGTTTGCTGAATTTATTAGATAATTAGGAATAAATATAAAAAAATTATATCATTTTCATTTTTCACCATCTTTCCTTTTCTATCTTAATATTGTGTCAAATTTTGCTCTCTTATGGTAGTTCCTTATAAAGTTTATATGAGATTGACCATAAAAAATTAATATGTCATTGCTACGGATTTCAAATTCTTATTCTCTTCAATACATTTGAAAGTTTTTACCTTCTTAATGTCAATGAATTGGGACATTTAAAACTACATATGGATGTTTTTAATAATCTTATACACATGCTTATATATTTCAGAATACTCATCTTCATCTCTTCTTTGCTTCTGTTTAATTTGTGTCAATTATTTCTAATACAGGGTCTGACTGTGTTGCTCAGTGTTGATGCACCTCAAGCATTGAAGCCATGCTTACTCTCGGCATCTTGAGACTCTCACAGTGGAGATTCCTACCGTGAACTCCTGGTATTGTAAAGCCACATGCTTCCTGATTTCTTGATGGTAGAGTGCTCATGAAAACAATTAGACTGAACTTTATATTTTGCTATACTTTCTTTTTCACATGCAGTACTTTATAAAAGGTTTCTTTCCCTCTCATCAAATTTGAAGAATTTTTGTTGGACTTAAGCACCAGACATCTAATAACCAGAAATGTGCAGTACTTATTTCCCTCACTTAATGTAATAAAATGAAAAGGAAAGAAAGGACATGGCAGCTCTTAGGTATGGTTGAGGATAAGGTTTACTGTACACAGTCAGTGGCAGACACATCTGTGAGAGTCCAGAGTGCTTAGGATCCTGAGCCATGTCAGGTGAGTGGGATAGGAAATAGAATTGGGAGAGAGGAGGACCAGGTGCAGGATCCAGGCAGTGCAAATGACAAAAGGAACAGGTAACCAAAATGGTAGGATTATATAGTGCCTCCGGTTGAATGTCACCATAGTCGCTGGGATGGAAGAGTTCATGGTAAAGGGCTGAATATGCCAGCCAAACTTTTAACAGGTCAGGACTAAAAGTTACTGGGAGAAGCTGAAAGTTATCTCTGCTTTGATGTTACAGTCATGTCACCCATTTGTCCTAAGTTTAAATTCAACACTCATTAACTGCTTGGAAAAGGACAACGAGGAAAATGTGAAATGGAAAGGCTAGGGTCAGTATTCTTGGTTACTATTAGCACTCAGAGTATTACCCTGTAAGGATGTGACGATATGTTGCTTCTATACAGAATGTATCATATTTTATATATGATTGAGTATTTAATTTCTTTATGAACTCATATTCTTCCCCATTTATTTTCATTAGGCAGGTGGATCTAGAATTTCAATAGCTTTTAAAGTTTTAATTTTTAATATCACAAAAATAACATTGAATGATTTTGCAAGTGGAAATTCATTTATAAATCATTGCTCAGTTATTTGTTAAGTTGTAGATTCTTGTCTTTAAAGAACTGACTTTATCCTCAAGAGAAATTATATATATGTGTGTGTGTATATATATATTATATAAGTTGTATATATATATATATATATATATATACAACTTATATAATTTATAACAAATTTATATACATTGAAGTATACACACATATATATGTTTATATATATACATATACATATACATATACACATACACATACACATACACATATACATATATATATAAACACACAAATAAGTATGCTGTCTTTTAAGTGTCAAACTTCTGTTTGTGTTTAAGGCTAAGGTATTCGGATTTAATAAATATCAGGGGATTTATCCCATGAAGTCACTGATTCTCCCTCTTGGCCTAATTAATTATCCATAGCTCTTTAGCTAGCACTGACTCCTGTGAGGTTTCTGTCATCCACAAAAGATGTCATGTCATGACAACTTGTGGTGTCAGCATTTTAATCTTCTTTAGGCCTGTCTACTGTTGAAAGTTTGTGAATCTATCTTCCCTATCATAAATAGGAAATATTTTCCCACAGCAGACATCCTGTTTCTCTGTATCTAACATTTTTTCTACCGCATGCACAATGTTTTATAAGTTTTGCATTCTATATGATTCCTTTCTTTTTATTTTAAGGTTTTATCGCCACTGGGCACAACACAGTCCTTTTTTCCTTTCATTTTAGATAGTTGTGGAATTGTATACTGCATTCCAACTGCTATAAAATAAAGTATTTTGCTGAAAGTGAGGTCTTTACTAATTTCTTGGGACAAAAATAGACACCTTAAATGCAGCTAGATATTATACCATTTCCAAAAATTGATGGTAGTAAGAACTCCTGCCAGATGTATAAACTTATTACCTATGGAGAATTGGCCAGTTGTACAATATTCACCATTATTCTCTCCTTTGTCATAGCTTCAGTCGACATTACAACAATTCAAGTGTGCTATGAAGCCTCTAAAGTTCTAATGCCCTGGTAAGGGCTAAGATTTGAAAAATGATGACACTCAAGGGATGAAGATACCATGTATCTTTATGTAGTTTACCTAGAAGTATAATCCATAATTTTCACCTCAACATAAAGTGGTGATAAGAAATAGATGGAAGTATAAAGCTGAATGACATCAGCTCTTCTCTGTCATTCTGATGTAGAAAAATTTAAACCAGAGGTCATTGGGAAAGTGATTGAATGATTTTTAGGCCTTTGCCAGATGCCTGGGCCATGTGTGTCTTGGGTCATGTGTCAGAGTTCTCCATGGTTCCCTATTTATACTACATATCTGATGTTCAAAGGAAAACAGCACAGTCAAATTTTCATTTTACAATATTTCAGTCCAGTATTAAGAAATCTAAAATGTAAACTTGATCTGGAGGCGAGATTAAAGCTTCAAGTACATGGGAGAAGAAGTTTGGAGGTAGAATGTTTACATTAAGTGAACACATGTTTCTCAAATAAAATACAGTGTGTTAATTTTCTTTTTATATCAAGTTTTTATTTTTCCCTTTCTTTTTATATGTTATATTTACTTTATTTATATATTAAGTGTTCCCTTTCCACATTTCCCCATCCCATAATCTCCCTATTCCATTCCTCCTCTCTCTGCTTCCATTAAGGTGTTCCTCCACACCCCCAGCTACTCCTGCCACCCCACCCTCAGTTCTCCTACACTGGGGCATCTATAAAGCCTTCATAGGACCAAGGACCTTCTCTTCCTTGGATGCCTGACAAGGCAATCTTCTGATTCATGTTCAGTTGGAGCCATGTGTACTCATTGGTTGGTGGTTTAGTCCTGGGAGCTCTGGGAGGGCATGTTCTGGTTGGTTGATATTGTTGTTCTTCCTATGGGAATGCAAAGCTCTTCAGCTCCTTCAACACTTTTTCTAAATCCTCCACTGGGGATTCCTTTGCTCCCCAAGCCCAGTACAATGGATTGTTGTGAGCATTCACATCTGTATTTGTAAAGCTCTGGCAGGACCTCTCAGGAAACAGCTATATCAGGCACATTTCAGCAAGAATTTCTTGGCATCCATAATAGTGTTAGGGTTTGGTGACTATGTATAGTGTGAATCCCCAGGTTGGAGAATCTCTAGATGGCATTTCCTTCAGTCTCTGCTCTACACTTTATTTCCATATTTGCTCCAATGAGTATTAGGTTTCCCTTTCTAAGAAGGAACAAATCACCCAGAATTTGGTTCCTGCTTGAGCTTCATGTGGTCTGTAAATTGTATCTTGTGTATTCAGAGCTTTTGGCTTAATATTCACACTTTGTGTGTTCTTTTGTGATTGGGTTATGTCATTCAGAATGATATTTTTTAGTTTCATCCATTTGCCTAAGAATTTCATTAATTCGTTGTTTTTATTAGCTGAATAGTATTGCCTTGTGTAAATGTACCACATTTTCTGTATCAATTCTTCTGTTTAAGGACATCTGGGTTCTTTGCAACTTCTGGCTATTATAAATAAGGCTACTATGAACACAGTGGTGAATGTTTCTTTGTTATATGTTGGAGCAGGCTTTAGATGTATTCCCAGGAATATAGTTTGGGCCTCATGTAATACTATGCCCAGTTTTCTGAGGAACAGCCAGTCTGATTTCCAGAGTGGTTGTACCAACTCATAACCCAACAATAATGGAGAAATGTTCCTCTTTCTCCACATCCTCACCAGCATCTCTGTCACTTGGGTTTGGTCTTAGCCATTTGAACTGGTATCCACAGAGGTGGAATCTCTGTTCTTTTGATTTTCGTTTCCCTGATGATTAGGGATGTTGAACATTTCTGTAGTTGCTTCTTAGCCTTTTGGTATTCCCCAGTTGAAAATTCTTTTTTAGCTCTGTTTTCCAAGGCTGGGATGTTTGCTCATTCAGAAAAGTACTTGACATTCAGACATAAGAACCTGATGTTTACACATAAATATATAAACTAATGTCAAGGCATACTAGTATGGGGAAGTACTGTGATGTCCTGAAGGAAATTAACAGATTATGATTTTGTTTGCCATTTGGCTTAGATATCTTGGTGAATTCTAGTCCATTGAGAACACTTTATTAAGTTAGTTAGAAATAGTAGCTATTTCCATTTTACCAGTATTTATAGTACTTTATGAGCATGATAGAAGTTGTGAACATGTGAATTCCCATCTACAGCCACATGACATCAAGCACATTAAGCCAGACAATATCACACAATGTCTGAAGGAGGAACTCATGAAGTCAGACTCTTGTCTAAGCTATTGATATGCTGCTTGACTTGAGAGAATATTTTCCTGAGAGGTTAAACATACTCATATAAACTGTCAGTTATATATGAGTGTATAGGCTGCACTAAATTTATTCATTTTGTGCAGTGAAGACAAAGTGAATGCATGAAACTGAGAGAAAATAGTGCTACAAAAGATAGGGAAGGAATTTTAAAACATGATATATATTAATATTAATTAATTAATTAACCTCACAATCACACCCCCTACTCATTGTCTTCCACAAAAACACAGCCCCTCCCCTCTCCCCTTTCTTTCTTCTTAGAGAGGGAGGACAGACCTGGATGTCAACCCCCCCTAAGTCACTGCAGGACAGAGGCCCATCTTGTGTTACAGAGGCCATACTAGGCAGCTCAGTCAGAGGAAAAGGATTTGCAGGCAGGCAACAGAGATAGGCAAGAATCTGTTTTTGGAGAACCCCCATGATGACCATGTTGCATACCTGGTACATATATCCAGGGAGGCCTATGTTCAGACCCAGTATGTACTTTTGTTGATGTTTCTGTTTAGCATTCCCCAAGGGTATAGCTTAATTTACCCTCTAGGTCTTCTTGGAGTTTCCAGATCTCTTCTAGGTTCCTCAATTCTTTCCCCAAGTCTTCCAAAAGAGTTCCCAAACTCTGTGTAATATTTAGGTGTGGGCCTCTGCACCTATTTATGTCAACTTCTGGGGAATCCTCTCAGAGGAAAGTTATGCTAAGCTTCTGTCTGTGAATTCAGGCTGATAGATTAGAAACATACCCCGAGGCTCCAAGATAATTGAAGGAGGAAAGTAGGACATTAATGTGTCCACATAGATTTTCTTAGGATAGCTGGACACATTATTTCTCAAAATTGCAAGTATTTTTAGTGTACTCATTCATGTCTGTCTCACAAAGGTTACCTGTGTATCCAAGGCAGCAGTGAAAAATATAGTTGTCAACAGTGCTGTCACAGGTTGCATCATTGTGACAAGACTTTAACCAACAAAAAGGGGTATCAAGTTTTTACTTTGTGTCCCTGTGAATACACTACCCATTCAGACACAGAGGATGTTTTCTGCTGCCCTAAGTCAACCTCCATGTAGGCATGGTAGACTGACACATTCATTAAAGTCAAGTTCACCATGGTCTCCTTGATTCTGGTACAGTTACAGAAGTAAGTGCCAGCATCCAGTCTTGTGGCACCATGTAGACATGGATGGGATCCACATTTTTCATGTTCTAACTCACAGTTCACACCTTAGTACACTTGAGGACCGACACATGTATCTTCCTATGTCACTGAGTCATACAGCGTCATTCATACAGAGATCAGAAACACATTTGTCCACTTCTAACTGACAATGCCTGCCTTGATATGCTGGGATACAAAAGCAGGAGTCACCATTGATTTCATCATGATACAAAGCCCCATTTTGACAAGTAATGCAAGTACACTCATTGTAATCTGTCCTTAAGAACCTCCCTACATATCCACCAGGGAAAACACAGACTGGGTGCCTTCTTATTGGTAAGCAGTCCCTCTATAGGTGTAAGTGGCAGTTTCACATGACAGCCCATTTTACCCAAAAAGACACTGGCACAGGAAGCCCCTTCTCTGAGATTTTCATACAAGTATCAATCCCTTGGCAGAGAATGGAGAATCAAGGGTCTTTTATATTTTCACAATCTTTGTCCAACTTATTGTCTATGTACAAGCATCACGTATGTTCAAGTAATCTCCATGGTTCAGGTTAATTTATAGTCTTGGTCTTCTGGAATCCCTATGTTGTCCAGGTTCCTCCATCTTCTTACAACTCTTACACAAGACTTTCCAAGATCTAATGTTTTGCTATGAATTGCTGCATTTATTTTTTCCAGATGTTGGGAAGAAAATATCCTTGTTTTTACTAGCTTAATCATATTCCATCATTTAAATTAACCACATATTCTTTACCCATTCTTTAGTTGAGAGACGTTTGGATCTTTGAGATTCTGGCAATTTTGAGTAGAGCTGCAATGAACATAGCAGAGCAAGTGTTCTTTTGGAATGATTAGAGCACATTCTGGGTTTATGGACAGGAGTATAATAGCTGGATTTTGAGGTAGAAGTATTCCCAATACTCTGAGAGATAGCAAAATTTATTTGTCTAGTGTATTCATGTACATGTTACCATGAACTTTGTGAGTTTATGTGTTTGTATTTGGACAGTAGGATATTCTGGGACTTGGAAGCCAGAAGCCATACAGTCATGAAAGGAAACTGTATCCCAATGAAAAATCATCATGAAATATGGTTGCCAGGAACCACACAGCTTTGAGTTTTGACAAGGTCCCAGTAGAAGTGAATCCTGAGACATAGGAGGTCAAGAACCCAAGAGCTCTGTGGTGGGACAATGGAATTGCATGGGAGGGCATTCTGGGATACTGTAGCCCATGAACTGTATAACTTTGAGATAAATGTTCTCAGCTAAGGCCTTGCAATTCCCAGGGTAAGGTAACCCCAGCAGAACTGAGGTGCTCAGGGGCCACAGACACACTCCATTTCTTAACTCTTTTGATTCTTTTCTTCTTGACTTCTTCCAACAAAAATCATACCAGGAAGGACATCTCATGTACAAGATTTATTGGTGAGTACAGGATATTGAGGGACCACTCCAGGCATGGCTGCCTTCTGCTCCTGGTTGGTGGGTTGCATAGAACTTGATAAAAGACAGTGCTTATATAAGATTTCCTAGGAGGTGGAGCTTTTCAGGGAAGAGATTTCCAGATTGAGAATTAGTGGGATTTTAAGTCCTGGACTTGTGGAGCTCAGGGCTTGGTGGATTTTTGTTCAGGGATGTGTGGGATTCCTGCTCATCTACTCAGAGATTTTGCGTGTGTCTGTATCTCTCTCTCTCTCTCTCTCTCTCTCTCTCTCTCTCTCTCTCTCTCTCTCTCTCTCTCTCTCTCTGTGTGTGTGTGTGTGTGTGTGTGTGTGTGTGTGTGTGTATTGGGAGGCAGGGGATAAACTCGGGTATTGGTGAATTTTTTTTTTTTACCCATCATTTTCTCCACTGGGCATATAGGGAAATCTTTCCTGGCCCAAGCTCATTTTTTCTGAAGCCACCATGTCTGGGGTGCTGCTTGTTGGGGAGAGAGAGGCTAGAGATGAAGTGCTACTACTGTGGATCTCTTGTGGGACAGAATTTCTAGTCGTGTTTCACAAAAGTCAGGAATGAATGTGTCACCAACATGGACAACACGTCAGGAAGGCAGAATTCTCATACAGGATATGTGTCATGACTGTGGATAGCTCCTGAGGATTAGCTTCTGCTGAGACAGAAAAGGCTGTGGGCTATCATGCATAGCTTCTGTGAAAGGTACAGGCGGAGGAAATGTTATGATGCCACTATTTTGACTACACCTGATGGGCCTTCTCACTGTGTCTGGGGCAGAAACGAGGGGTAGAAGGATTTTGTGGCCTGCTACTTAGGGGACTACACTGTACAATGAAAGTGTTTTAAGCCTCCCAGAGACTACAATATATATGCCAGTCTTGTGGTTTCTTATAGGCAATCTAATTTTTATATTTTCTAAAGTCATTTCATGTTAATTTTTCTCTAAAATACCTTTCAAGTTTTTTTTTCTTTACTATTTGACATTCTAATATGCCATGCTAGTTTGAAATGTTGCTTGTTGGGGGCTACAAGTCATCATGCCTTAATTTAATAAAATTTATAAATGGGGACTCTAATGTGAATAAAGAGCTGATCCAGCATTATAAATCATGAATATGATCATAGTATCTGGGAAGCTGACACAGGGTTTAGAATGAGCAGCTTGCTAGAATTGTCAGCACATGGTTACAATCAAAAGGACACATACAGAAAATGAGGCTTTCTGGTAAAAAGCCAGATTTAAGGTTCCTGAAGTCAGATAGTTGCTCTGCCCCAGCTACCATAAGCTGGTTTTGTCTGTACTGAACTGAATCCAGAGCCCAGGTTAAATTCCATTTTCCTTAGTTACTCTGTTACCTTTTTTTTAAATTGTGCTAGAGCACATAGTAAGGAGAAATATCTGGCTGAAAGCACACATCTAATGAAGATCTCCAAGGCTGGATTTTGATAACCACCCTTGTTATCTGTCTGTCTGTCTGTCTGTCTGTCTGTCTGTCTGTCTGTCTCTGTCTGTCTGTCACTTTTCTGATTGCTACATAATTCATCCTTTATTTTCATTCACACACTAAGGATATCAGAAACAACTGAAGCTAATATGAACACATACACAAGGATTTTTTCCTCTGTATACTGAAGTCCAGCTCTCAGCTGCTTTGAGGATCCAAGAAAGGTTTTGACTACCGTGTGTTCTGAAAATAAGCAGGACTGCTCCTGAGATCTGAATTTATTTATTTATTTATTTATTTATTTATTTATTTATTTATTTATTTGCATTCCATATTTTATGTCCCCCACTGTCCACCCTCCAACTGTGTCACATCCCACACTTTTTATCCATTCTATCTCCAAGAGGATATCCCCCCAACCCCCACCTTACCTGACTTCTAAGCTCCCTGGGCCTCCAGTCTCTTGAGGGTTAGGTGCATAATCCCTGATTGAACCCAGACCTGGCAGTCCTCTCCTGTATATGTTTTTTTGGGGCCTAGCATCAGGTGGTATATGCTGCCTATTTGATGGTTCAGTGTTTGTCAGATCCTGGAGGTCCAGGTTAATTGATACTGCTGGTCCTCCTGCAGGGCCGCTCTCCTCTTCAGCCTCATTCAGCCTTTCCCTAATTCATCCACTGGGGCAGAAGCTTATGTCTATTGGTTGGGTAGAAATATCTGCATCTGCCTCTTTCATGTGCTTGTGGGCATTTCCAGAGTGTGGTTCTGCTAGGTTAATTTTGGTGACTGTTCCATAGCCTCGGTAATAGTGTCAGGCTGTGGAATCTCCCCTTTAGCTGGACCCCACTTTGGCCTTGCCACTGGACCTTCTTTTCCTCAGGCTTCTCTCCATTTTTATCACTCCAGTTCTTTCAGAGGGGAACAGTTATGGGTGAGTGTTTTGAATGTGGATGGGAACCCCAGCTTCATTTTATGGGGAAAGTGGGCTCTATAAGTTCTCTTTCCCTATCATTGGGCATGTCACCTAAGGTTCCTCACATTGATTCTTGATAGTTTCTCACCTCTCTGGTCTCTGATGTATTCTGAAGGGTGCTGCCAACCTCCTGAGATTACCTGTTTCTTTTCTTTCTGTTGGCACTCAGGGCTTCAGTCCTTTTCCCTCATCCAATAGAGATCAGGTTCCACTCCCTTCTCACTAAACCCCATGAGGAAAAGTGGAGTTCTGAAAAATTTCAAGATAGAGTGGATATATAGGATTGATAAGGTTCTTCGCTGTCTTGGAGAACATGGTTTTGTATCTCTTTCATCTCCTGGGTCTTTGTTCCTCATATGATACAACTCTTTCTGTTGTAGACATGTCAGTCACAACTCAAGCTTAGAAGGATGAGATAATATGGCTTAGCTTTATGGTTTCACTCCAACCATCTGAAACTGACTGAGACAGAAAAACATTGGTTTCTTATACCCCCCTTCCTTGACCTACTCTGTGTGGAACAATTATGTCAGGAACAGTTATCTGCTGTGACACTGTGAATCTCTGAGCATTCAGAGCTTTGCCATCTAAAAGTAAAAACTATAATATTGCCATTTTATTTTCCCAACCTTCTGCTATTAAGACTCTAAGACGCAGAACAAGATGCACAACAATTATAAAACCCAAATTATCTTTAAGTATATATGATATTTTGTCCCATAGACATATAAATAATTATACCTATAAAGTCTTAGCCCAATAACTGGCCAAAAATCAGCTGAATAAAGATGAAACTAATGAATATACTAAACTGGACAGTGTATACTAGGACACAACACTACAGAAAGAGCTATAGGCAATTGAGAACAGTTGAGAAAAGGAAATGTTACCTCTTTTACAGATGATCACGCAATTGGGTTGTCAAGTATCAACTCTTCAGCTTGAAAAATGTATATGAAGGTAGTATTTTATGAATTGATATTTTATATTTAAGAATTGATCCTATACGTTCACAGTATCTGTGTATACCCACCAGATATCTGTTAGTTAGAATATGATGCTCTAAAATCTTTTTTTTTTCTCCAGACCAACATTGAAAGAGGATTCTCAGAGTAATACTATAGACAATAGTAAAAGCTTTGGAATCCCAGCTTCTGAATGAGCTTCTATAGGTATGCTGTGTCATTCAGTCATGGAATACAAATTAATTATGATGCTATCCTTGTTCTAAAATATGAAGAGTTAAAATACTTCCTGTATTGCATATTATTTGTAGTGGTCTGCTAGCTTTGGTGTCTGCTTTGCTACTCGTATGCCTGAGCACCAATGGCAAGCTGCCCAAGGAAGACAGAACACAGTCTATAATTGAGGTCCTAGTTCATGTTTCCCTAAGTAAGAAACAGCAAGGTCAGGGACAGATGCTGTGGTTCCCAGATAGCTGTGTACAACACTGGAGTATTTCATGGAGTTGAGAATAAGGGTCCATGGCTCTACACTTCCCCTGAGGGTAAGTAAATGCCAAGAAGAAAGGGAATGACAGGGCAGAACCTGGTTTGGTTCAGAGTAAGTCCTAAGGACACAGAGGGGCTGGGATAGAAATGCTTTGTTTAGGAGATGCGGCCATGGCCCTTTACAACAAAGACCTCCCCCAACCCCATACCCCTGAAGCAATACTTGATGAAAGAAATAGTCCTTGCTTGTCCAAACAGTTTTATGTTATGGCAGATGTGGATGCTTATACCTTATTCAGAGTAAGCCAGGGATAAAATACTCTTTGAGAGACAGAATGCCCAGGAAGGGAAGCCTATTGACTAAACACTCAAAACCTACCTAGATACGTCATCAGCATTAGGTTTTATACTACAGTGACTGGTTGTCATAGTCCTCTCAGTGGGGTGTCATGGTTACCTGTTCCAGATCAGATAGTTTGGCAGGGAGCTCCATTTCTGCTGTTATCAATTCTGAGATTCCCTAGAGTTTGAACCTGCTTAGCCTTACCAGTTGTTCTGTTTGCTGGCACTGCCGACTTCCTCCACATTGGTCATTTTTTTCTTTTAAATATGAGCAAATGTTCCTAATCTTAAGTTTTTTTTGTTTTTTTTTCTCATAATTCTCTAGGAAATAAACGTGCAGGGAACAAATGACATATAGGACATACAAAGGAGCACATATAGGACCTCCTGTGAGAAAGCACTCTCTCTCAGGTCAGTCAGGTATATGATGACCCACCATAATAATCCCTTAAACAAAACTAACAAAAAAACAAACAAAAAAAACAGGGGTAAACATCTTTCCTCACTTTTCTTGAAAAAAGATAAGGTGAGGAGTTGAATAGTTATTAGAGCAAATGATATTCCTATTTTAATTAATGTGTTCTATTTTATGATTTGCAATGCCTATTCTCACTACTTAAAATGTTATAATTTTCCCACCCAATCATATTAAAAACAAAACCTATGCAATACAGTGTTGCATCCTTTTCATAAAGTGTAACCTGTTCATGCAAATTACTGAATTAAGGATGAAAGACAGTGAGAGCTTGTTAGAAAGTAGAATGAACATTGACAATAGATTCTACAATGATTGGTTAATGTATAACAAGAAATGTATGGGAGAATCTTCTGTGCTATTATTGTTCAAACACATTTTTGATGCAAAATGAAAAATAACACAGATACTTTCTAATTTACTGATGTTTGAGTTGTATGTTCAGAAACTTAAAATTGACACTAGATGTACATCTGAGAGAATAACATCTGAGACAGCCTACATGAAAATTTGAGAGTTACATATTGAGCGTATTAAGAAGTTCCTTGAATTATATTCATGCATTTACTTAAATTTAAATTTTGTTTAGGGACAGAGAATCCTCTGTATTTTCTTGGAGAGATAGCTTAGTCCTCATGATGAAATCCAGATCAGGAATAAATGTTATCTCAAATCATCCAAAGTAAGTAGATCTCTGAACTAAAACAGTATTTGCTGGACTTGGCAGAAAATTTGCACATATAAAATCCTAAAAGATGGGTATATCAGAAGAGGTCAAGAAAATACCAGCTTAGTAAAAGGCATAGCTTATGAAGCCAACACATATATCTGAGAAGCTAGTACCATTTTATTGACCACAAGAGGAGTGGGAGTCACTTTTCTTCAAGGGTTACATGTCCAGAGAGGCTAATCATGGTCCATTAGGGGGTCCTTCATCTAGGCACACACAGACAGCACTGAATGAACTGAGTGTATATTAAAACAATAGAGCATATGAAGTTGCAATTGAATATTACTTGACATGGGGAAGAATTCAAAGTGAGAGAAAATGGGGTAATTTTTTCCAATTATATTATACATGAATTTTAATATGAAAAAAAGTTTTAAAGGGAGGGTGAGACAAAAGAAAAATTCTAATAACACTCTTCTAGTTTTTGCTAGACTTGAAGATTATGTGTTTCCCACAGTAATTAAACACACGTACACTGCTCACAAATAAATGCTGAAAATATGAATATATTTTGACAATTTTTATTATACACCTCTTAATTCTTTCTTTGCCATTATGAAACTACAAGACAGTAATTTGGTGTATCATTAGGCTATGACTATAACTTATATATATATATATATATATATATACATGTACACACACACACACACACATATATATATATATACATATATATATACACATATATATATATATATATAAATATATATATATATATATATACACACACACACATATACAAATAGACTGGACATACACACACACTTTTGTATGTGTGTGCATGTGTGTGTATGTATGATGAAGTATGATGCCTTGAGATTTCTTAAATTATAAAAGGCACTGTCCTAGATAACTGATTCTATATTGGCATCCATCAATTACCTGTTACTCTTCAGCCAGTATTGAGGCCTTTGAGATTTCTAATATCTATGCTAGATGAAGATTATCATGTCAATTTTTATTTTTGTTTCGGTATTACAATTGTTGAGGTTTTGTAGGTTCACCTTTCCTGTCATATAGGAGACAATTTCTCAGAGCAGATATCCTGTTCCTTTGTATATTACTTTTGTTCTGCAAATATTCCCCAATATTATCTGAGTCTTGGGTGTTTCTTAGTCTCTCTCTCTCTCTCTCTCTCTCTCTCTCTCTCTCTCTCTCTCTCTCTCTCTCTCTCTGTCTCTCTCTGTGTGTCTGTCTCTGTCTCTCTCTCTCTCTCTCTCTCTCTCTCTCTCTCTCTCTCTCTCTCTCTCTCTGCTCTTTCACTGTTTTGATTTCTTTATTGGTTTTTGGCACTCCACAGTAATGTATTCGTTGCATTTTGTCTAGATATGGAACACTATCTGCTGTAAAATACTTGAAGAATCTTTGATGAGGCTTAGAGCTACATTAATCTCTAAATAAAACAATGAATATTTAAATATAGTTAGATATATTTCATAAATGATGTATATATACTTAGTATAATATAGTTGATATACATATATACACACACATATATATACATATTTAATAAAGAAGAAATAGCAGTTTGACGTCTGACCCTCGCCTGCATTCACATATGTATGGATTTCACAGAAACAAACAAACAAAAATCTCTTTGTCATCACACAAACACACAAACACACACACACACATGCACACACACACACACACAAGAAAGAGAATATTGAAAACGTATACATATGTTTTGATTAAAAATGTCTTAAAATCTTCTTTTTTTTTTTTTTTTTTTTTTTTTTTTTTTTTTTTTTGTCTTTTTTTTTTTATTTGATATAATTTATTTACATTTCAAATGATTTCCCCTTTTCTAGCCCCCCCCCCCCACTCCCCGAAAGTCCCGTAAGCCCCCTTCTCTTCCCCTGTCCTCCCTCCCACCCCTTCCCAGTTCCCCGTTCTGGTTTTGCCAAATACTGTTTCACTGAGTCTTTCCAGAACCAGGGACCACTCCTGCTTTCTTCTTGTATCTCATTTGATGTGTGGATTATGTTTTGGGTATTCCAGTTTTCTAGGTTAATAACCACTTATTAGTGAGTGCATACCATGATTCACCTTATCTTCTTACAATCTTTCCTAATATGACATAGTAAAACAACCCATGCTACTTTAGAATGTTACTGGAGCCATGTTGCCACCCACCATTTCTTTAATGCAAACTTGTTTTGTAGTGCAATCTACAAAAATACCCAGAGGGATAATTGTCACTATAATCATAATACTTGAAGAAACTGACACAAGAGGTTTGTAAAAGGTCAGCAGCATGATGTATTTAGTGCCAACAGTCACATCCAGAATGTATCAAAAAAGGCATGGGGGAGGCTTATAGTAAACAACCACAATAAAGTTCCAAGCCGTCCAAAACATGCCCACTGCCCAGGCACCACTGTCTAGTTTTATCTTTTGCTAATTTTAGCTATACATAAGGTTAAATTGCATTTTCCCAATCTCCCTTCACTCCTTTTTCCCGTTTCTGCTATAATAAAGAGAGGATAAGTACCAAGCTGAAACTGCACCCCAAATGCAGTATCATAATTAGACTTTTGGTTTGTATTTCCTCATTTGGGCTGTATCTCCCCCAATATCTCTGATGATTTGTACTTTATCTGTCCTTTTTTTTTCACATACTCAGCCAAACAGAGATGACAATAGCTATAGTAAATCCAGTCACATAGGATTCTTGACAGTTTCCCAGCTTGAGTCTAGTTCTCAAATGGGTACAAGTTATAGCAAACTGATTACCAAACCTATCACAGAGAATAAGAACTGCTACTGAGATCTGGTGTTTAGATAGAGTCGATAGAATCCCAGCATTGGAAAAGATTTGTTGAATTCACCATATTCTTCCCCAGAGTGATTGCAGACACGTGTTGAAAAATTTTTTCCTCATCTAATGCTACATGCTTTCAGCCATGCCAGTCATAATTCAGTCTTAGATCCAAATTTATTTGAGGGAAGGATTGCTCACTTCAGCCTTCTGAAATTGACACACTATTCCTTACACACTATTCATGGCCATACTCTGAAGTGTGTTGGCCACTTATCATCTGCCACACTGAGAACTCAAAGCTATTGGTGCTTGCAGGTTTGTAGTCACTCCTCTGAGACCAGCTCTTTTCTGGCGGTATTTATGTATGTAGCTCTGTGACACAGGATAGGCTCTGTGCACACATGGAAATTAAAAGACTCCTGTCCTAGGCAGCCCCTCAGTTCCTGTGTCCTGAGGCTTCTGGCGGGTTGCTCAGATCAGCAGTGGCGGTCCTACCTGCACTCACAGGCCTGTATACACTCATGGGAGACTCACTCTCTCCCAGCAGTGTTTGGTTATGGAGTCCTGTGGCAGTGGATAGTCTCCACCCAGCCATAGACAGAAACAGAAGGCTCCCATCCAGACCATCCCATATATGCTCTTTGGTTGGTGTCTTAGTCTCCAAGTGCTCCAAGGGGTCAGGTTAGTTCTGTAGTTCTGTAGAACTCAGGTTAGTTCCTGTAGTACTGTAGTTCTTCCTATCTGGTTGCAATCACCTTCAGCTCTTTCAGTCCTTCCCTAACTCTTCCGTAGAGGTCTCTGAACTCATCCCAATGTTTAAAAATAAGTATCTGCATCTGTCTCATTCAAGTGTTGGTAGAGCCTCTCAGAGGACAGCCATGCCAGGCTCCTGTCTCTAAGGACAACTTGGCATCAGAAATAGTGTCAGGGTTTGGTACCTGTGCATGGAATAGATCTCAAGTTGGGACAGTCACTGAATGGCCTTTCCTTCATACTCTGCTACATTTTGTTCCTGCATTTCATTTAGACAGGAAAAATTTTGTGTCAAAAAAATTTTAATGGGTGAGTGACCTCATCCCTTAACTGGGGTTGATGTCTATCTACTGGAGGTAGATAACCAATTGGTCCTGGGAGCCTCTTACATCTCTAGTGTCTAGGACTTCTAGAGGTTTCTCCTGCCCTTACTCCTGCATTTTTTATTCATTCTCCTGATACTCTGGGCTTCTCTTCTGTTTAATTATACAAAGCTATATTAATTATTCAGAGTATGAAGGCAGTAAATTTGGATCTGGGTGAGAGAATCATACAAAAATGATTCATTAGAATTTTATTTCTTTTCTAAAATTTCAATTAGATGCTGCATTTACCAGGCATCCTTTACCAATCTTTCTGGTGTTGTTCCCTATGCAGGAGTCTGACAGATATTTACAGTTAATTTGTCCTTCTACAAAACATTTATACACCAAGGTCATCTGGCCTTCTGTGCCCAATGATTACTTTGGTCTCCTTCTAAGTGGGGGTGGGTGAGGGTAGGAAGAGGTGCAAGGGGGACAGGATAATTTATAGAGTTAAAGAGAAGAGAAGCCCAGGGAATCAGGAGAATGTGTAAATATAGTAGTAATCAGTTTAGGAGAGACATGGTATCCTCATTCCCTTTCACCATCATCTTCCCCCCCCCCCTTTTTCTTTCTCTTTAAAATAATAAGAATGGAGGAATGTTGGTACCAGGACCTCCGAAAACTGTGAGATCACATAGGCAACAGCGTGATCTATACACTTGTTGCTAAGGCAACAGCCACCATAGCCCGACAATCCATTGGACTCACCTTTACCTGCGACCATGTCACCATCCATATATATAAAAGAAGCACCCCTCCCTCTCTCTCTTCCCATTTTCTCTTTCCACTGTCACCTTTGCCATTTCCCCTCTCAATAAACCTCACGTGGAACTGTTAAAAAAGAAAGAAAGAAAGAGAGAAAGAGAGAAAGAAAGCAAGAAAGCAAGAAAGCAAGAAAGCAAGAAAGCAAGAAAGCAAGAAAGCAAGAAAGCAAGAAAGCAAGAAAGCAAGAAAGCAAGAAAGCAAGAAAGCAAGAAAGCAAGAAAGCAAGAAAGCAAGAAAGCAAGAAAGCAAGAAAGCAAGAAAGCAAGAAAGCAAGAAAGCAAGAAAGCAAGAAAGAAAGAAAGAAAGAAAGAAAGAAAGAAAGAAAGAAAGAAAGAAAGAAAGAAAGAAGAAGAAGCCAGGGTAAAAGATAAGCCCAAATTAAACTATTTTGCAGTTCCTTTACTAGTTCTGTTCTAGGCTAATGTACATGATTCCCTGCTCATAGCATCCTTCTGTGTATGCCAGTTTGTGCTAATTTATCTTCCACTGAGCAAGAGAATTCATCCCCATGTGGAATATGAATAGCAAGTCATATTTCTCATAGAAAATGTGGGGATTTCTTAATCTGGCATACATTGCTACAATTTTATTGTTCAACATAGCGGGAGAGAGAACCAACAGACATCTAGCTACTATTATTGCCCAAGTATCCTTATCCTGTAATAAGACTAGAATGTAAATTACTCTGGTGGGGCTGTGTTATATACAAAAGAAAATGTCCTCCACGAGTTTCAGGACATTCTGCTGTGCAAGTGTGTATTTGTAAATTTAATCCATTTTATTCAGACATTGATTTGTTTCTTTTTTTTTCTAACCAACTTTCATATCTGATTTTGAATGAATTAATCGTTTTAGACAGAACTCTATCAACAAATATAGAAGACTCTATAATGTGAGTTATGACTTGCTCTTCCCTTTCAAGCTTTTCTCTCTAAACAAATTACATTTAAGCTTCCCATGCCTTTAAAAAGAGTTCTAAACACATTAAATAAATTGTTCCTTTATAAGGTGAATAATTATTTACTTCTATGACTTAGTAATCTTTCTTGTTATAGTATTAAATAATCTATTAATTCTTAAGAAATTAGCAGTTTATAATTTAATTTTGTTCCAGTTTCCAACCCTCAAAAGTTATAGTTTTTGTATTGTACAGACATAGTACGAAATAAACTTTGAACCATGAACACAATCTAAGGCGAAACTAGGAAGCTCCTTTTCCTGATCCTTTAATAGCACAACTTTCAAATAAAATGACAATTCTTTATCTGACTAAGTTTCACCAAGCTGCTAAAGCTTACTAAAGTAAGCCAGACACCATTAGATATACATATGTTGGATTAGTTTTTATTATGGTAAATAAAGCATTATAACCTTAGAAATTTTTAACACCTAATTATCAAGCCTCCATCATCCTTAAGTCTTGATTACTAGAAACTTATGTAATTTACTCAGATGTTCGGAAACTTTATTTACTCATACATGGCTTTGTTTTGATCTGTTTCTGATGTTTTATTCTTATTAGGACTAAACCATCACAATAGAAAAAAATCCATTTTAAATAACATTTTAACTTTAAAAAATAAAATAAACTTTTATTTCACATGAATTTAAATATTTTCCTCATATCTATTTTTTGCTTTTCATTTCCCTAAACAATAGTTGAATCCAGGTTGCTTTTGATTATTAAACCATTTTTGTTATAAGGTCGAAGAAAAATTTCCCTATTCCAATTGTATAGCTTTTAAAGGTTTGTTAACAATAATCTTACAGATCCTAAAAACAAGAATTTTTATATTTCAGTAAGAGCTTCAAAGACATTCATGACCTTGAATTGGGGCTTATTTCTAACAAATGAAAAATGAGAGACAAATCCAAAGAAGTAAAAACCTTTATTTATATTTAGCCATACATATGTATGTGCATATGTAATTTTTCTTGATCAAAATATTAAATACAATAATACATTTGAATAACAAATAAATATATCATTTGTTGTAAGAAGCTATTTCTATAGAAGAGGCTTAGACAATATCTTGGTTACACATTTAGTGCACATAATTTCTTTTTCATTATTTCATAGGCGGGGTCCTTCTCCCATTTTTATATTTTAGACTGTACATCCAAAGTTTTCCAGACAACTTTGAGGTCTTATATAATTATAGCCAAGTTATAATTAACCACCAAGAAGACTAACTGGTCACTCCAGGAAAGGTCCAATATTCTACATATCACATTTTTAAAGGTATATTAACATATTCAGCTATAATTATTTTAAACAGGAAGAGCTAGACCTCTAATGATGGGAATCATTCAACTTAGAAGATAGAATAACGTATAACCTTAGTAAAGGAAGATTGATTCCAAATTACATATCTAAAGTAATGCAATAAATTAATACTTGTATGCACTTGCTATTAAAAATAGGTCCGTATATAAGACTTTGGTGTAGCATTAGTTTTTATATATAAATCTTAAGTAGTGGTGTCTACTACCAGCCTTAGTGGTTTAAGTTCCTGAATAAAAGAACTGCACTCACACTTTATATTTTACTATGCCTTTTAGTTCAATAGCTCGGCCACTTCCTAACCTCCATGTTGTTAATCCACCTCTAGCCCATAACCCTGAGTTATTACTTATTAAATTTCATATTCTATCTGGCTTCTCTGGACATAGATTTCTACACAACTGAGTTGTACTCTCCTGATTCCTTCTCATGTAGGACTTAAACATTCCCCAGGTTTAGTAGAGAGTGAAAGGAGGGAGTAGGGGACATGTCATGCCTGGAGCAGGAGTGGAGAGAGGCCATGGAGATATAGGCTGCATATTTTAAATATGGGCAGACTCATCCCTCCACTGGGGTCCATGTTGCTATACTAGAAGGGTTCTCTACACGCTCAATCTCCCCACTCTTTGTTATTATGGCTAATTTTTTTCTCACTGGGTCCTGGGGGACTCTCTCATGCCTTGTGTATGGGGCTGTCTAGTGGTTCCCCAAGTCCCCCACCTCCACTGCTACTTATTTCTATTCATTGTCCCTGGCCCTCTAGACTTCTCTTTTCTCTCTTCTCATACCTGGTCCTGCCCTCTCTTTTTCTACCTGCCCCTTCCAATCCAGCATCATTCCTCACTCTGCCTACCATGATTATTTTGTTGACACTTATAAATAGATTTTAAGCATCCACAGTTTGGCCTTCCTTCTTATTAAGCTTCATATGATCTGTGAGTTGTATCATGAGTATTCTTTTGTGCTAATATCCACTTGTCAATATGTACATACAACTCATTGATATTGGTATGATTGGATATTGGATCCCTCACTCACAATGATATTTTTTAGTTCCATCTTTTTCTTGTGAAGTTCGTAAAGTCACTTTTAATAGATGAGTAGTATTCCGTTGTGTAAATGTTCCACATTTTCTGTATCTACTCTTCCATTGAGAGACATCTGGGTTCGTTCCAGCTCTTGATATTATTAGTAAGGCTGCTATGAACATAGTATCATTGTTATATGTTGAGGCATATTTTGGATATATGCCCAGTAGTGGTATAGCTGGGTCTTCAGGTAGAACTATTTCCAATTTTCTGTGTAAACACCAGAATGATTTCCAAAGTGATTGTATCAGCTTATGATCCAACCTGCAATCGAGAAGCATTTCTCTTTCTCCACATCCATGCCTGCTGTCCCTGAGGGTTTTTTGTTCATCTGTTTTGGTTTTTTTATTATTATTATTATTTATGTTAGCCATTCTGATTGGTGTAAGATGGAATCTCACGGTCATTTTGATTTGCATTTTCCTGACAAGTAAGGAAAGTTTAGAATTCGTTGTTCAGCTCTGTACTCCATAGCATTTTTAAAGGATGGAACCTAAAAGCAAAGTGAATTGAAGTGGACTATGGCATTATCCAATCATATTTTGACACACATTAAGCAAGGAATTAAAATGTTGGTGAAAAGGCCTTATCCCAGTCACCTGGTTTTAGGGTCCTCAACTCACCTCTTGCAGTCAGGTCTACTTCTGGGTTTCTGGACTGGAATTCAGAATGATAAGGGAACAAATGACAGGGCAAGCTATGCAAAGTAAATTTAAATCATAAGAAGCAATGAAATTACAACTCATGTGCCCTATTATAGATAATAGTAAAGTTCCTTCTCTATATATTTACTGGTTAACAGGCAAGTGGGAAATGTATGATGAAGGATAGAAGTTGATTCCAGGGTCTGGAAACATGAACTCATTTTGGATTTGCCAGAAATATGGAGATAGCAGTACTCAGGCAACTGTCTCCTCAAACAGACCTTATATACAGAAGCACAGCATGTGACTGATGTAAGTAAAAATATAGTCTGTATGCTAAAAATAATATTTTTAGAGCATCATCAAGAAGAATTAAGTGTAAATGCCATATCTCATTCCCCAATGGTCAGTATAAAAGAAGAGATCAAGCACTGGTACTCTAAAATTAGACTGATGTGCTTTGAAAACCTATAATTATTCTCCAGGTTTCCCCTTTGCATAATTAATAGAGGAATGTAGTGTTTAATTTCACTTCTTTCTAGTTTTTGTCACTAAATTTTTCAGCTTAGACACCATCTCCTTTGCAAAACTCTGGCTTGGTGCACATAGCTTGAGATTCTTTCCAGGTGAACAGGATGGAGGTCTTTACCAGAGACAACTGCTGACTCTGCAAGTTTGATGCCTATAAGTTAGCCACAGATTATAGGGCCCACTGACAGAAACTGGTTACATGCAGATCACATGTCTTTCACACTTAGCAAATTTTTTAGAGAAAAAGAAAGTCCTGGATTGGGACACTCCTATTTATTTTCTATTTTTTCACAATTTTCACCATGGCCAGCCTATTAGTATCCACTTTCACAAATACTTTTCACTTTATAAGCACAGGGCCATGAGTTCAAGATTGGAATCATTAGAATACATATGAGAAAGTACTCAGAAGGAGGGAGGTACAATAATATGTAGAGTATTAAACCCATCCCTGAAGAAGACAGTCATGAGAAAAGGAAATCATTGTTCTGAAAACTATCAGAATGTAAATATCTATCACGTGACACAAAGACATATGCAAAGACAACCTCTGCCACACAGATAACAATATATTTTCACCTCTGAAGAATCTCAAGCTATGTGAACCAAGCCAGAGTTTGCAAAGGAGATGGTGTCTAAGCTGAAAAATTTAGTGACAAAAAATGTGATAAGCAGCAAATGCAATCTGTGAGGCAAGGCCAATCCTGCCTGTCACCTGTGTCTAATAATGGGGTGATAATTCTACATGTTCTTCTGGGATTCCTGCAAATATTTGAGTTGCAGAGGACTGTCTTCACAGCCATATAATTAATTTGCCACCACTAGTTTAATGCACCACTGGAAAAGGTGAAAATACTTTTGTGGAGTTGCTGGAATATATAGACCAAGAAGATGACTGTAAGTGTATTCATCTATGCAATTATGTGAATTCTGTTATTCCTTTGGGGAAACATTTTGGTATAACTTTGAGCAAGTTATTACACACTGCTAAGTAGTCCATTATCTTTGCTTTATAAGTAAACATGAAATGTCATCAGTTCCCCATTGCAAAGTTTTGTGGAAATGTTATTTTCTCACTATTCTCTCAAGAGAAGTTATAGAAGTTTAAATCTCTCTCCATGGAAAGGAATACATCACTATGTGGAAAGATAGGAGGATACAACAAAACTACCAATGATATAGAAAAGAAGAGTGATGTTGTTATAGATATGGAGAAAGCAGCAAGTAACGGAAATAATGTCCATGAAGTAGTAAAGATTGCAGAGGAGAGAAGATTTTTAAATGAATACATTTTCGCTGTGAGGGATTAAGGGAGTGGTCGCAAGGATATTAAGAGTTCAGGATTTGGTGGGCTTTTCCACAAAAGTTAGGCCACCTTGCAAGTGCCTATATGTTGTGAATCATAAGATAGCAATATTTTTCTTTGTGGTATGCAGTGACACGTATGCTTGATGGGTCTGTGTCTTAGTTAGGATTTCTATTGCTGTGAAAAGACACCATAACTATGGTGACACGTAAAAAGAAAAAAAATATGTATTTGCATCTGACTTACAGTTTTTGTGGTTTAGTCTATTATTGGCATGGACTGAAGACAGAATCATGGGTTTATTGAATGTGGAGACATGCAAGATTAGTCTGTGAACTGTGAAGGCAGAGAAATTAAGAAATGTAATGACATATGCCACTTGTTACATAAGCTATTAAGTGAGGCAAAGGAAGGGAATTTGATTTCTGATGAACTGTTTTATATTTGGAACTAGAGATACTGTTTCATCATCAGAGAAGGTCACCCCAGGTATTAATAAGTGGAGGGCATTAGAGGTGGGTAGAGAACTACTGATGGACATGGATGTGAGGACATTAAAGTCTGATTCTGAAATAACTGGCACTGATAGCACAGAGTTGTTCACAGACATAAAGACCTGGATTCAGAAAGAATTTTGAGGCTGGCATGGGGATTTAATGGTCTGTCTGAGATCTTTTTTCAGACAGGATCTTTATAACAGTGGAAAGACTTGGCAGATTTAAGTGACTTACATCTGCCTGAAAAGATTGTCTGAAAAGAGAGATATCATCCTGAAGAAGGGAAGGGAATGGGTAACCAGAAGAAGAGGCCTATGTATAATACTAAAAATCAAAGGTAGCAAGATTTGTGTAAACCAGAGTTCCTACAGAAAATAATGAGTGCCAAATACATTTTCTAAATAACATTTGGGAGAGTATAAATTGTGAATAAATCTTCACAGAGGAATTCATGAAACAGCAATATAGATGAAAACAGTCAAAGTGATCCCTGGTGAGTGCTATTATTCTTTAGATTAACCAGCTTTTCATTCTCTTCTATGAAAATATATGATATAGTTGGGGATTATTTGTACTGGTATGACATTCACCAGCATTCAAATGGGTATGATTGTAACAAATGTCACAATACAACAGCCAGTGTGACACTCTAGTGATTCACAACAACCAGCACATGTTGCACTGGCAAACAGGATCTCATTAGACTTACCCCAGGATGGGAATAACAGAAGAGTAATATTTACCAAATTAAACCTTGCTGAATGGAATTCTCTATAGAAGACTCAGTGCCACCAGTACTGTACTAATAGTTAATCTGCAGAAGTAATAATTGGAGCTAGTAGATATTTTGATGTGTCAGATCGTATATATTTGAACTTTGGGCTTTAATACCTTCTTAGTTTTGAAAGCTTGAAATCACCTCCTAGTAATATCAGAAACTACACCTAAAAAATCTCAGCAAGATGACCATCAACAGCTGATCCAAATAATGATTATAATAATTATCGTGTCATTCTAGACAGATAAAAGCCTACAAGAAGTGATGCCAACACAAACAACTTTTTGCAACTGAAGGAAACCGTGAAAGGAAGAAGTGGTCATTTACAGGGAAGAGCACTACAAATTCAAGTATCAAATTATCAACTTTGAAAACACTCATGCTTATAGCAATATATGGGTGGATGAGATTATCATTAATATATGTACACACACACACACACACACACAAATAACAACAATTAGTTTTAAAAAGAGGCCATAAATTTGAAGGGAACTGCTGTGTGGTATATGGAAGTGTTTGAATGAGTAAAGTTAAGAAATAAATATTGTAAGTAAATTTTAATCTCAAAAATTAAAATATAGCAACAAACATATGCATGCATAAATGAAACCTCACATACATGTGTGCACATATGAAAAGAAAATAGGAGAGAATCCTTGAAATTAGGCTAGACTAGTGATATTAGGTATGGAGATGTTAAATCATGGAGAGTTGATATTTATGAATATATAATATCCATATATTTATATTGAATAAAATATTTAAGAAATAAAAGCAGAAGAGAAAGATAGTAAAGTATGTTTTCTGGCTGTCACTTGTATGTGCACAGTTACTCACTCACCAAATTAAAAATGGTATGAATGTATAATGCTCCTACACGCACATATGAACACGCACATACACACACACACACACAGAGAGAGAGAGAGAGAGAGAGACAGACAGACAGACAGACAGACAGACAGACTTTGCTGTTTTGTTTTCTAAATACCTCAATTGTTTTATTTACCATTAAAATATTTTTGAGAACTCGGTTACCATTGAGTATATTGCTTGACCTGGGATGACTACTGCTACTGCTGCTGCCACTGTTGCCTCTGCTGTTGCTGCTGCTGTCAGTGCTGAGCAAACCAGAATGTGATCAAACTAATAAAATAACAGAAGAAATATAGCAAAAGGAAAAGTCCACAAACTACATGCAAATGCAGAGCTACACCTGTTGATTTCCTATTTCTGTCTATACTTCTCTGTGGAGAGAAAAGCTGCGACTGTGTCAATACAGTTTATAAGACATTATCTTATGCCCACCTGAGTAATTGATAAAACATTTGGTGTAATGATGTGACATTTTCCCACACATCACACAAACTTTGAATGAGAAAACTAGGTTCTGATTTCTATGTCCTCAAAGGTTGAGTGACAAAATAAGACCTCAACCAACCTTGTTGGAAAAACAATTCCAAACAAAAACATAAAACAACTTCATTAGTCATTAGGGAAATGCAAATCAAAACAATCCTGATATTTTACCTTTACACCAGTCAGAATGGCTAAGATTAAAAATTCAGGAGACAGCAGATGTTGGTGAGGATGTGGAGAAAGAGGAACACTCCTCCACTGCTGGTGTGGTTGCAAATTGGTACAACCACTCTGGAAATCAGTCAGGTAATTCCTCAGAAAACTGGGCACCTCACTTCCGGAAGATCCTGCTATACCACTCCTGGGCATATACCCAGAAGATTCCTCATCATGTAATAAGGATACATGTTCCACTATGTTCATAGCAGCCCTATTTATAAATGCCAGAAGCTGGAAAGAACACAGGTATCCCTCAGTAGAAGAGTGGATGCAAAAAATGTGGTATATCTACACAATGGAGTACTATTCAGCCATTAGAAACAATGAATTCATGAAATTCTTAGGCAAATGGATGGAGCTGGAGAACATCATACTAAGTGAGGTAATCCAGACTCAAAAGATGAATCATGGTATGCACTCACTAATAAATGGTATTAACCTAGAAAACTGGAATACCAAAAACATAATCCACACATCAAATGAGGTACAAGAAGAAAGGGGGAGTGGCCCCCTGGTTCTGGAATGACTCAGTGAAGCAGTATAGTGCAAAACCAGAACAGGAAAGTGGGAAGGGTTGGGTGGAAAAACAGGGGGAGGGAAGCGGGCTGATGGGACTTTTGGGGAGTGGGTGTCTAGAAAAGTGAAATCATTTGAAATGTAAATAAAAATATATCGAAAAAAATAGGCTTGCACTAAATCCAAAGTGCTTCTCCAGTGAATATACAAGTGATAAGGAATAAAACATAAAATTTCATTGGTTTGAATAAAGGAGCTATAAGAACATCTCCTTAAACCTGACGAAAGACCCCTAACTATTGTTTTTGTTTTGGTTTGGTTTTGAGAAAAGTCAACTTTTAATAAACCTGGAGTATTGTACCTGTTAAAAACAAACAAACAAACAAACAAACAAACAAAACCTAAAATCTGCCAGGTGGTGGGGGTGCACATCTGTAATCATGACGCAGAGTGTAAAAAGCACTCTGGGAGGCAGAGGCAGGCGGATTTCTGAGTTAGAGGCCAGCCTGGTCTACAGAGTGAGTTCCAGGACAGCCAGGGCTATACAGAGAAACCCTGTCTCCAAAAAACCAAATCCAAAAACAAACAAACAAACAAACCCCCCAAAAAACTACAATCAAATTGAACATGACCAATAAGACAAATGTCAAAATAAAACATCCTCACACAAACTAACTTGCCTTCTATGTGTGTAGACTAACTACTCTTGGGGATGGATTCTGCCCTAGAGTGTAGTAGGTATCTTTATAGACATTTCAATAGAGAAAAGTGATTTTCTCTTTATGTTCCAGGACCAGCTGTAAATTTCTTCTGTTAGGAGAGGGATTTTCTGTCTCTTCCTCTTCTCATTGTTGGAATATTATTAGGAATGAATGTACACATGCTTGGTTTGTATTTATTACTATAGAATCTTAAAAACACACACTAAATATAGTCACCATATATAATTATGGGAAATAATGTTGTTACTATACAATGTGGTCACTGAATTAAAAATCCAGTGGAAAGATTTGGTTAAATTTTATTGCGTTATTTGGAAAATGTATCTCATTGGCAACTTGTCTCTGATATATCATAGATTACTGTCAGTGCTATTATTTGTTCCACACATCCTAATAAGTAGTACCTGTTATTGCAGATATCACTTTAGTCATTGAGTTCATAATGGTAGAAGATACTCTTCATGGAAGTAAAGGAAGATATTGATATTCATCAATATCAACTAGATATTTTCCACTCTTTCATTTAAGCTTAACTTTTGTCTTTAAATCATTTGAAGCCCACACCCTATAATTTATGATGTAGAAAGTTGATGGAGGATGTATATGTATGTTATAGTTCACTCCTTTATCTTGTGTACTGTCTATTTCCAGAACAACTAACTCTTGAAAGAATAGTGCTCAGAAGAGGATAATTTAGATCACAATATTGACATATGCTCTTATGGAGCATCTGTGATACTCATTTACCTCTGTTTTCATTTCCCAGGAGATTCATGTCAAGTAAAATACTTATGTTCAAGACTGTTTTTCACCTGAAAAAAAAAAGATCACTTAAGAAACCACAAAGAACAGGAATGGAAGTATTTTATCACTTAAGATCATAGAACAAGGAGAGTTGACCAATTTGCTTGTATTGGATAATTGGAGAGATAGTATCAGTCTCTTTGGCTACTATATATGAGTTTCTTTTTAATTCCACCCTGATTCACCCTTTATTTCCACCATTTCAACCCCCTACTACTAAATAGGGGAGAGAAAAATGGATAGAGGGGAAAGGAAATAGCTCTCTGAAAATTCCAGGGTCAGAAAGAGTTCAATGTTACAGTTACTCTGTACTGATTGGGGAAGTCAAATTCCTTGGGGCAAGTTTAAACTTCACTGTTCAGATATCTAATGTCTCAATCTTCTTGTTTCTTCTTTGCTCACTACTACGTGCAGACTATGGCCAACAACCAAGCAATAACCAACCACCCACCAACTCTGACTCTTAGGACCCTAAAATTTATATACCCTCTCAAAAGTCCTCAAATTTTAAATGTTACACATTCATAGAAACTATTGGCACCTGGCAAAAACACAACTATGTTAGAGCATGAAGCAACTGAAAGTCACCTGCTAAGAACATTCTGAAGCAGCCCCATATCCCAAACCTGGGATTTTATAATATTTTTTTGTGCATTTTAAAGAAATCAAAATTACAAAATGTTAATTCAAGAAGAAGCATTCCTAGCAAAGCTTAATCGTATGCTGAGATGTCAAAGTCTTTACTAGTGTGCTTTTATATAATTTTATCTTGAGTCTGACTCTGGGGAAGTCATTATAAAATCTTCAGATGTCTGGGTTGCTTATTTGGGGATATATAGTATTGACAGTGAGTGTCACTTATGGAAAATGTGTCTTTTCCTAGGATCTGTCCACTAGAGAGAATTTTCTCAGGAGGAAATTTTGAAAGACCATGTTGAGGAAAGTGGAGCAGGCAGAGAAGCTGAACCATCAAATGTGAGTGTGATTTAATTTACAATAAAGAAGAAGTTGATATTCAAAACAAATTAACACAACATGAAATTGCAATCATTATGTGTAACATAAATTTCAAGTCTAATATTCTACCTTTAAATCAATGCAATTTATGGGTAGCAAATAGGTAAACTGTTGTTAAATTATTAATATTTCATTGGAACATATTTAATCCATATGGAGCATAATTTAATACCTGAGTCTCTATTTACATATCTGTGAAATGCTCACTCACAGATATAAATAAACAAATATACTCACAAACTAAAAAGGTTTGTCATTTTTTTAATTACACATATTTATCAGAACTGTCTATTTTACCTAAAATAGGTATTTGTATTTGTATTCTGTATGGAACTAAATTAAATTTGTAAGAAGTACATATAGTAAGTAATGTAGCTCTAAGAATATGTCAACAGATGTGAACTGTTTACAGTACCTTATCTCTTGCTAAATTTATGTTAATATCTTGAAGGAGATAAAGTAGAACACGATTAATTATCATAGGTCTCTCACCAATATTTTTGTCTTCATATCAGATGCACTGAATATTTCATTTCATGACCATTTCACCATCGATTACTTTCTGTGATGAACAGAGAATTATTCATTCATATAGAAACATAAATACAGGCATCATTTTTCCCTTCACCTAGGATTCATATGTTTATCATGTGTATGTATATGTGCATCTGTATCTGCTGTATGTATATGTATATATATATGTATATGTATATATATATACATATATATATATATATATGTGTGTGTGTGTGTGTGTGTGTGTGTGTGTGTGTGTGTGTATGTATGTATGTACTCTTTATATTTTTATGTGCAGTGTTAGATTCATGTTATTTGGCTTCCAGGAATATTTACCAAACAAAATTATTTTACCCATGGTGTTTATGACAAATAAGTGGGATCATCTTTATGTGGTTTATCTATAGTCACACTGAGGGCAACACCAATGTTTTTCATCTAAGGCCTTCAAACCTTCTTAGGGGAGCCCTCATTTATTTCATGTGCATGATATATGTCAGTAACTCAATCAAATGTATTGGAACTTTTTGTTTTCTATATAGAACATAATGGTTATTGTAAGACAGGGCAATATTCACAGGTTTTTAGAATTTTCTTTGTCATGTTTTGTAAGAAAACAAAATGAAGAAGGAGAAGCAAGAAAAAAGAATGTAGAAAGAAAGAAGACAAGCATGAAAGACTAAATGAAGGACACGTATGACATCTCAGGAGGTTCAGCTGGAAACATTTGGGTAAGCAGCAGTGGAAGGGGAGGCGAGACAGTTGAAAGCTTAAGTAAAATAAGTATTACTATAAATATTTGTTATTCTTGTTGCTGCTCTATATTGTACTTTGGAAAAACAACTTAGATTACTACAAATTAAAAGTAACTGTTCTGACCACACATATTAACCAATTCTGTGCTATGTGGAGAATGGCATCCCTGGTGCACAGTGGAATCTTATCATTTAAAGTACTGCTTTTCAAATTAAAGATTCAGTAAGATAATTGTTAAACACATTCAGTGTAGTGAGGATTTTGACAGAGGAATATTCTCATGTGGGATATATTACATGGTCCCCGGAACTGCTTATGTTTAGTACATGTTTTTGGCTCAGAAGTGCACATCATCAAGAATTCTTAATTTCAGGATACTCAGAAAAATAAATCGAGGCCTGCATATTAAGTCACAGAACAACATTAGATTTGGGGTAGAACAAGACTGGAAGTTTCCAATGACTGAATATGTTTATGGCCTCAGAATTAAAAGCAATCAACGATTTTGCTTTTACGGACAAAATCTGCAGGGGTTGTGGATGACTCAGTCAACACTGTACATGCCTTTCACATGTAACAGCTGGGTTTTATTTTTAGCATGCACATAAAAAGAAAACAGGTATTGGTATGAACATGCAATTCCAGGCTTTGAGGATTAGAGCCAGAGTAAATCCCATATCTTGCTGACTATCTAGCCTTGAATAAGAAACAGTGTCTAAAACGAATCAGAAGTAGGACAGCACTGCTTTGCAACAATATTTGCTGCACATGACGCCATATTTATTCATATAAGGTCATAATACATAGGACTGAATGCACAATTCCTTCCTGTACGATATCAACCCCACTAAAAATCTTATTATAGCTAGAGACAGGAATCATGAAGCCCTAGGTCTTCTATCAGGGTCATTGGAAGAGATACAGTCAGGCTTATTGATAGGCATTCTCATGTCCCAGTAGATGATATCACATATTTGAAAACAAATAAACAAAAATACAGACAGGACTAAATGGACTGAGTATGTATTTGTAAGGAGAGATTCATGTTAAGTTGTGAGGACATGTTAGTAGTGAATGTAGAAAAAGAAATCTAGGATATGGAATTGGGTTTTTTTTCAATATATTATGAATATTTATTTATAATTTATATTCAATATAGCACAAATATTAAGCAAATATTTTGGAAAAGATGAAGGATACTTGAAAAGCAATTCTAGAACTTGACTGGTCTCAAGCATGGGCATGTGCATGCACACAATGTACCTGTACACATTAAGAAATACACATATACACCTAGATGCCACCAATCAAAGGCAACCAGAGCTAATATAAAGCTATTCACAGTAAGTTTTTGTCATTCGGGCTAATGGAAAGCACTCAGCTCTCAGTTGGATGCATGCTCTAGCCAGAAGCTTGACTACATGCTACTCAGCAAAAAAGGAGGGCTGCTTCTGAGACCTGAAACAGACAGAGCCAGAAGAACCCCAGCAAGAGGATGCTTACATTCTACTATTTTCTTTTGAAAATAAATTCCTCTTAAACTATTTATTTACACCAATGATACTCTAAAACACACTGTGATACAGTTATTTCTTCAGATAATTTGAGCATATTTTTTTGTGAGCTGTAATCCTTATAAACTGATCTAGTGGCACAGATCATTATATAACCGTGCTGCTTGAGAAATCTGACACAGAAGGATGGCAAAGAGCCAGAATAAGACTCTATAAGTCGCAGTCACAATCAGAGTCATTAGAGAAAAAGAGAGGCTTCTTTTAAAGATGAGGACTGAACCCAGTGAATGCCTAGATCCAGGCTTGAGCTTGCAAGCCTCGCTAGAAGGATTATTCCGCTGTTAATTTTTCAAGTCAGAATCAAGTAGAAATATAAATATTTGCTCTGTTTTACTCCTCCCACTTCTACCCTCCCTCCTGTAATACCCAGGGAGGGGGGAGAAGAGAGATGGAGCATCAGCTTAGATGGAAATCTCCCAGGCAACAGCAGGCTTTCACCTTCCATCTTTAGGTTTGACATCTCGTTCCTGATTGGTTCTTAGTCTTTTCTTTATTATCATGCACACATCCCACCAATCAAAGGGAGCCAGAGCAAATATGAGTCAATTCACAGAGAATTTCTGCCAGTCAGGCTCCTGGCAGGAGTCCAGCTCTGAGCTGGCTCCAGGCTCTAGCCAGGGGCCTGACTGCAAGCTGCTCATCAGAGAATGATGGCGGCTCCTGCGACCAGCAGCAGACAGCGACAAGACACTGAGATTTTGCAGGGATGTCGTGGGACTCCCCACAATCAGAGTCACCTCTTCCTGTTATCTCTCCTTGGAATTGTTTAATCCTGCTTTGGCTTTAGGAGTGATTATTTCTGATGCAAATTTAGAGGCCTGCTTCAGTTGCAGCAAGGGTGATTCACTTCAGCCTTCATAATCAGATAGAAACCTGAAACTGCTGTCGTGGCTGTGAAGAACTGCTATATCAAGGTCAGTTCTCTCCTGTCACTGTGAGACACTCTGAGAGCTTTAAGCTATGATATTTGCTAACATTCGCTTTAATAGAACCAGAATCCTCCCAGAGCCAAGAAATTTAGTGCATTTATACTATAACTGAGTGGTAGTTCAGGTTCTTTTTCTTTTTTCTCTTCTTTGTTTATTTTTCTTTTTTCTGTTTTGTTTTTTGCATAGCTGGTAGAATGAGAGAGGTTCAATGGCGTCACTTAATGATTGTACCTCTGTTTTCCTTAGACCCTGGTCAGGAGGGAGATTTGCTCCACGGGGATATCTAGAAGAATTATACTGATGACATTAGAAATTACTCTGGAATACTAATTTAAAGGGTGAGTATCCTTAATTTTTTAAACAATAACTTTGAGGGTTTTTCACATGATTATACAATATGAAATTGTAATCATTTGTTATTGCATAAAGTAGTGATTATAATCATAGTTATCACTGATAGTGGGTAAATTAATTTTGTTAAATTGCTGAAATTTTATTTAATAATTTTTCTTTAAGAAACACACTGATTATACTGCCTGATTCTCCATGTTTATTCCTGAGAAATGGGAAATAATGGAGAAAAAGCAATACATTATAATAGGGTTCAGATTTGGGTAGTTTATATCAGAATCCATTATATTCTGTGGAGCACATCAGATGTTCTCTGTGACTAAGTGTTCTGCTATCATTCAAATATGAGAATTATATCACATTGTGTACTGCTGAATATAGCAGAGTAGGATTTGTAGTCTAAACTGATTGATTACAAAGACCAAGAGATTGTCAGGCAAAAGCAGTTAGTTATACAGAATGTAATACTTGTATAGAAAAATCCCAGTGAAATGTCCAGACATAATGCAACCTGCTTGATACCCACAAGTGTTCATGAATCAATAAAAATATCCTAGCCACTGTGAGTGCTTATTGAGCAGCATTACATCTCTTACTTAATTGTAACCAATTATGTAGTTAGAAAAGTAACTCATCACCTACAGACTGAAAGGGACATGACAGCTGTCCTGGCTCACAGGTCTCACTGCTAAGATCATGGTAGCACTTTTAGTCTCTTCAAATTTGTATATTTATAGCATCACTGTTTTTTTTTTTTACCCATTTAATTTCCTCAATGAATCCTGTGTAATGGAAAACCAACCCCAAAATACACAATAATTAAGGTGCATTTTTGTATGATTTCAATATGTAATAATTCTTCATGTACAGGGTTCACTATAATCTAGCATTTTATGCAATATATATTCATCCACAAATCTGATGATCCACATACCTTTTCTCTGTGCTGGTTAGCTTTGGTTAACTTGATATAACACAGATATATTTGGAAAAATGAATATCAAAGAAGAAATTTGTTTACCAATTTGATCCTTGTGGAATTTATTTTGGAATGTTTTCAAAATGAATGATTGATGTGAGAGGGCCCAGTTCATTTAGAGAAATTTATATTCTGAGCAGATGGTTCCAGATTATATAAGACAGCAAATTATTTGGGCCATGGTGACCAAGCCAATTAGCTCTCCACTGTGGTCCCCTCTGAGTTCCAGCATCCATGTTGCTGCCATGAGGTATTGCCCTGATTTCCTTACTATAACCTGTAAGATAAACACAACATTGCATCAATAATTTGCCTTTACTCCTGGTGTTCATCACTTCAGTAGATCAGAAATAAAACCAGTCATATTATCATACAGAAATACAAATAAGTAGAAAATCCTGCAAAGAAATCATATAAATAATCACAGAAAGAGACCCTCTAACTTTGGAATGCTGCCTGTTTGTTTAGAAGGTAGAAATTCAAGATACAGCTGTTAGAGGAACTCAGGAAGAGTTGCTGGGTATTCAGTCCCTGTAAATTACACTCAGATAAAATAAAAGATGTGATGGAACACATCTAACTAAAGTATGTGTGAGAATCTACCAGAGAGGCTGTCTGTTCCTCAGAAATTAAGTAAATGAGCTGGTTTGAACATCCAATGATGATAAGAGGATGATTGACAAGCTACAACTCTCTTATTATACTAATGTGAATAAAATAGAGCATCTAAAAAGTGCATGAGCAAAGTATCTTTTTTGTGTGTGTGTTTTGCCATTGAATGTATTATCTCATTTTAGGCTTAATTGAGATGCTGTTTTAAGGATTGTACCTAGGTGGCTATAAGGAGTGTCAGGAAAGGAGGTGAGGTCAAACAAAGAATTGATTGTGGTTGCATGGTTGAATAGATAGTACAGTTCACGAGAATATAATTCATGTGTTAAGCATGTATACAGGCTTTGTTTATTTTATTGAATACATTTTTCAAATGTTGTACCCTTTCCTGGCTTCACCTGCTCCCACAAAACCCCCAAACCATCCTACTTCCCCCTGCCTCTAAGAACCTCCCTCCCTCCACCTAACCCACTCCCACCTACCCACCATGTTTTCCCCATGCTGGGGCATCTATCGAGCCTTCATAGGACAAAGGACATTTTCTCCCACCGATGCCCAACAAGGAATTTTCCTGCCACAATTGTGGCTGGAACCATGTGAATCCCTTGGTTGATGGTTTAATCCCTAGGAGCTTGGGGGGTCTGGTTGGCTGACATCATCATTCTTCCCATGGGGCTGCAAACCCCTTCAGCTCCTCCAGTCCTGCCTCCAACTCCTCCACTGGGAACACTGTGCTCAGAACAATGATTGGCTGCTAGCATCTGCCTCTGTATCTGTAAGGCTCTGGCAGGCATTTAAATTACAATTTTTGGTGTGTAAGACAACCTGCAGTATCTATAGAACTAATAGTGGTTCTTATAAGTTTTAAATATCAGACATTTATATAAACATTGAAAATTGGATTGTTAACTTGATGTATCATGTGTTTGTTTCAGAGGACAGTGTTATGGAATCAGTTACTTCCTTCTACTATGGGTTTTTTTTAATTGAAATTGAATTATCCAACATGGTTTAAGGAAACATAATTTTAATTAATTTGTCCTCTTTCAATGACACTTCCAAAAATACCTGGATAATTTTTTAGGTATTCAGATGATGATGATGATGATGATTAGTAGTAGTAGTAGTAGTAGTATTTTTATCCTCCTCCTGGTTAAATCTTCATTCCTCATCCCATTCCTCTTCTCCCCATCTCTAAGCGGATGTCCCCAACCCTCCCAACCTTATCACGAAGAACACCCTACTCCCTGGGGCCTCATGTCTCTAGAGGGTTAGGTGCATCTTCTATCATTGAGGCCAAATTAGTTAGTCAGCTCTGTATATGTGTCAAGGCCTCATATCAGCTAGTGTAGGCTGCCTGGTTGATGGCTCAATGTCTGAGAGATCTTGGGCATCTAGGTTAGTTGAGACTGCTGGTCTTTCAATTGTGTTGCCCTCCTCCTCAGCTTCTTTTAGCATATAAAGAGATTAAATATGTTTATTTATTTGTGACCAGTATTATTAAAGCAGATATCAATGTGAATATTTGAATTGTTTTGTTTTGTTTTCCTTATCCATGGACCTTTCTAGAATGCTTTCTATTAGAATATATTTAGAATATATTCTATGTATATATTTATTCCTAGAATAGAGGATGCTACTGTTAAATGTTTTTCAAATTTATTCTGTTTACTTCAAAGTTTGGTCCAATTTTTCACTATTAACAATATACAGGGCCAATTTGTTTGTTTGTTTGTTTGTTTGTTTCTTTCTTTCTTCCTTCCTTCCTTCCTTCCTTCCTTCCTTCCTTCCTTCCTTCCTTCCTTCCTTTCTTTTTCTTTCTTTCTTTCTTTCTTTCTTTCTTTTTCTTTCTTTCTTTCTTTCTTTCTTTCTTTCTTTCTTTCTTTCTTTTTTTTTCTTTTTTTTTGGATTTGGCTTTTTTGAGACAGGGTTTCTCTGTATAGCCCTGGCTGTCCTGAAACTCACTCTGTAGATCAGGTTGGTCTCCAACTCAGAAATCTTCCTGTCTCTGCCTCCCAGAGTGCTGGGATTACAGGTGTGTGTTACCACCACCCAGCAGTGCCAATTTCTTGATTTTCAAAGTATTACTTTGGAGTAAAAATTATATATATATATATATATATATATATATATATATATATATATATATATATATATATTGAAAAATTAAATTTGTAGAACATAAACAATCGATAAACTAATAAGATAATTTTCAACAGAAGTAACAGCTGGGATAAGGGACATAGAAGGCGTATGTGACAACCAAAAGTCATACCACCCCCCCATAACATCATAACAAATCATAACAAATATAATAATTTGTTATTATATTAAACAAATATAATAGTTTAAACAGAAAGCCATCAAAGAAGGCTATTTTTTGTATTTAATCAGTCTATTTGTTTACATCTCAAACGTTATCCCACTTCCTAGTTTCCCCTCCACAAATCTATCATTCCACATTTGCCTTCTCCTTCCTCCCCTTTCCCTCATGAGGGTGATCCACCACCTACCCACCCTCTCCCACACCACCACTCCAATGTCTCACTAATCTGGAGCATAGAACCTCCACAGGACCAAGGGCCTCCCCTCCCATGCTACACATTATCTGGACCCATGAATACCTGCCTGCACACTCCGTGGTTGGTGTTCTAGTCCCTGGGAGCATTCGATTGTCTGTACAGCTTATGTTGTTCTTCCTATGAAGTTGCAATATTCCTCTGCTCCTCCAGTCCCTCTGCCAGGTCCACTAACAGAGTCCTTGAGCTCAGTCTGAGGTTGAACGCCAAGAATCCATATCTGCTTTGGTCAGTTGCTGGCACAACCTCCCAGGGAGCAGCCGCACCAGGATCCTGTTAGCAAGTGCCTTTTGATAATGGCAACAGTGTTGGGTTTGGTTTTGCAGACAGGATGGATCCCCAGGTAGGGCAGTTCCAGGATGGCTCCTCCTTTAGTCTCTGCTGTCTCTGGTTTTCCTTTGGACAGGAACATTTCTGGGTTAAAAACTTTGTAATGTGTGGGTGGTCCCATCTTTTGAACTGGGGCTGTGCCTGTTTACTAGAAGTGGTCTCTACAGGTTCTATTCCCCTTTTCTGCACATTTAGGCTAAAGTCATCTCCATTAGGTCCTGGGAGCCTCTTGTTTCCCCAGTGTATGGGACTCTTCAGTGACTATCCCCAATTCCTCATCCCCCACTGCTACATTTTTTTTAGCTTTTCTGACCCTCTGTACCTTTCTCCCATTCCCTCCAGTACCTCATACTGCGCCTCTTATTTCCTCTACCTCTTCTCCTCATCCCAGACACTCCCTCCCTCCCTACGGTTCATCCAGCTTCCCCCTCAATGCAGGACCAAAGCATTCATGACCTGGTCTTCTTTCCTTCCAAGCTCCATATCGCCTCTGGGTTGTAACATGAGAATTTTGAGATTTTGGTCTAAAATCCAGTTGTCAGTGAGTGCATACCATGTGTGTTCTATTTTTTTCTGGGTTAGCTCACTCAGAATGGTCTCCACAATTAATAGCTTTTGTCAGGGATACCGGTAGTGAAAGACAGAGTTTTCTTTAAGGGGCTGGCCACTGCTTGTTTGACCATGTAACTGAGTATACAGACCACACAGATTGGATATCTTTCCTCTTCTTGTTTTTTGAAGGTTTCACAATGGTAGAGGCAGACCTGGAAAGACAGGGAAGGGAGGGTGCTCAAAGTTCATAATATGAAATTCACAAATAGACAATGAAAAATAATATGAAAATAAAAAAACAAAAAATTAAGGGCTAAGTCACTTCAGAGTTCTTGGAAACTCCTAAGTGCTGACTTGCATGAATATATTCAGGGGCTTGGGGAACATGAAGCTGTGTTTTTATGATCATCACTTCACTATGATTTTTAATAAGCATAGACATTTCTTGTTCTAGTGTTAGTCCTCAGCACCAAACTTACAGTTAAGACTGAGCGAGATGCTAACAGTTAGACCCTTGGTGACACAGAAGATTCAGATCAAGAGCATGAAAGAAGATGGGTGGGAGTTTCCAGATGGCCTCATCCCTCACTTTCTAGAAGGCGTCCCTACATATAATGTATGGATCACTGAATCTTGTTAAAGATCTACATACCTGCAAAGAGACTACCCACCTCATGGAATAAAAATTTTAGTGACCATGCACAATATCTACTTTCAACAATTAGAAGACAGTCTAATTAGAATTAGAATTGGGAAGACAGTCATAGCTTCTATGATAGAAATTTTATTTTACTTTGATGCTTATCACAGTGTTTGTATTGAATAAGTGTGAAATGTAGGATTTGTATTTGAACTCTGAATTTGGTTCTCTGTTGGATCAGTAGTTTTATGGATATTTTTTCCCAGCATGCCTTACTTTTCCAAAGAGCTAATGACATGTTCCTTTGAGTGGGCAGTTTGCCCTCTTCAAAATGTATCCCCAAATTCTCTGCTAATTTGAAACTGTTCACACACAAAATAATGCAACATAGTACATCCTATATAGCATTTTACATTAAATCATATGTAATATCTCTTAGATTTGTGCTTCCCTTCTCAAGACTGTTTAGATATGTGATACATAAGACAGAAAATATTGAAATACTGCATAGTTTTTACATAGTTCTATACTGATTTTGGAGAAATGGCTATTTGTAACATTTACTTGTTTAGTTTAGACATTTCTGCTAATGTCACACTATATTTCACATATTCCTGTCAGTAAATTCTTATTTCTTATGTTATTTGTGAGTATATGAATCCATTGAATGATCAATGTTCCTGTGGAATTCCTTTGATGCTATTGCATGTCGTGTCATATATTGTATGATGGTTGTGATTATTTAGGTGTAGGAATTTTTTTTTTGGGGGGGGGCGTTAAAATCCTTAGCAGGGGTAATTGTGTGGAGTGAAGTAAAGCAGCGAATAAGATAAAATATTGACTGGAATTATCTATACAAAACTTTAGTGCTAATGAGACACTAGGCAGATGATTTGCCATTTGACCAACCTATGTTAATTACATATATAAGAATTATTATTTTAAATTTTTTATGAACCCTTAAGGCTAATATCAAATAATGAATTTGAAATTAGATATCAATTCTTAAGAGAAACACATGTACACATGTGTTGTAACTTCATATTCAAATTATGATTTAAATTTATGTTTCAAACTTTTGAAATTTTGCAAAGAAGATGTGTAAATTACCATGGGATCATGTATCCTGAGAAAGGTACAAGAACTAGGAACAATGACAGTAAGAGAGCAGAGTAGAGCAGAGCAGATCAGGGAGAGCAGAGAAGTATTTTTTTATCATGAGTCTACTTTTTACATAGCTTTTTTTAGGGACTTTTATACTAACAGAAATAAAAATATAGAAGCCTTTTTTTTTTCTTTGAGCAATAAAGGTTGGAGTTTCTTTTTCATTTTTATTGGATGTCTTCTTTATTTACATTTCAAATGTTATCACTTTTCCTGGTTCCCCCTGAAACCCTATGTTCCACCCCTTCCCCTGCTTCTATGAGGTTATTCCCACACCCACCCAACATCTCCCTCCTCCCAACCCTTACATTCCCCTTCACTGGGGCATCAAGCCTTCACAGGACCAAGGGCCTTTTCTCCCACTGACACGCAACAAGGCCATCTTTTGCTACATATGCAACTGGAGTCATGGGTCCTTCTATGTGTACCCCTTGGTTGGTGGTTTAGTCCATGGGAGCTTTGGGGGGGTCTAGTTGGTTGATACTGTTGTTCTTCCTATGGGTTTGGTCCTAATTTTTATCCAGAATAAGTGAGTACCTTTTGGGTTGGCACTTGTTCCATGTACCTTTTTCATGGGTGCTTTTGCTACATCCACCAAAGATATGCATGCATGCATGCATATTTATCTATTTATGCATATATTCACATATGTGTATTTGCAAATACATATGTAAGTATAGGTGTGTATATGTAAGTGTACATGAGAACTTATGGAATGATTGAGTTGGGTGGTCTGGCCTGACATATCTGTGTATGTATGAATGTATGTATGTCTATGGATATTTGCTTGTATAAAAAAAATGTTTGCTTCTGGGAGCACAATTTTCTTTTCCTGGTTCAACAAAAGTCAGTATCTCCAACCCTCCTTTTCACCTGGCAAGCTAGGGGCAAGGCTTCTGGACAAAGATAAGGGAACTCTAACAATCCTGTACTTCATGCTGTTTAACAACTAGGTGTTAATGCACATTAGTAAGCAACATTTACTTTGCCAAAACTATGTTTTTACCCCCTGAAAATCACTGACAATTCCCCTCATTGCTGCCTATGAAGAGATATCCAGTACCTGGACAGTTCTTGGGACATTCCTAGGTCAGGTGCTAGACAAAATGCCTCCAGTACCAGCTAAAAGCAAAGGATTAATCTTCTTGAGTCTGAGGGTGATGATATGGTCCATACTACGTCTTAATAGCTGGTTTTTCCATTTACCAACAATACAATATTTTCTTTAATTGAGAGTGTATATTTGTTCCTTCCTTTTTTCTTGTTTTGTTGTTTTCATCATTATATACTAGGAAATTACATATTCATTTGCATTTTATAATTACTGTGACATAAACAATCTTAGCATACCATACTCTCTGTAATCTAGGTTTATGAGTTAAGACATTGATTTTTTATTGATTTTGTTTGCTTACAGACTATATACTGGAGAAAAACAGATAAAGGGAATATTTACTACAGCGGATTTTTGAATGGTGAATCTTATGAAGGCAAGACAAGATCAGGAATTTCCAAGGTGAGTAATTATTGAAGGGTGACATACACAAGAGACAATAATCTATTTAGGTTTGCTTCCATCAAATAATGTAGTTAGTCAGCACACTATTGAAATTTAGAGTATACAGTACAGGAATACAAAGACTATCTGGAAGGTTTTAGAATACATCTTCTATTGTCATACACATTAGGAGTCATCAGTAATGTCTCTCCTAAGTTTTGTCTGTTTCAGTTAGGGTATCTTTTGATCCAGAGGCTTTATATAGTACAGCACAAAAGTCCAGACAAAGTAAAATATAACTTGTAATAGGCAAAAGGAAGCATTTTTCAGAGTGTGCAATAGATGTTGCTGCAACCTCAAATTCGTGAATAGTCGCAAAAGCCAAAAGAGGTAAAACACTAGGGCTTAAATGTCAGATTTTTCTGTTTGGAGAAAGCGGGAATATTCTCTTTCTAGATACTTACTTTCCATGATAAATGGGTATTTTTTCTAGTTTCACTGTACGTCAGTTCCTAATTTTATTAATCCACTTTCATTGCCACCCCTTTAACATGGTATATATAAATAGGACTTCTCAGAAGTGAGAAATTCTTATTGTCCTTGCAGTAAGAAGGGTTCTTGAAAATGTTTATAAGTAATGTTGTGGATAATTCTCTTGATTATTCTGGAGACTGTGGCTACCTTTTCTCTAATTAGATGCCCACACAGCTATCCCACCCATCATAGGCATTGGTCAGTTTCTTGTTGTAAAGCCTCTGTCTCTCTGTGAGTACTTCTATATAATCATGGATTACTACTACCTATAATGCTTGGATGCATGTTTATGTAGTAAAGTATCATAGTCTGGATTGCTATTAATAGGCAGTTGGTATTTGAAAGTTGTCAAAGTAGTGATCAAATATCAGTAGCATCAATGCAGGTCCATTCTTTGAAACCTTGCTGACTGAGACTGAAAGGAAGTTTCATCTGCATGTAACCAGATTTTGTTGGTAGACCCCACACTCAGTGCCATTTTAGATGTTTCAAGTCCAGAAAGTTAGCTCCTGTCTCTGGGAAATACCTCCAACCTGCTCATCTGAGGACTAGACTGGAATGTGATGAGTACCAAATGCAGGCAAGTGAGGTATTATCAACCCTATCTCTTGGTTATGGTTGATGGTGGGATCATAATAGCAATTGTTTCTCTAGCATGTCTTTGAATTACTCTGTGGCACAGGATAGTCTTCTATATCATGTAATTAAACCTTGAGAATTTAGCTATGCCAATTTGTAAAAGACATCCAGCTGGACTGGCTGACTGTTTATATCTCCAGAACAAAGTGAAGGCAAAAAGAAGACATAACCTGAGTATTCAACCTTTTCTATTAGCCATCAATGCAACATTACAGTTGCTCTCCAAAAGGAATTCAAGTATATGAGGCCGGGGTTTAGTGTAGTCAGGATTCATTTATTCAACTATTGGAAATATATAATATATGCTGAGTAAACTTTTCTAGGAAAAGTTTTTTGAGTGGGAGTATCCCTTATATGACACATAGTGACTTGCACTCAGTGCTTTGTAGGTCAGACCAAAACGTCATTGAATCCTCAGTGGTAATTTTGGTTTTGCTTTAAATTGGTTTGTCTAGATATCTTTAGTAAACACTTCTTACATCTGTTCATATGGGAAGGGATTTTGGTAACACATAGGGTAGTTATGATAGACAAAAAATATGTTTATTTAAGTGGGAATCTTTACCTCTGGCATTTTATTTGGGAATGTTGAATACGAGTTAATTTACAAGGTTTGTGTTCCTTGTATTTACTGAACCATTCATCTAATCATCAACAACAATATTTTAAATTTTATTCTAATGTTATTCTAAAGAGATTTATTCCTCTCACTTCAAACTCTAATGTTCTGCTTTTCTTTTTCTGGATATTTTATTTATTTACATTTCAAATGTAATCTCCTTTCCCCATTTCCCCTCCAGAAAACCCCTTTCCCATTCCAATTGCTTCTATGAGGGTGCTCTCCCACTCACTCCTGCTTCTCTGCCATGTCATTCCCTTAATCATGGGCATTAAGCCTTCACTGGATCAAGAGCCTCTACTCCCATTGATGCCCAAAAAGGCCATCCTCTGATACATATGCAGCTGGAAACATGGGTCCCTCCATGTGTACACGTTGGTTGGTGGTTTAGTCCATAGGAGCTCTGGGGGTCTAGTTGGTTGACATTGTTGTTCTTTCTATGTGGTTGCAAACCCCTTCTGCTCCTTCATACTTTCTCTAACTCTTACATTGGGGGCTCCCTGCTTAGTACAAAGGTTGGTTTCAAGCATCCAGCTCTGTATTTTTCAGGCTCTGGCAGTACCTCTCAGGAGACAGCTCTATCAGGCTCCTGTCAGCAAGCACTTCTTAACATAAGCAATAGTGTCTGGTTTTGGTGATTGTATATGGTATTGATACCCAAGTGGGTCAGTCTCTGGATGGCCTTTTTTTCAGTCTCTACTCCACCCTTTGTCTCCCTAATTCCTCCCTTAAGTATTTCGTTCCCTTTCCTAAGAAGGACTAAAGTACCCACACTTTGGTCTTTCTTCTTCTTGAGGATCATGTGGTCTGTGAATTGTGTCTTGGGTATTCTGAGCATTTGGGCTAATATACACTTATCAGTAACTGGATACTATGTGTCCTCTTTTGTGGATGGATTACCTTATTCAGGATGATATTTTCTAGTTCCATCTCTTTGCATAAGAATTTCATGAAGTCATTGTTTATTAATAGCTGAGTAGTAATCCATTGTGGAAATGTACTACATTTTCTGTATCTGTTCCTCTGTTGAAGGACATCTGTGTTCTTTCCAACTTCTGGCTATATAAATAATACTGCTATAAGCATAGTAGAGCATGTGTCCTTTTTATATGTTGGAGTATCTTTTGAGTATATGACCAGAAGTAGTATAGCTGGGTCCTCAGATAGTAATATGTCCAATTATCTGACAAACAGCAATACTGATTTCCAGAGTGATTCTGTCTGCTTGCAATCCCTCCAACACTGGAGGAATATTCCTCTTTTTCCACATCCTTGCCAGCATCTGCTGTCACCTCAGTATTGGATCTTAGCCATTTTATCTGGTGTGTGGTGAAATCTCAGGGTTGTTACAATTTGCATTTCCCTTATGACTAAGGATGTTGAACATTTCTTAGGTGTTTCAGAAAAGTAAAGCCCTTGACATGGGGATGAGACACACAACTGAAGCAAAGTCACATAGAGTAGTGGAATTTTCCGAAGACATTTTTAGTTGGAGTTTGTCTCTACCAATGCTTAAGAGGTTAATTGAAAGAGGAGGGAATGTTTAGGTGCAATGAGGCATGTCATTAATGTGAGTACACATAGGCAAGGATTGTCTATAGGGAAAAATCAAAGGATTGCACGTTTGCTTATATGGTATGTGGACCATTAGATTTTGGGATACTTGGCATTTTTAAGGACCCCTCCATGCACAAATGGACTTAAACCTGTCAAACAAGCCCACCATGCTTGTTCAGTGGGATAACCCATTTAGAATGAACATTGTAGGTCGTCTGATTGCAGAGGCGCTGGTGTGACAAGGCAATTTTCTCCAGGCAGGTGCCTTGCCCTGATATGATCAGCAGGGTTAAAGCTGGACCTTCCTGGGACCATCTGCATGCAATATCCTTCTTGGACTCATCAAACTTGGATATGAAGCCAGCACCTTCATAAAAAGTTGGTCTAGCTCTATATTGCATAAGCAGCAGGAAGTAGTCATCTCTTGCTTAGAGCCATTTAGAATCTGGAAGGTCTTTATCATCATTGACCAGAGTGGGTCGACTGGTTCTGTATGATTCAGGAAAGACTCTGGGGCAGGGTACCGCCACTCGGGAGGAATTAGGGGAATGGCAGTTGCCAGTCTGAAGACTGGCTTCAGAGCAGATCTTCTCTGGCCATGGCCTCTTATTACCAGATTAGGATTTGTCAGGTTCAAGTTTTGTAGCACAGCTACTGGCAGGGGCTTAACAACTGATTTTGCCAAGAGTCTAGAGATAAAAAAGAGCCTGGGACTACTCCCTGCAGGGACATGTAGCTGAAGTGTCCATGTCCTTACAACTTCCCACCCATTTGCTTGTTTCCCACTATTCGTAAATCTCAGTAAGACCTCAGACTCGCTCTCCTGCCAAGACACACTGATGAGGTCTTCTTTCTACACTCCCCATGTTTTTAATCCTGTAACTGTTATCTCACATCTCCAGGATGCAGTAGAATTGTTCTGGGCCCCACATGTAACAGTCCTTTTTTCCCCATGGGACATACATAAAAGGTTCTCCATGATCATGGTGGGCATGAGTGCTATACAGTCTGTTGGGTGTCAGGCCATGAGTTTTCTGACAGCCAGCACAGATAAAAAGATTAAATTGGGAAAACAGGGGGACCTGAGATGCTTTTTTAATATTAGCTAATTGGGCACAGTAATCCAAAGATTTTCTATTGTCCAAGTCAGGTCATAAGGCTCTTCAGGTTCCTAGCTTCTGAGTGGAGACTTGATCTGGGGGCAGCAGTGCACACAGTCAATTGAAACAGCAGGTTCATGACCTGGTTAATTTTAACTTGAAAGGATTGGTGCCCTTTTGAACTTTCCATTCCAGCAGTGACTAGTGACTGTGAAGTCCGGCAACATTCTTCTGGTGAGAGAGGATTAACTGGTCTTATGTGACTGCAGTGCACCCAGGCAGGGATCCTGTCCATTTTTAAAGCTGTCAGTGTAGTCAATATAACAATTTATGGCCCTTTACAGCAAGTCTCCAACAAGTTCTGACAAAATCTCTTCATGTAGACTCAATCTCTTAGTTGAAATTTGTGGGGTTCTGGAACTGGGTCTGCTTCTTGGAGGGTATGCAATTTAGGCCAAACCATATTATGAGCCCATTGGGTTTCCCTGACCCTAATTATTAACTCTTTATCTTTTAATCCTACAACAACAGCTGATTGAAAATTAGGCACAATAGCAGCAGGAATACCACACATGATTTCAAAAGGGTTAATCCTAACCAATAAGGGGAGTTCCTCACCCAATATAGGGCAAAGGGAATGAGTGTCAGGCTGGGGGTCTCTAAGTCTAATTTGGTCAAGGCCTCCTGCAGTGTCTGATTCATTTGTTCTACCTGCCCTGAACTTTGGGGTCTGTATACACAATGTAATTTCCAATTTGCCTCATTGTACTTCACTGCATCCTGATTCACCTTGGACAGGAATGCTGTTCCATTGTCTGACCCTATCATTTGAGGGAATCCATTCCTGAGTAGGATATCTTCCAGCAACTTCTTAGCTACTATCTTTGCAGTCTCCATCTTTGTTGAAAAGGCTTCTGTCCATCTGGAGAAGGTATACACGAACACCAATAAGTACTTGTGGCCATATTTTCTTGGTTTGATCTCTGTAAAATCAGCTTCCCAGAACCTCTTACCTCACTGGATATTTGTCAGTGCTGTGGGTGTTGGTTAATTGGCAAGCTTCCCAGCTTGACATATGTTCCTGATAGCATTTTCCATATCTCTGGAAGTGACTTTTGATTTTCTCACTTAATCTGCCATCATCTTAGTCCCATATGGGTGATTCTGTGGATCTTCCTGAGTATATATCTTCATGTAGAGCTTCATAAAAAGTAGTGTGTGAGTTTTTGTAGCCTTGAGGCATGTGGGTCCAGATGAGTTGACCATTAATGCCTCAGGATCATGCCATTCAAAGGCAAAGTATTTTTGGCTTGTGGGAACCAAAGTTAGGCTGAAGAATGAATCCTTTAGATCCAAAACAAAATACTAATTTCAATCTAGGGGCAGAGAGATCAACAGTTTGTAAAGGTTAGGCACTATGGGATATATGTCGATCAATCTGTGATTAACTTCCTATAATCTTGGATAGGGTGGTAATTATTGGACTTTGGCTTTTTTTCAGGCAATAATTGGGTGTTCCAAGCTGACTGACATGGTCAAAGGACTCCCACAGCCAGCAGTTTCTAGATATGGGGAATTATTCCTTCTGTGCCTCCTGGGGCATGGGCTGGTGGATTCATACTGGATATGCTCCTAGCTTGAACTCTACAAACAGGAGGTCGGTGTTTTGCCAGTCCCATACCCCCAGTTTCTGCCAATTCCTGGGGGAAATTTCACCAGCCAAGCATGCAGGCCATGTTTGGGGCTGGCCAGTCATATGTATAGTCTATACTCAGTCTCAGAAGCCAGATAAAGTGTAAGCATCTGGATTGGGTTTCTGTTCCAGTCTGTCAGCCAGAGTTTCCCAGCATCAAAATGAATCAGGGCTCTCATTATAGCTAGGAAATATTACCTCCAAAAGGGGTATGGGCATTCAGGGATTACTATAAAAGAATGGGACTTTCATCTAGCCCCCAAATATAGCATTCTTTGGGTAGTCCATGAATATTTTTTGATGCCTGTGACCCCCTGGATCCAGGATTTCTTATTAGACAATTGCCTTTCAGCCTCCACAAGCACCGAATGTTGGGCTCCAGTGTCCACCAAGAAGTCCAGAGGCTTCTTCCCCACTTTGAGTGTGACCCTAGGCTGGAGGAGGAGTTCTGAGCCCCAGCTCCCTTGGTCTTCTTCTTTCTCAGTAAACATGATTCTATTTTTGAGTTTTTTCTTGGAGCAGTCTCTGGCCCAATGTCCCTCCTCCTTATAGTAGGTACAAGGGTTCTTACCTAGAGCTGGTCGATGGTCGGAGCTCAGGACTCTTACCAGCAGCCTTCTTTTGGCTCCCTCCCCTCTGCAATACCCCGGAGCTGGTATCTCCTCTCTCCTGGGTCCAAATTACCACTGGCTAGCATGATTTTTGCTTTATCTGTGCTGAACATCTTCCTTGCCTTAGCCTCCATTTCTTCTTATTTTCTCTGTTGTGGTACACTCTCTCTGCCACTCCTACTAAATCTCTTATTGATTCTTCTCCTAATTTTTCTAGTTTTTGTAGTTTCTTTCTAATGTCCAGTGCTGACTGGTTTATAAATGCCAGCACCACTGTTTTAGACTTTGCCGTGTCCTTAGGATCTAAATATGTATAAAGTCAGAAATCATCTATAATCCCCTTAAGGAACTCTGCAGATTTCTTATTATCTCCCTGCCTGACATCATAAACTATAGCCAAATTTGTTGACTGCTTTTTAGCAACCCTGAAGCCAGCCATCAGAGACTGGCAATAGACTCAAAGAACCTCCCTATCTCTCCCGGTGTTATAGTCCCAAGAGTTCTTGCGGGGGAACCCCTTTTTCCCCCTTTTTATTTTCTATATTCTTTGTTTACATTCCAAATGATTTCACCTTTCCCAGTTCCCCCCCCCCCTGCATATGTCCCATAAGCTTTCTTCTCTCCACCCATTCTCCAATCACCTCCCTCCTTTTTCTCTGTCCTGGTACTCCCCTACAATGCTAGATCAAGCCTTTCCATGATCAAGGCCCTCTCCTTACTTCTTCATAGGAGTCATTTGTTATGCTAATTGTGCCTTGGGTATTCAGAGCTTCTGGGCTAATTAATATCCACTTATCAGAGATTGCATTACATGTGTATTCTTTTGTGGGGCTAAGGTTAAAAACTCAGGAGACAGCAGGTGTTGGCAAGGATGTGGAGAAAGAGGAACACTCTTCCACTGCTGGTGGGATTGTAAGATGGTACAACCACTATGGAAATCAGTCTGGCAGTCCCTCAGAAAACTGGACATGACACTTCCAGAGGACTCTGCTATACCTCTTTTGGGCAAATATCCAGAGGATTTCCCGGCATGCAATAAGGACACATGCTCCATTATGTTCATAGCAGCCTTATTTGTAATAGCCAGAAGCTGGAAAGAACCCAGATGTCCCTCAGTGGAGGAATGGATATCGAAAATGTGGTATATTTACACAATGGAATACTACTCAGCAATTAAAAACAATGAATTCATGAAATTTTTAGGCAAATGTTTGGAGAGGGGAAACCCTTTATCAATGGATGGATTCTGGGTTGGAGTGTCATTGACACCCAGGACGTTCTTCTGGACCTGTAGGATGATGTGTTCTCTCTCTTCTATGGTAAAGAGAATCTGTAGCAGTTGCTGGCAATCATCCCAAGTGGGTTGATGAGCTCTTTACGGTTTTCAGAGAACTTAGCATGTTCCCTTTTCCAATTTTAGAGATCTGTTGTAACAAAGAGCTAGTAATGGTAAGGATGTTTCTCCTTTTCATCAATTGGTCCTGTTGCTCTAAAAGGTAGGATGGTGGAATCAACCTCTGGCACCATGGTGCCACACCATGTCTGCTTCTGGTCCCCTGAGTTGGGCCTCCCTCTATCCCTGATTCAGACTCTAATGGAACCTGCTTTGGTGAATACATAGGAGAGAGTAAGGCTGGTGCAGGAACCAATGGCCCTGCTGGAGGAATGCCTTTGTACAGCTGTGCAGGCTCCAGATGCAGATGGAATATGCAGAATAGTTAGAATAGTTAGGGATTCTTTGAAGGTTTAGGCAGAAGGGGACCGGAAGGTGGTTTAGGTGAGTCATAATTCAGTCATGATACCATTTGGCAGGGAAGGAACCATATTGCTGAAAGAGGGATTCTTCTGACAACAAGATAAAGAGGTTATCTTTAGTGGGGCTGTCGTGTACTACTTTTATGGCTGTCTATAACTGTGGCCTAAAATTGTCCTTTATCTTCTATGGTTTAAGTGCTGGACTCTAATCACTCCACTCCAAGGGCAGACACCACCTATACCTGGTTATCTTGGAGAGTTGGTCTTCTAAGCACTACTAGAGCTGGAGAATCAGACACTTAGCATTTACACCTTTTTACTTTTCAGTTTCTGTGACATAAACCAGTTGAATATTTTAATATTAATAAGATTCAGGTAAAAGAATTAAATCACTGAATCATCATTTATTTGTTCACAGATTATGAATATGAGAATTAGAGCACAAAAAAGAGAGAGAATTGGAGCACAAAGACACATACTTTCTTGTTCTTGTGTTAGCTTAATTTTCTTCCATCCTTCCTTCTCCCTCCCTCCCTCCCCCTTCTCTCTCTTTCTTTCACCATTTATCTTAAATAAGCAAGGGACAGTTAAAACTTATTTAAGATCATTGTACTTGGATAATGAAAACATTTTCAGAAGATGTTCTTTTTTTTTTTAGATATTTTCTTTATTTGCACTTCAAGATGTTCTATACATACCAGATATGTACATCAGTTGTAGAAATAGCCACTCAGTCCTGGAGCATCAGGAGAATCATTAGGGTTAAACACTGGGGCTCTAAAATAATATTGTACTTGTCTGAGCTCATGGGCAGATTTTTTCCCTAAATTCTTGTTTCTTATGTCTAAGAGTCATGTGTTGCATCAAGTTTTCATTCTCATTTTCACAATAGTTTTGTAATTTATTCAGTATCCCTAACAGTGCATCTTTTCTTATCCCTCTCCCCGTACTTCTCAGCTAGGGAGTAATCAGTGTTATACTAATGGTATATAGAAACTTTGCAAATATCTACAGGCCATGTCATAGATCCCTCTATCCTGATAATCATTAGGGTTATCATCTTCTGCAAACACATATACATTTTATTATACCATCTCCCTGTAGCTGCATCCATCTCATTTTTACAGTTCCACTTAAAAGTGATTGCTTTCTGTATGGATGTTACTCTATCCAACCTTGAACACTTTACTCATGGTGGTGTAGTAAAATATCCTAGGGATTATGGTTATTAATAGGAATATTAGTTTGAAACCTGGACAGTTGTAAACAAATATCAGTTGCCTGAATGATTGCCAACCATTAAAACTTTAAAACTTTATTGACTAATTTGGAAATGGCCCCTGATTACCTTGTAACTAGTTCCTGTTGCCTTTTTTGATACTATTCCTGGACACAGATGTGGAGCTCAAAATTTTAGCAGCTCTCTCACAGAATAACCAGCAACGTGCCCATCTGGGAACCAGACAGAAATGTGATGAACACCAAATGGAAACTTATGAGGGAGGAACAATCAATTTGCCAGTAAAATGTTGGTGATAATTCAAATAGGTTCCCATGTATTCTACAAATGATGACCTTAAACAAGACTAACCTGTAAGCCATGCAAAACCTTTAGGGGTATAATTGTACGAGGTTATGAAAGATCATCCAAACTTTGCTCATTGATGGTTTCCATGTCCACATAGAAGAATAAGCAAAAAGAGTAACCGTATACTTAATTTGTGTGTGTGTGTGTGTGTGTGTGTGTGTATGTGTGTGTGTGTGTGTGTGTGTGTGTGTGTAAATTTCAGTTGTGGATGGTTCTTGAAAGCCATCTTTCCATCTGGAGAAAGACTTTCTTGCCCAGCTTAGTTTTGGAGTTCACACACTCCAGTCAGTAGTTTATCACTTGTGTATTGGAAATAGGCCCAATAATCTTATTTTTTCTTCAGAGCAAATTTTTTTTGCTGAATTGTAAATTAGTTTGCCATTGGGAGCAGTTTTGGGTATTAGGTATCTCTCTCACAGAATAAAGGAATATTGGCAGCACTAGGGGTATTTTGTCTGTAGTGAAAAACCAAGGGTAGCATCTTGAAAGGAAATTGATGGTATCCTTGAGATGATGAATGAGCAGGAAATTGAAATACTGTTATATGAAACAGTTTAGTTTGCTTAGAAGATATTTTCATAAGTCTTCCTATATTCTATTTAGAGTCATTAATTGCAAAGGCATAGCTGCTATGCTGGGTAGTAATAAAGACTATTGTGAGGCAACCACACTGGGGATGTCTTTTTGGGAAATCACTGCATGAAAGCCTTTTTCTATGTAAATGTCTCAATGCTGATTGATGTGTACTTATTTGCTGCCAGCACTGTGAGTCACACTTCAGGGAGTGGGTATCATTGATAATTATTTGAGGTAACATGGCTCCTCCTGTTTGTAAAAACAGATTTGTAAGATGACAGCCCTGAGTGATATGTTTGGTGTTTGTTGGAAAATCTGTGAAGAAATTAGGTTGACATCTTTGGTATTTTCTTGTAATACTGCAAGTAAATTTGATAAAAGAGTATAAATAGAGGTGTTTGCTGCTTATTTATTTACTTTATATGAAGATGAACAAGCAATAAAAGGAGATCTAAATTAGACAAATAGGAAGCACACAGATTAATACGCCAATTCCAGAACCCATGAAAGAGTCTTTTATTGATGAGGAAGGGAGTGACATAGAAAAATAAATGATACTCCTTATTTGCTAGGTGACATTTATAAACAGCAATTTAGTGAGGTACCACTTAGATAGAATTCTTGATTATGATTAGGTTTCACAGACAATAATAATCAAAACATTGAATACAATAATTCCTATTAATACAGAAAATATTTAACACAGCAAAGAAATTATCTTTTACATGCTGATGTATTACAGAGGGAAGTTGTGGAGAAGAGACCTATCTGAAAGCCATGGGAACAGAAAAATTCAGTAAAAGTACTACTCTATTTACTTTGAGGTAGAAGCCATACAACCTGAGGTAGTCCAGGGAAATCAATCCCTAGTGGACTGTTTCATATTTGCTATCAGAGATACTTGTGCATCAACAGAGAAGGGCTCCCTAGGTTTCACAGAATGCAGAACAATAGAGATAGTTCTGGTATGACTGAGGAAACCAGGTATCAGGAAATAAATGTATGATTCCTAGGTCCATGTAGCTAAAGTATAGTCTGTACCAGAAATCAAAGAAAGAATTAAATTCATTCAGAATCTCTTGACTATCATGAAGGTTTGATAGATTTTGGAGACTATTTACAGGTCAGTATATTTGCAATATTTGAAATCAGTTGAGAAATATAATTGATTGAGACCAGGATGCTAAATATATTTCTATAGAAGAAACAAAATACGGAGAAGATAAGACAAAAGACAAACAGGAATAAATGAACTTGGGGAACCAACTTGTGCTGGTTATGAGTTCCTAGGGGAAGTATTGAAAGAAAGCTCAATTCCTTGCTAACGGAATTGTGGGAGGCTTTAAAGACTGACAGAAACTCAAATCTACATCCACAGTAAAGCAATATAGGGGACAACAAGTCAGTGAATGGTGTGAGTAATTATCTATTGCAATTTTTGCCTAGTATCCTGGCAATATTTACCCATGAACTACCTATTCATACATCATTTGTGTTACATTTACTATACCAGTGGTTCAAGGTTTGGACAAGGAGCAACTGTATAGAGAGTAGGTGAATATTCAATAAGGCAAGGCTTAAAGCCATCTCTAGTGGTGTCAGGTAACTTGTTTTAAGAGAAATTAATAGTAGTTTAAAAATCATGTAGACTGGCAATTCTATGAAACATGTTTGTACAGATGCTCTCTATACTAAAATAATATTGATATCTAAATTCAAAAAATCCAAATTGTACAGATAAATCTGAAGATAAGATGAAGGCAAAGGAAATATACAAAAGGAAATGTATCATCAACTTACAAATTGGTGAGTAATCTCCACCTTAAAGGAGAGCCCTATGAGAGGTTTTTGGGTGACAGAAGAGAATTAACTCAGGGTCATAGGGCACAGCCACTTGGGGAGGCAAAACTTGAGTTTAACTATGCTTATCCAAATCTTAACCACCAGGGCAGGTATGTAAGGTAGCACTTAGGCACTGCTTCAGGGGTGCAAAAGTGCAGTCTGAGTTTTGGGAAAGCCAGAGCGGGTTCTGGGGTCCCTGGGCATGCTACTAGGCTGGACCATGGCGTTCTCAGACTCTTGAAATATTCCTATTGCTGAGGAATTGCTTAGAGCATGATACATGGGTAAATAAACTTAGGACTGGCCTGAAATAGTTTGTCTCTCTGAGCTAGTTTTATAATACCAGTAAATCCCACTAAGTATGTTATAGAAAATTAAGTCCCAAAATCTGACTTACTTGTAGATCTTCCATATCTAACAATACAATTGGGAATCAATGTATATTTACCTCGTGCAATAATGCCATGAAGGATTTTGTATGAAATCAAAGATATTATTGGCTTAATTGCCCATTCTATTATTTCAAAAATTACATAGGGTATTGGTAACTTATATAAATACCTGTGACAAAGGAAGTCATGATCTCCAGTGAAGACGCATCCATCTGTATTGAGTATATGTAGTAACACCTATTATTCCTCCTACATTTGTGTCTACTATCACAGACCACTTTTATATTCCATGCATATTTATAGTTTTCCATTTTTTTAGTTTTCATCATTTCCTTTCCTTGTACCTCTCACTAGTAAAGAAACTCTTAAGATTTTTAAAACCCAGGCTCCATAAACTGAGTTTTAATAAAAGTGCTTCATGGTTCAGAAAACTGCTAGAGCTGTATAATTGGCAGACATTGATACAATACCTTCAAAAGGTACTCATGTGGAAGAGGGGGAGTAGAAAGGATTGGGTATCTAAAGAAATGGAGGAACATATGAAGTTACCCTGCTCTCAAAGAACAATAGCTAAAAAGTTTAGGGCAATCAACTGGGCCAGCATGGAAACAGATATGCTAACTTGACTTGTTGTTTATTTATATCACTCCCTAAATGACAGGACAGGTCAGGATATTTTCACTTGAGGACCCATGTGCCCTATAACTAGCATGCAGGTTTTACCTAACTCAGTGTGAAATTGTGTCTGTAATATCCAGACCATGTAAGTTTGGTGTGGGGAATTATCTCCATCAATTTAGCCTGTGAGACTCATAATCCTAGATTTGGGAGGGCATTCTAGTCTGTTGCAGTACATGTATCATAGTGAAGATACCACTGTGAGTAGCCAATCACTAGTGCTCTGTAAGTTAGTAAATAGAGTCATGGGGTTTTAAAGAGAACCTTGGTGGGATTCTATGATGGTTTACTTTAAGGCATCATGTACTTTCACATCTACTTAGTGTAAGTATGTATATTTTTCTTTAGTTTTTAATATTTTAATTCAGTTGTATTTTCTTCTTTCCTTTCATTCCTGCATCCTTCCATTATAACTTTCCTTGTCCTTTATTCAAATTTATGACCAATTAATTCTTTAGTATTGTTACACACACACACATACACACACACACACACACACACACACACAGAGAGAGAGAGAGAGAGAGAGAGAGAGAGAGAGAGAGAGAGAGTACACATCCACTTTATTATGTCTATTGTCTTTTTCAACATACATTTGGGTATCATTTTGGTGAGGCAGTATGGGTGTGAGTTCTGGAATGACAGTAAAGAGCTTGGTTCCTTGGCTCTTACATTGCTCCTTATTCTTCATTTATAGTGACTCTGTGTACGGTCACTCATTGTAGTCAGTCAGTCCTTGTATAGTGAGCTCTTATAGAACTATTCATTGACTGGGTTTCACATTATGTTTCGATTAGATGTGGTTTCTGAAGTTTTTTTTTTTTTTGAAGTTTTGATTGAAGTTTTGAAGATTGAAGTTTTGACTGTTTAAAGGAATGTTTATCAGCTAGATTAGAAAGTTAATTTGAAATATATGTTGATCTATATGATGACTTGTATTTATCATTATTATTTTAGATAGATAGCTAATATGACCACTTCAGATGTTTTCAGATATCCCATGTCTTTGTTTGGGTTTCATTGCTGGGAATAGACATCACAACAAAGGCAAATCATGAAGGGGTTTGCAACCTCATAGGAAGAACAACAATATCAACCAACCAGACTCCACAAAGCTTCCAGAGACAAAGCCTTCAACCAAGAGGTACACATGGCCCCAGATACATATGTAGCAGAGGATTGCCTTGTCAGTCATCAATGGTAGGAGAGGTCTTTGGTCCTATGAAGGCTCATTATATTCCCCAGTGTAGGGAAAATTGAGATCAGGGAGGTGGAAGGAGGTGGGTGGAGGAACACTCTCATAGAAGTAGGGGGATGGAGGATGGTTTAGGGTCTATCCAGGAGGAGTAAACTGGGAAATAGGATAACATTTAAAATGAAAATAAAATATAAATCCAATAAAAAGGACAACATTTAATTGGGGATGACTCACAGATTCAGAGGTTTAGTCCTTTATCATCAGGGTAGGAATATGGCAGCATCTCGGCAGGTATGGTGCAAGCAGAGCTGAGAGTTCTTCATCTTCACCTGAAGGGTGCTAGTAGAAGACTAACTTCCTGGCAGTTAGAATGAGAGTCTTCTATACCATACCCACAGAGGCACATTGATAACAGGTCCAAACCTTCTAATTCTGCCTCTCCCTGTGCCAAGCATATCTAAATCACCATACCTTCCTCTAACTTTGTCTTCTTCATTCTTTATTTACCACTCTTCACCTCATTTTTTATTATACTATATTTGTCTGTGTACAAGAGGTTATCTGCTGAGATCTCTGGGCAGGCCAGGTGGTACAGTTCAAGTGAAGGAGAAAGGGTGCAATCCGGGAGGGGAAATTGCCTCCACTGCTTCTACTGCTGCAGCTGCAGCTGCAGCCACTGATGCAGTTGTTGCTGGATAGTGGACTGGTTGCACTTTGATGAGTTGAGCCAGACTGAGCCAGTGGAAGGCTGTGTAGTCAAAAAGGGGTGTAAAAGCAGCAAAAGTTTCAGGAGAGGAGTTCTTTCCCATGGTAGTGTTACAACTCTTATGACAGACACTCTTAGATAATATGGAGTAATTCTCTCACACACCTTTATTCCTTCTGGATATGATCTTATATACAGTTTGGGGGTGGGGTGGGGTCTGACAGTAGGTGCTACCAGTTTGCTTGGTCTGAGATATTAGGGATGCCTCATATACATGTGGAAGGGCTCAAGGTGTTGCCACTAAAAGACTAATGGCCACAAATCTCTCTACAGAGGTGCTGCAGATATATGACAGGGGCTTGGTACAGAAAACAGGCAAAGCTCCTGCGATGTCTTCAGGCTTCTAGCATTAGCTCAATCCTACCAGGCTTCCTCTAATATTCCACCACCCAATACTAGATGTTCTATGTTTTCTCTATCCCCTATATCCTCATGATTGTCTTATTCCAGAAAATTCCTCATATTTCACACTTCTATATTGTGTCTTGTGTTCCATCATACTCTGTCATTTCCAAGAGCTCATTATTCTTTTAATAATCCTGTTTCCTATGGATAGTTCAGGTTATGTACCTCTGTCTAAAATTTTGTGCTGGGATGTAAAAACAGACATATCATGTTGCATTATTTTTTATTTTGTATGTTGAATAGCTCACATTCAAACCACATATTGTACATCGTAACAGTGGGCCAATACAATACCAAAGTGTATACTTTAATTTAAAGTGGGCAGCACCACTACTAGCTTACCCTATATTAAATGCTGGTTAAAAATTTCTTCCATATAGGCAGACATTACACCGTGCTTCTTGCTAACACAGTAACTATCAAATATCCTAAATAGAAATCCTATGTATAGTGCTCTGAAGAACAGTAATGACCTTACTTAAAAGACGAAAAAAAAAAAAAACAGAATAAAACAAAACTAAAGAAAAAATAAACCAAACAAATCCTTGATTGAAGATCCAACCTGTCACTGGAAGGTTTCATCCTAATGACTTAGAGGTAATTTTCATCTATTTCAATTCTTATATCCCAGTACTTTTTTATTGGTAAAACTCTCAAATGAGTTTCAACACATGTATGATCTGTTATGCCCTAGGGCACTAGACGACAGATTCTCCAAGGGAACTCAGTCTCTCCTCATTTATTTTTTCTTTCCCGTAGTAACAAAACAAAAAGTTTTTATTGAAATGCTTAACAATGCTGATTGTGAAACTGGAGGTTATATTAGAGAAGAATTGCACAGATTACGGTCTGACACTGAGTGGGTACAGTTGAAGATCCCTAGTTTCTGTTTCTGAACCCCCCTAAATGACACAAGAAGTGTACCACATAAGTGCATCTATTTTCTTGGATGGATAACTCGTCCCATTCTAATCACAATTTAGCCAGAGAAAATGCTATTTCTCCCCTTGACAGTTATTTTAGCTAAGATCTGAAAAGAAATGATGGACCAATAGATAGGCACATACTTAAGAAATACCTGGTTTTTGAAAATGTGGCCTTTTTTACTGGAAAAATTTTCAAGAACAAAGTGAAGAACTTAATGGGGCTGATATTAAACAGAATCATTAAGGGAAACAGAAGTATACACAGGGACCAAGAAAATTATCTCAAAAGTTATTTTTTATGTCTTTGGCAAATATTCAATTGTCCATACAGGGAATCAACTCAGTGACCTAAAAATGACAATATCTATTATGCAAGTATATAGCCACCTTTTAAAATTTCATACATAATTACAAAGTCTTTAAAAACATATTGATTAGTTCAAAGCCAATTATATATACATATACATCTATATGTAATTATATGTATATAAATAAGTACATATACACACAAATGACCATTTAGATCTCAGATTTTAACATATGAAGACAGTTAATATGTGAGAATAATGTTTATACAGATGCAGAAATATCAGTGAATATAAATGAACATGAAAATTATTCAATTTAACAAATATATGATAAAATGTAATAGATATTTTTTCCATTAATATGTCTTACTTTTATGAGTTCTTTTGAGTATGTGAGCACATTGTTTCTCTTTTATTCATGATACTCCTATGACTATTATGCTGTATAACCTGAAAGTTTTCTTACATTAGTTCCTTAACATACTGAAATGGAATGTCACAAGTGGCCCACATGTATATGAGACAAAGGAATGAGAATCTGTATCAGACAAATAATGGTTTTTGAGGGACAAAACATGCTCAATATAAAAATAATAGAGATGGCATATATTTGCATTGGTATGAATGATACCATGGGCACAGAAGACTGAGTGAAATCTAGTCCCCATGTAATCTATTTACTGAGTAGATAGTAATTGATTTTCTGCTATGTAGTAAAATATCTATGAATTTTCACTGTTATCTGTATTATAAAATTCAGAGATAGAAAACATTGGAGTCGTACAAGGTGATACCACATGTCATGACAAGGCCTTCACACACTTCTATAGCTTATATAGACCAAGTTATATAGTTGTGGAGATAAAAAATCTGAGAACATGAATAGCCAATAGAAAATTATAATACTATTTTGGTACTTTTTAATGAGGAAATACAAATTTTATACACTCATAATTCTTTACTGAATTTAGACTTTTTGTATTACAGCTTTCTGACATGAAATATCTAAAGACTTTGTACCCTCTAATTTTGTCTATATCAAAACCCAGTATCATAAGATTACTTGTGAGATATTTCTGTTTATAGGTAAATGTTATGATGCCTTATTGCTGTTTGATATTTCATTTTCATTTTTGTTTCGCAAGACTGTAATTTTATTACTCTGGTGCATATCTTATTCTCAACAAGTTTTAATTATCAAGGGGAGCATGGAGAGAGGAGGAATGTAAGACAAATGTGTTGGTTTGGTGTGAAGAAAACATTAATATCAAGAAAGAATCAGCATGGTAAACACTTTATCACACAGCGGAGCTATTTTGGAAGCAAACTTGATATGGTAAGGGGATAAAAGGTTAGCAGAAGGACATGACCATGGAAATGCATATAATCACCTGCTCATGAGTGGGTAGATGGTGTATGTCTGTATTCACACATGTGTGTGTGTGTGTGTGTGTGTGTGTGTGCGTGTGTGTGTGTGTAAGAGAATGTGTATAAGGAAATTTGGAAGATATTGGGAGAAAGGGAGGTGTAAAACAATAGATAGAGGAAGAAAAATGATGGAAGGAATGGGATGGCATAATGGTTAGGTTATTCTTAACCTAAAGCAACCTAGATTTAATGGAGTAGGGAGTGCTTAATTAAAAGATTTTCTATATCACATTATCTTTTAGTTTTGTCTGTGAGATATTTATTTGATTGGTGCTTGATGTTGAAGTTCAATTCTAATAAGTCTTCTCCATTGGAGAAGTTGCCATGGGTTTTATTAAAAGGCAAACTCAGGGGGTCATGATGAGTTTTTATTTATCTCTTATGTCCAAGTACCTGCCTTGAGTTCTGATTTTGCTTTCCCTTAATGGTGGTTTATATATTCTAAACTTTTATGTATATTATTCATACACACACACACACACACACACATATATATATATATATGTGTATATATATATATATATATATATATATATATATATATATATATATATATATATATAATTTAAAATATATTCCTTATGTTTCTGTTGGTCTAGATTTTACAATGATATTACTAATACAATTTACTGCATAGAGAACATGAAAGAGAGAATATATATGTACATGGGATGGTTGCAAAATCTGTTGATATTGCTTGTCCCTACCTTTGGGCTTAGCCTTGTATGAAAGATGAAGGCTTCAGGAGGTCACTTGTAAATAAAAGCTGATGTTATATATGTATTTTTCTCATAGAAGGATGTTACTAGAGAAATAACTCATATATTGTTTTTCATCGTTTCTGAGGTGTCTTATCATGAAGAGTTGAATACACACACTAGCTAAGGGGAACCTTGAGGTACTTGTAGGAGGCATAAAATTATAAAGGTTGAGTGTACTGTGCTTAATAACTATTAAACCCATATATAAATGCATACTAACACTACATAAGATGGCAAGAAATCATCATGCCATTTGCATAATTATTGTTTATAATTTTCTTAGAAAATCAATCATCAGATAGTGAACTCATCAATCTTATTAATTTAATAAAATGTTATTCCGTGGCAAAAATCAAGAACATTAACATGTCTGTTGGCAGCATTATGAGTCATGGACATCTTTTAAGGAGACTTAATGCAGAAAATAAACCAATTTTCATCTTGGATATCTTTTTGTTTCTCAGTGATCATGTAGTTGGGCAGATTTTGACTGGTGTCAATACCTGCATGAGGCTGCCACTTACAATCCTGCACTCTTGCCAGCCATCCTACCATCACTCTGAACATGATCATCATACTTGCAGCATGCATGCAGTGCTGTGGCCCCATAATTGTCTGCCCTGAGGAGGGAAATCAGTAGTAGTGGTGGCACAATGACAAGGTCTTGGCCTGTTGCCTAAACAGCAGTCTGGCATAGCAAAAACTAATGGAGAAAGCCAGGCCTAGTGTTGGCCCAAGCTTACTAGTGGCTTGAGAATTTCTCCTACTCATCAAGAATATGCTCCTTTGTCACCAATGGACTTCCACATCTGTCTCCTCCACTGAGTTTCCAGTATATCTTCTCTCTGTTTCAAGAGCAGATGTTCCATCATCTTTTATTACCACTACAGGATATCACATTTAAAAAGCATTTTCCCATAAGCCCTCACTTTTTTTTTGGTTATTCCACAGATGCAAATACTGTCTGCCCAGCAAGCTCACCCTTTGCTGTCAAATCTCCCCATAAAGCAACTGTAGGTCTTTCATGTTCCTCAGAATGATACTGCAGCCCTATGAGTGCTTAAGGTCACCACCATCTTCCAAGCATTCACATTATAATGAATATATTATATTTTTCATTATAATCATTAAAATGCTTTTATAAATATGATATATTTGAACACACTTATATAATTTGGTAAGCAATAAAAGTTGTGTATTGAAGAAATTGGTCACTACTTAAGAACACTTTTGATCTTAAAAGAATATTTGTGCCTCATGTTTCTACTCTTTACCTGTATTCTCAGGCTATTTACTTGTACTTTTTGATGACAGTTTTACAGTATATTGCAGACCCTGTAGCTTGTTTTGTTCATTCTTTTCCCAAAGACCTTGTAGAGGAATGTTATTAGTTTCATAATAATTACAAGAAAAATAAACTTCTAATCAGCATTGCATTAATCCTCAAAACCACCACAAGAGCCCCTATGGAGAAATTGTCATATGACCTTTGAGGTAGGCATCCTTTATGGCCTCATTTAGGATGTCTGAACAGAAAAACGAGTGGTGCTTGAGTTAAAATTTTCAGATCTATCATCATAATCATCATCATCATTATTATTACTATTATTATTGTTGTTGTTATTAAATATTTTCATCTTTTACAACCTGAGGCAGGGGAGGTCATGAGTTTCAATGATTTTGACATCCCATGGAATAGTTTGAAGGAGCAAAGAGAGGTAGAAATGATGTAAATACAGGATACATACATAAAAATTTAATAAAATTATTTGAATGTATCAGAAAGTCTTTAGTCTGCTACTAACTCAAAGTTCTGTGTTCATTCTACTGTGATTTCTTGCTTCTACATCCTTTGCTCCATTGTTCCTTTGAAAGGAATTTTACAGATTTCCTCCACTTTTTGTACCTTAGAATTCTATTTTCTGTCTCTGGAAGATAGAACTTTAGGCTATAGAATTGATATTTCAAAAGTTCTTACCTTATATTAACTTTAATGTATTTCAGGCCTGTTTTTTGAAATACTATTACTGTTGGAATATTACTCAGTGTGTAAGATCATTTTACCTTTTATGTAAGTGTTCTAGACAGAGAAGATGCTTTTGTCTTTGTTTTGTATGCAGTAGAACAGAAGGAATTTTATTCTACCCTTTTGAGTCTGCATATGAATGTTTAATAAATCAACATTATATTGTCTAACTACAGTCCCATCAGGTGATAGCCAGTCTATAAAGATTGATGCCCTCTGAGCTTTATGATAAACCATATCTCAAAATATTCATTGGTTATTGGCTGAAGAAGTTAAGTGAAATAGTCTCTCAATCCTGCATGCCTGTGTACACACCTCATGCAACACAAGCAAATACATTCGTATCTACCTGTGCCACATGACACGTAATAAGTCATTTCTGGGTTTTTCAGACAAGGTACTATCTATACTTTAGTGGCCTGCCAGTTTTTATAGAGTCCTGACTTGCTTCTGATCAACAGAGATTTCTGTAGTCTACCCTTTCTTTACTAGGACCAAATGCATGAAACACTAAGCCTAGATTAAGTTCTTATTTTTAGCACTAAGTTTTATTTCAACCATGTACACTTTAGCCATTAAATAGCTAGAGAATATTTTGGTTATAGTTACTTTAAATACAGAAAGTGTGCATTAAATTCTATGTCTCAACACTTGGTGTCTAGATAATGGGTTAGTATTGGCTTTTTTCATAGCCCCTATGAATTAAGGATGAATTTTACCATAGGATCAAAAGCAATGTATGAAGTGTTTATAAGGGAATACTTTTAATATCTAATAGTTTTGGTGACTTTATGAATCTTCATAATAGTAAGTTTCTAATCAATGAATCTGAACATTTAAAGTGCTTTTATGTATCACCATTAGATAGTTTTAAAATGCATTGGTGTTTATTACTTTAGAATATTTATTATAATTTATTCTGTTAATTTCTTATATATAAATGAATTTTACAGTGAAAATAATGAAAAGTAATGACTACAAATATATCAAGTTCTGTTAGCTAATAATTTTCCTGCTATAAACATGTTGATGTAAAATGTTACTTAATCATTGTTCTATCAATACTGTAAACTAAATTTTACAGCATAGACTCTCAAACTAATCTCTGCTTTATGAATATTAGCACATGAACTTAAACTGGTTTGCAGTTTCAATTACAATCATATTTACATAGATGATCAATACTTACAAGGGTCACTGCAAGTAATACAAATTTATTTGCTGTTCAGTGTAAGGCAATATAATTTTCATAAAACGAAAGGATATCATAAAGAGGAATTTGAAAAATGCTCTTAGCACATAAACCAATGTTTTCTATAAAGTTAAGATTATTAAGTTACATATTTTAAAACAAGCAAGATTTGTTACTAGTCAAATATGATAGTAATTAAATAATATTCATTCTAAAGGTTTTATTTGAAATTTTATTATGCTTTTGCATAATCTATAAGGGAGGATTTTAACTCTTTTACTTTTTTATTTATTCTTTACTCCTTTTTTTAACTGTCCAGATTTTATCCCTCTCCCGGTCTACCCTCCGACTGTTCCACATCACATACCTCTTCTCCCCGACACCACCTCCCACACCTCTTCTACTCCGACACCCCATCTCCAAAATGATGACGCCATTCCTACCCCCACCTCATTTCCACACTACACCCACCTCACATCCACCTTACCAGACCTCCCCACTCCCTGGGTCCCCAAGTCTCTTGAAAATTAGGTGCATCTTCTCTAAGTCCACACCTGACAGTTCTCTGCTGTATATGTGTTGGGAGCCTCACATCAGCACATGATAGCATTCAAAAATCCTTTCAAGAGAGTTATTTGAACTTTAGTGTATCAATTGAACTGCTTTCTTTGCATAATATAGTAATTAAATAATATATATATAATATTCTGAGATATAAACAGATTGCATTTCTTTCAATTTTAGTTGTTTGATGTATGCCTTGTGCTTCTATTATAGGCTCTTGCCATGCTGCTCACTGTAGTCTTTCAAACTCATCTCTGAAACCATGATTCCTCTTCATACCATGAGAAGCTAATGGTCCAGGTGCAAACCACAACACTCAGCTGCTGGTATTGTAAAACACCTGCTTTCCAATATTCAATTTTGAGATTTGAGTTCTGGTGTAAAAAATTTGATACAAATTGTGTGTCCTTTTTAAAAGTCAGGCTTCCCTGAAATTATATTTAGATCTAAATATGACTTTAGTGCTTAATATATTCCATACACAAGAATTATTGCCTTTGTAAAACTTATAAATCATTTTCTTTGTTTTAATCTTTGGATATTTAAAAAATGAAAATTCCAAGTATTTACTTTCCAAAATAAATTGCCTTAGGAAGCCTTCTGGGACAATGTCCAATTGCTTCTCTGCCTTTTGGCTAAATCAAGTGTAGGACAATGTCCAATAGAGGTGTCAACAATTGTCATTGTTGAATATTTTTAAAAATGCAAATATGAGGTATTTAAGACCAGTTTAGGTGTTATTTCCACTATGATAATGCTTTTTGCAACTAATATTTGAGTGTTTTTCTTCTAATCATGAAGGTAGCTAGGGATTCTCAAATATTTTTCTTTATTTTATTATTTAAGACTATAATGTTGATTTTATCATTTCTTGTTTTAATGTAGTTTGATAATTGAAATATTTGCATATCTTAAACCTATATAGTTAGATAAAATTTTAGTATCGTAAAAATCTGACTATGTATTAAGTGTTTGGACTGCACTAATTAATATATATTTCATATAATATTTTCAAATAATATATTTTGCTCACATGCTTTCTAATTATCAAACTTGTCTCAGATACTCCCTACCTCCTTACCAATACAACTTAATGTATCCCTCTTTATATACAAGGTCCCTCTTTCTTATATCTGTCTGTCTCTTCCGGTAAAACAATAATTAAAAATGAAGAAAAGAAAGGAAAGTAAAAAAAATATAAAGAAATTGAGAAAGGAAGAAAAACAACAGAATGGGCCTTCTCAGCATCAAATTAACAACAGGACATTAATAAAAGAAGAAGAAGCAAAGACCCACAAAGAAAAATGAAACAAGAAGAGATCATTTTTGCTGTCCCTGTACATGAGGGATGCTCAGAAGCATGGTTGATAAAACAATATAACTGCTGACATTCAATTGTTAAAAAAAACAAACAAACAAAACAAAACCAAAACAGAAAAACAAACAAACAAAAAGCCTAATTTGTTTTCTTCTCCACAGATATCACTTGCAAATACCTTCTTGGGTAAGGGACCTTCTTTTTGTCTACGTTCCCTTCCCACGCTGGTATTTTTGTCAGATTTGAGCTCGTTCAGACCATATATGGGCTGCCAGGCTCAGTGACTTCCTATGCCTGACAGTAAAGGCTTTTCTGTGAAACATTGCTTGCGATTTCTGGGTTTTTTTTTCCTTTTTTCCTTTTTTATTTAAATGAATCACCCTTAGGCATGTTTCAGTCTTTTGGAATTCTTCTCTGCAGAAATCTGTGTGGCTTGGCAAGGGGGATTGATGTATGTCATTAGGACTCATTTTATTTCTCTATTCCTTTACCAGAAAGAGAGAAATAACATTTGGCATATGCCTATGACATATTTAGACTCAGGTTCCTGGTCATATTAGTATTCTGATGTATGTTTTCCATATCATGAATTTGGTCTTAAAACAATGCAATGGAGTCGAATACTCCAATACTGTTTACATCAATGTATCTTTTATGACTGCTGCTAGATTTGTAGGTTGTGATATTGATTATTACTTTTCTTCTTCAGTAGCATATAGCTTAATGTTAAGCCTTATAAAATGCAGTCCATAATCTTGAAGCTTCTAATTGGGTACTAGATATAGTTCACCTATTAAATAACATAAATAAGTACTATCTTCAGCAATTGGTCCTTAAAATCATGATGTAGAAATTTAATTATAGTTTTGGAAATGGTACTTGATGTTTGAGTAGTAGACTATAAGACCCGTATGTTCAATCACTCAAAAACTCATTAGTGTAACCAGTTAGATATTTGATTTCATATTATAAGATTTATCATTATGGGAGGAATATCTATCCAAATATGGAGCAATTTCATTGCAATTCCATATATATATATATGTGTGTATATGTGCTATAAACTTCTTTGATTTATTCTTGTTTCATACATGAGTATTGTATTTGCTTTATTTCTACCATTCCTTCTCCTACCATTATCCATTCAATGTTTTCTACATTATCAAAATGATTATTACATTCTCTATATAACTATTGTTTAAATATTAAAATGTATGAATAATGACTCCTCAATGTATATATTGTATTCTGTACATTATATACATACATGTATATATTCATGGTACATGTACCCAGAGAAAGATATTCTCCCTCTAAGCATCTATGATTTGCCTATTGTTTTTCAGCCAAGTATGTGATATGAAACTTTCTCATATTTGTGGCAATATCAATTTGTATTGTCATTCATTTTATCTTTCATAGATATGCATGTTTTCAAGATTTAATGTGTGTGGCTTTCTTATTGTACAGAGAAGATACTTTCCTCACAGTAGACATCCTGTTCCTTTGGATTTGACAATCTGTTTGCCTCACTTAGGCAGTGTTGTCACAGTCTTAGAATAATTGTGAAGTTTGCGTTATCATCATTTGGGTCAGAATCATCACTGTCATGGTTCTTTGAAGTTTATGCAGCTATGGAATTCTGCAGTGGTCATTGTGTGGTGCAAAATGAAGGTATCCCTGAAGGTGATAACTAATTGTATTTATGGGTATAACAACAGAGTTTTAAAACACATTTAGAAATCATAATATTTCAGAAAAATTAGCAGGTGAAAGATGTCTTAACCATCACTGCATGTACCAGCCTTGTGTAGTAGGCCATGTTTATTGTGCTAGGCATAACATTCTAGGATATTTATTTATTATAATAAATGGCTGCATTGCTGAACAAAGACATACTTAAAAATTCAGATGTGTCTTTGAACACCAAGACACTGATAACCTTCTCTGGGTAAAATTTAACAAATTATAGCAATAGAAAAAGGTGGTAAGATCAGGCAGTTTACTTTGAAATTTTGTAGTACTTTTAGCTGCAGTGTTTACATTAACACAGCACATTTGCAAAGAGTAAATAAATAAAGAGCAAGCAGTCTGAATGATATAGGTGTAAGGGCTTCATATTGTAATAAAGTCTTAAATAAAACGTATTGTAAACTATAGCAAATAAGTTTGAGGATTTCTACTAAAGACTGAAATAAAAAGTTAGGAGAGTCCCATGGGCTGCTCTTGTTCTATTTTATGTATGGGGAATCAGAAAAACTTTATAGACACTTGCACATATCCTAAGATTTCAGTTCACTGATCACAAAACAAAAGGTCAAACTGGAGTAATACGGAGGACATAGAATTATAGAAGATATACATGTTTACCTAAAAGTGAATATTAGTGTAGTTCTTGAGCTATATTCATTAATTCAATTTTTGCATTGAAGGTTGTAATATGCACAGCTAAGTAGATGGCACAGTCGGAAACACGCATGAGAAAATAGGAGCTTCTGAGCTTTGTTTCTAGAATACACATATTGAAAACACGGCATTCAGGTATTATCATGCAATCCCAGTGTATTTTGGACAACTGATAACAGGAACATCTCAGTGTTTTACTAGGCAAATTGATAAAAATATTTGGCAAATTTCATTTCCTTGGAAAAACAAAATATCATATCAGGAAGTGCTAATGTATTGGATTATTATGTGATTGATATTTAAGCGCGACATCATTAATGTGTTGTCATCATCTGTGATTGTATGCATAATTATTACACTATATCCTGTCAGTCTAAATGCTAAGGCTAGAGGCAGAATATATGAATCTCAATCCCCATCAGACAGGCTATTTGCATTTAATGAGCCTATGGAAGATAGTCAGGTGTTTTCGGGGATGCTTGCCTTGAAAGGAAATCCATGTGCCAGTAGATAATCTCATATCCATGCACACACAAATGTCTTAAATTAATTCAGTTGTTATTAAAGAGAGAGAATTCTTTTTCGAATACATTATTTCATTTATTAGTATTGAATAAAAATGTTGAGAATATCAATCGACCCTGAGAAATAATGATTGCCCCTTGCCTGCAGACACATGTGTAACTACACATTTAAAAAAATAAAAACTTACAAAGAATTGTTGAGAATATGCATTTATTTTAAAATCTTTTCTAAAATAAATACCTATTAAACTATTTCTTTATCATTATGACATGGTGAAAATAGCCTAATTAGATACGGTGTAAGTAGGGCTTAAAGGCGAGATTTCTTTTTCAAATCGAAGCAGCTTTTGGTAGGGCACTCTAATAGACACAAATATATTATGTACTGTTATAATTCAAGCATATAATCATAGCAAATGGGGAAACTGACAAAGGCAGATCACAAAGAGTCAGCAGCATGCTGCATGTAGCATCCTAGACAGAATCAAAAAGAGACAGACAGAAATGGAGGCTTTCATCTAGATAGCCAGCATTCATTCCCAGGCATCCAGATATAAGATTAGCTCTAAGCACGACTGGCAGATTTTGTGGATTGTTAATTAGAGCCAGTACTCAGGGTTAAATTTTATTCTTTTTAATGCTTTTCACTTTCATTTTCCCTGCTTCTGCTGCAACACAAAGGCGGGGGTGGGGTGGAGAGATAAATGAATCAGCTGCTCTTGTGGAGATATCTCCAAGGTTACTGCAGGCTTGCAAGCTTTTGCGTTTCATGCCTGGGCTTGAGATCTCTCTCCTGATTGGCTCTCACTCCATTCTCTATTTGAATGTAAATACTCCTCCAATCAGAGGCAACAAGAGGTAATAAAAATCTCTGCAGCTAGGGTTTTCACCAGTCAGGCTCCTGGCTAGATTCCAGGTACCAACTGGTACCTGATCTAGCCAAAGCCTGACTGTAAGCTGCAAAAGAAAAGGAGGACTGCTCCTGAACCACGCAGGACTCAGAGGGAATGAACAGTATAGGCAGAGATTTTTCTGGGATTCCTCACACTCCTGCTTAGTCACAGGCTCCTGCTTCCTGTGTAGGAAATGGGAATCTGCTTCTGAAGCCACTGCTTTGTTTTAATATCTGGCATCCCTGTCTCAGTCCTGTAGTCCTGCATCAAATGTAAGGAACGTGATACAGTTTGAAATCCATTTCTGAGGGAGACCATAGAGGTGCTGTTCTTTACATTTCCTTGGGGTCATGCTTCCTTTCATGGTTTTGGAGGTTCAACTGGTTTTTTTTTCTGTTCTTTTCATTTTTTGTTCTTCTCTCTTCCCAGCCACAGGCTTTGTGCCTGCCCCTTGCTCTCGACCCCTCAACCTCCTACTCCACTGCTTTTCCATTTCCCTTCAGAAAAGAGCAGGCCTCCCAGTAAGGTCTGAGGTTTGCAGTAAGCCTTGACTCATTTTGCTTTTGAAAACGACCGTTTTTATATTTCATTTTCTCTTCTCTGTCTGCCTGTACCATTCTATGAACTCCAGCATGGCACAAGAATATTGAAAAATCAGTCTTCCCTCAGTGGTATCAGTCTACTGTTTTGTACTTTCACTGAAATAAATTTACTCACCAAATTTCCTTGTCATTATTTGACAATGAATATCCATTGACTGGCCAGTATCTCATTAATATTATGTGTTTACCAATCACTTCTGTGTGGTACATCCTGTGTGTTTCTGAAATTAAACAGTTTTTTTGTGTTGCTCTTTGCAATCACAAAACCATTTTTCAATTGTATGTGTGTGTGTGTGTGTATATATATATATATATATATATAATTTGAAGCACTCCTTTGTCCTATGTAATACTATATTTTCCAAGTCTCCCTTCTAGTGGCACCTATGAGGGGGAAATTCTTTAGGGTGAACTAATGGTTAATTGCGATAGAGTAGAGAAAACTAAACAAAGAACAAATAACAATTCAAGTATTAAATTACTTAGAAGTAACAAAGGAAGAAGATTATTTCATTCTAGAATGATGTATTGATAACAAAAGCTGGTAAAGGGGAATGTATATGGGTGTATATGTGTGCATGTCTCTCTCTCTCTCTCTCTCTCTCTCTCTCTCTCTCTCTCTGTGTGTGTGTGTGTGTGTGTGTGTGTGTGTGTGTGAGTGAAAGAGACAAAAGAGGGAACCAGGGAGGTGAGAAAAACCCTTTTTAGTTATTTTTAAAGTCTCAATCAAAAGTTTTTATTTTATAATAGCTCTGGAAAGGCAAAACAAATATCCAGGAGATATAGTTGTATCTAATCAGGGGTTTCTATGCTCTTTTTCATAGATATGAGGACCTTGCCCACTTGAACTTAATTACTGGAAATTATTTGAACTAGGAGCTTTACACTGTGGAACAGCCCAGGGAGGTAGTTTTCTGTGTAGATTATTTTGAGGAAGTTGGGAAAGGCAGAGACTGGAAATTGAGTTTTAACTTTGTTCTAATATTGAAATTTTCCTATCATTCAAATAATGATAATATCAAGTCTGATGATGACTATTATAATTTTTTTAACAATCTCTTATATTATTATTAACTGGCTTCATAGGCCACAGGGAAAAGGACTATATATAGCCTTTTGAGAAACAGAAAAGAAGCTAAGGAGAACCAAGATGAGTCTTGGAGAGCAAATTTCCCAGGACGAGCCCTGAAATGGAAACTGCACCATCCAGTAAGACTCCACTCACAGCATAACAAACAAAGAGGTCGGGATAACCTGGCCCTGGGGAATAGGGCCCACCCAGCTGTGGAGTGACTGACAAAATGCTGTGTGAAGATCAAAGAAGACCTGCATTCCTGGAGAAGGAGTTTGCATCCCAGGAAGGGTCTGCCCTTGGGAGTTCCTCGGACAGGAGGTATCCCAGTGGGGCACCCATGGGAGGCCTCTTGCCAGGATGCAGGCCCAGCCAGCAACTGAACTCCCCCCTGCTAATGGAAATGCCAGACTATCATATTTATAAACACTGGGTAGCTAATATATTTTGTTAATTGAGGATACTTTTATAAATCTTGCTTTATTATACTACCTCATATAATACCTGAGCCTTCATAATTTTAATGGAGAAATAAATAATAACACAAAAACATTTTGTGTCCATGTCTACTTGTCTTTTGTTGTTGTTGTTGTTGTTGTTATTGTTAGTCCTGGTGGTATATTAGCAAAATATCAGACTTAATGCAACTATCTTTATTTAATTAGAGATTTGTTTACTTAAAAATATTACTTCATCTCTTTACAGTGACCGCATCCCATATGAAGCATGACTGATATAACTTAGAAAAGCAATTACCTGCAATGTGGGGCTGTGGACTATGAGAGGAAGCCTAGTAATGTTGAGCTAAAGGCTTGAAACTCTGGAGACTCTAAAAGGGGGTTGGGAGCTTCACCTGCTCTGGCACCAGGCCCCTCTCATGTAGCCACAGCCCCCTATAGTATCATGGCCATCAGTCATATAAGGGCAATGCCCCAAGCCTTTCCACATGTAGATGAAGCATCCCTAACATCTCAGACCAAGAGAGTAGACAAAGAGACATGGATGACCATAGTCAATTAGCCTCAAAATAAGAGTTTTCCATGCTAATGAGGTACCTTCAGGACCAGAGAGCATGCCAATAATCATCCCTTCCCAGACATCCCTCCCTGTAAAATGTATTTAATCTCAGGCCCACCCTGAGAAGTGGGTATAATTTTATGCATGCACTTTCCTCCATGACAGTAATTATTTGGAACTATGGACTGACTGGCTCTTTTTCTTGATTCAAGCCATATAAAGTGCTCTTACAGAGCCAGTAAGAGTCTCTCACAGAAGGCCTCTCTGCAATCTTGACCACAACTGCCACCAAGCCTGCTGCTGACAAGACAAGGACTATCACTACCGGGACTAGCTGAAGCTCCCCTTCCCTCCCTCCCTCCCCCAAACTGGGCTGTACACAGACCATGGCCCCCAACTTCATTCTCTGAACCTTTGTGGCTCCCAGCAGTGCCTGGGTGTTCACAAGCCTGAGAACCACATGGCCTGGCCTTGTCTGTCACATGCCTGAGAACCCTCAAACTGGTTCGGCTCCCACCTTTCCTATGTCTCAGACTGTTTTCCCACCCCAAGAGTGGATTGTCCGTGCTTCCCTACATCCTGGCAACTGCCCTGGCATGGGATAAACTCTGTCAAACTCCATGAGTTCTGCCTCCCCAAGAGACCCTGCCTTGTGGCGGAGTGGGCAAAGACCTACAACCGTACACAGCAGGATTGTGGACACTTAGTTGAAGCCTGGTAAGGTCTAGATGCATCAGAGACAGCGAAAGAACAGTAGGAGCTTTGTCTGCTCTGGACCAGGCCCCTGGCATGTAGCTGCAAACCCTTATAGAGAGATTTGTGGACATGAGTAATGTAAATACAATGCCCCAAGCTATTATCTATGTAGATGAGGCATTCCTAACATCTCAGACCAAGATAAAAAGAAGCACCTACTATCAGACCCCAAGCCACCCCAACACTGTATATAAAATCCTACCCAGGAAGAATAAAGGTATGTGAAAATAACTCTGTTGTCTGAGAGCATTTGTCATATGAGCTATAACATGCCAAAGAAGAGAACTGCTCTCCTGAGACTTTAGCCACCAGAAGCACTCCTGCACTAAGCTTGCTGGCTAGCAAGACTTCAGCTGGCTCAGCCTGGCATGGATCAGCACAGCCACAGTGGGTGGGCATTTTGGAGCAACTGCAGCCATAACAGCAACAGCAGCAGCAGCAGCGGAACTAGCACCAGCAATTTCCTTTCCCCTCCAGAAATCACCTTGATTAGGCTCTGGTATGCAGGTCTACAATTACCCAAGGAGTCATGCGAAATTTCTAGAGAAATACTGCATCATCATGTCATAAGTGCTACACAGAAGATGACAGTATATGAAATGTTGGATAAGGACATAGAAAAACCAATTCACAGAGTTGAATATGTATTGACAAAATATAATTTTATTGTATTTGTAAACAATATGTAAAATACTGTAGCGGGATGCTGGAGTGGTAGAACAGGAGTGGGTAGGTGGGAGAGGGAGAACCCTCATAGAGACAAAGGGGAGGGAGGAGAGGGTAGATGTGGGATAGGGGCTTTGTGGAAGAAGAATGGGAAGGAGATACCATTTGAGATGTAAACAAATGTAATGATTAATAAAACAACAAAATAAAAATTTATACATTTTATGAAGTTGAGTTGTAAAATGTTTCTTATGGAACATGAAGATCTCTGCTTGAGTCTCTAACTTCTGCATACAAAACAAAGAAACAAACAATTAAACCATATGCGGTGGTTTTCCCTGACAAGCTGCTGGATTCAGTACCAGTCATAAAAATATGGTGAGGCTGGATTCAGGACAAGGCTACATGACGATTTTTGTCCCTCACAAGGCTCAGTTCATATGTGTCCCATCTTTATACGTGGTAATACTCATTTACAAATACTGTTTTATATAGACAATCTTGTAAGCATTTAAAGAATTCAAATGGTTAGAAATTTTGTGATAATATTGAATAATGATTTTCATTATATAATCTGAAATATTAAAGAAAAAAGTATATTGTGGTAAAATATTAATTATAACAAAACACTTTATGGTTTGTACATATGATGAGTCTACATATTTATGGATGGTTAATTCATTTAAACCTCATATAAAACAATGTAATTAGCATGAGTCTAGTCTGAGTTTTGAATGTTACTAGAATTATAGAATGAGAGGAATTGAAAGGGAAATCATTTGGAATATAAGCAATGAATATAGAAAATAAAAATATCAAAAAAAAGAAAGTGCTTATTCTGCTCTGTATTGCTGGATTCTCCATGTGTTCACATATTTTCCTTGTTCATGAGTCTTTTTTAAGAGTGACTGGGAACAGGAATCATCCTTTTGTATAGCTGAACAGGTCCCTTCTGACATAAATTACTTCTGTTAATTTTAAAGTGGCTTTTAATTTAAAAGTTTATAGAAACCATGAGATAATGAACTTTCTAATATTATGTGGACCCTGGCAATTAACTGGACAGTGTCTTCTGTTGTCACATGTGTATCAGAATTCTATTACAAGATGCACTGCCAAATATAATATATTAGAGCTGCCATCTCTAATGGTGGCTACACAGAAAGACAAATGACTAGATCAAGGAGAAGACAACAGCAAAACTGTCTCTTTGTGCTATGTGGAAAAACCTAATGCTAAAGTAAAATCAAAACAGGAAACTAAATATCTTTCAGTGAAATTTCCAGCTAAAAATGTAAACCATTCCATTATATGTTAGTGTATACTAAGCAACATAGTACTCACAATCACAGGACTCTTATTTGAAGTCAACATCTATTATACATCTCCACCATATACATATGTTTATTAAGCAATGTCCTGTTGTCTAGAGGATGGCAGGAAAATATCAGTCCAATAGCCTCAATTTCTCATTTTGAGATCATGCCAGCACACTGTTAGTGCTTTTTATTACAGGTGGACTTTCAAAATCATTTGCACTTCCTACTTCTCATACATGACCCTTGAACCAAAGACAAAACTATATTCACATTTATAGTTACTCATTCCTTTTGACCAATTTTTTTGTTTGAATTGGTGAAAATACACTTAATGTCAATTTTTTTTTAATTTCTTATGCCACAACCTGTATTTACAAACATTACATATTTTTCCACAAGCCCTACATTTACCACACTAAAATAATGCCCAGGTTAGTTTTCCTCAATTACATATAACATAGACATACTTTGAAAGACTGGATATTGAGATGTATTGTACATCAAATTGCCTTACATCCATATCTATAGGGACCTCTCTTCATTGATGGTTTACATGGTAGGGCCTAAATCATTTTGAGCAATTTGTCTCCTGGAAAATTCATTTTGAACTGTATTTTAAAAACTTATATCTAGCTCTGATCAATAATACAGCAAGATGTATTATTTTCCCTGAACTATGATACACTGCTTTCAGGTTTATGCCACGAGATTTTGCCATAATTTGCCTTTAGGTTGGATTATCAACTGTAAAGGAAAATTAAAAGAATGCTTGTGAATCATATGCCCATTTCTTCCTTGTTTAATTTTGACACTCTTACGTTGTCTTTGATTCAAAAGTAATTTTATTATTTTATATTAATTTATTAAATTGTTTCTTTAATATTATTTATGTTAGTGCTTTGGTTTATAAATGCCTTTCAATACCTGCCTCTCTTGAACTTTTCATGGCCGGAGGATGTTGTAAGATTCCATGTTGTGGAGTAATATACATTTGTGTGTTGCTGTGTAGGTGTTGGGAATCAAACTTGTATACTCTGGAAGAAAAGCCATAAATCGTAAGATTTAAGAAAAGTTCTTAAATCTTGAGCCATAGGTTCAGTCCCTTCCTGCATTTTTCTTTTACAGTTTTCCATTGACATACATGTTTATTCACTTTACATCCAGATCAGATTACTTTTTCCTCTCAGTGCCTCCCACAAATCCTCTTCTCCTACCCATTCCCCTTCCTTGATGTGAAGAGGAGGGGTATTGGTTCCTGTATTCCAAGCCAGCCTAGCACCTCAAGATACTGCAAGATTAGTCAGATCCTCTCCCACTGAGGCCAAACAAGGCAGCTCAGGGGAACAGGATCCACAGGCAAAAGAGTTGGGGTAAGATCCTGCTCTATATGTTAGGATACCTGCATGAAGATCAAGCTGCACACACACACACACACACACACACACACACACACACACAAACACACACACACAGTGCTGGGCTAGATACACAGGTGCACTGTATAAGACAAATATAAATGAAAAAAAAAAGTAGCAATTACTGCCAATTTGTGGGAAAGGGCATTGCTAAGCTGTCCCCAGAGGATCAATAGAGCCATGTTGCTGTACTATTTTTTTCTCCTTCACTAGGATATAGAAGTTAGCTACTATCCCAAAGCTATGTTTGTATTTCTGTCCTACATTCACAGACAGGAGAAAATTCTTACATATGACACAGCACGTAACTGAAAAATTCCACCCAATGACTTACCAAAAGACATGCAGAGCTTCACAACCAAATACTAGAATGGGCTCAGAAAGTCTTGCAGATTTCTGGGAGTGGGGTGGCAGATTTGAGGAGCCTGAGGGAATAGGGACTTCACAGGAAGATCAACAGAGTCAACTGACTTGGCTGTAGTTTTAAAACCTATGTGTCTGAGATTATCGCAATAATTTATCACTTGTTTGAAATCCTTTAATCTCTGTTATATTCATTATTTTACTAAAGAGCTGGTAAGGAAAAGTTGTTTTTAGAAATATAACCTCTTTTCAATATGGAGTTAGTCCACCAAAGAACAACATTGTGCTGGCTGGAGTTAAATCAAGAGGAAGAAAAATACCCTTTGTACATCTCAATCTAGATTTCTGAACAGAGAAATAAGTGATTTACATATTTGAGTTCTGGTATTGATATTACATATATTCATTCTTAAAAGTCTGAATCAGATATCATGAAGTTTCATGAGAATAAGAGAATAAGGAGTTTGAGCTGGTAGAGACAGAGGTAGAAATAAGATAAATGCATTTTTCATTTTAGAATGTCTTATAAAATATCAGGATTCTGCTAAAACAGATTTTAGTGTACCTTGACATTCCTAACTTTTTTGATCAATTGGTATTTTGAAAGGTATTAAACAGATATACTTCTTTGCTTCTTTGTATGCCCTTTGAGTCCTACAGTACATCTCAGATCTATAGCCCTTAGTAGTCTATAATTCATATTTCAGTAATGATTACATTGTTCTAATTTCAGTATTTATTGACTGTATATATTTTTAAAATGCTCTTTCAGTGGCATAGTTCATCTGTGTGTGTAAACTCATAGATAAGTGTTCAAGACTAAGGGGTGACTACTATAGTCTGCATGCAGTGGCACACAAGTACTTGGTTCAGATTCCTTGAATTTTCATCCACCCATCTTCAAAACTTTTAACATCCTCTCCCCCTATACACATATACAGCAGGTAGCTGCCTGGATTGGCCTCCATGAGAGAAGCCCTGACTCACCCTCACCCTTGAGAAGACTTGAAGCCCTAAGGAGTGAGAAGGCATGGCAGAAGTTGAAAGGTGGGCTGTGGAGACATCCTTTTAGAGACAGGAAAGAAGAGGAATGAGGAACTGTGGAAGGGTATACTAGGTGGGAATTAATGACTAGACTGTATAAATAAAAATAAAAGTAATAAAATACAACCCTCAAACCAACAAACCAACCAAACAACAAACAAGCAAACAAAAACAAAACAAAAATGGAACAGAGAATGAAAGAAAGGCCACCAAGTGACTGGCCCAACTTAGGATCTATCACATGTGTGCACATCAAATCCTGACAGTATTACAGACACCATATTGTATATGAAGACAGGAACCTGGCTTGGCTATCTTCTGAGAGGCTCTACCATCAAATGACTAAGACAAATACAGATAATTACAGCCGACAATTGAATTGATGTCCAGGGACCAGTATGGAAGAGATAGGAGAAGAGCCAAAGGGACTGAGGAGGATTCCAACCACATCAGAAGAATAACAGTTTCAACTAACCCAGACCTCTTAGAGTTCCCAGAGATTAACCCAAAAACAAAGGAGAATACATGGCCTGGTTTATGGTCTCAGGCACATGTGTAGCAAAAGATAACCTTGCATGACTATAGGGGGAGAGAATGCACTTAATGCTATGGAATCTTTATGTCCCAGAGAAGAGTAATTGTGGTGGGGGTGGGTGTGCATGAGGGTAGGACCATCTCAGAGGTGGGAGGGAGAGGATGGGGTGAAGAGTTTAGGGAGGGGGGACTTGGAAGAGGGACAACGTTTGGAATGTAAATAAAACAATTCAATAAAAACCTATTAATCTGGGTATAGTAGTCTTGGCTGACATTTGTGTTCTCTTAGAGTCTGGATGAGATCTGCCCAGGAATGTCTAGCTTTCATGGTCTCTGGTGAGAAATCTGGTGTAATTCTGATAGGTCTTCCTTTATATGTTACTTGGCCATTTTCTCTTACTGCTTTTAATATTCTTTCTTTGTTTAGTGCATTTGGGGTTTTGATTATTATGTGACGGGATGTATTTCTACTCAGGTCGTCTGTTTGGAGTTCTGTAGGCTTTTTGTATATTCATGGGCATCTCTCTCTTTACGTTGGGAAAGTTTTCTTCCATAATTTTGTTGAAGATATTTGCTGGCCCTTTCAGTTGTAAATCTTTACTCTCATCTATACCTATAATCCTTAGGCTTGGTCTTCTCATTGTATCCTGGATTTCCTGGATTTCCTGGATTCCAGTCTCAAAAGATCAATCATGGTATGCACTCACTAATAATTGGATATTAACCTAGAAAACTGGAATACCCAAAACATAATCCACACATCAAATGAGCTACAAGAAGAACGGAGGAGTGGCCCCTTCTTCTGGAAAGACTCAGTGAAGCAGTATAGGGCAAAACCAGAACATGGAAGTGGGAAGGGGTGGGTGGGAGAACAGGGGGAGGGAAGGGGGCTTATGGGAATTTTGGGGAGTGAGGGGCTAGAAAAGGGGGAATCATTTGAAATGTAAATAAAAAATATATAGAATAAAAAGCCTATCAATCAATGCGATACTGTTTATTTGTAATCTAAGTATGTAATTGAAACTCTATATAGAATTGTGATATATGTTCAATGACAGACTCTGTCCCAAAATAAATTAGAGGTCAAATAAAGAAGATAAAACAGTTGGCTTCTCATTCCTACATGCTTCTTTATACATTTAACATTCATGCACATTTGAATAAATAAATATACACCAATATCTGAGCTTATGATCTGCACTAATGTTACTTTGCTTGAACAAAGGAAGCTTTATATGTTTTAGAATGGTCTGAAACTTCCTATACACAACCTACCAGTGGACAGAAGCCAAGGACCCATGTGGTTGAATAATGGAAAGGCTGGAAAAACCTGAGGAGGAGAGTAACCCCATAGGAAAACCAGCTGTCTCAACTAACCTGGATACTTGGGATCTCTCAGATATTGAGCCACCAACCAGGCAGCATACAGTAGCTGATATGAGGCCCACTGGCACATTTACAGTAGAGGACTGCCTGGTCTGGCCTCAGCGATAGAAGATACACCTAATCCTTGAAAAACTTGAGGCCCCATGGAGTTGGGAGGTCTGGTTGGGTGGGGGTGGGGAGGTGGGGGACATCCTATTGGAGACAGGGGAAAAGGAATGTGATGAAGAAATGTTGGAGGGTGGACGTGGAGGGCATAAAAACTGGAATGTAAATAAATAAATAAATATAATTAAAAGATTCATCTGCTTAAAAACTTTGCAGCAAAATGTTTATTAGTGTCATGTCAGCACTGAAAACTATTTTTCACAGCATAATCTAGAATTTGAAATAAGTCTCTGGGACCTGAGAGGTGAGAGACTCTCAGGTCTCAAACCGAGGGACCTTAAATGAAATGCCCTACCATGGGCAGAGAGAACATGTAGATCGAACCTCTATTAGAAAGACTGGACATCAAGTGGAGGGATGAGCTTGCCCTCCGACAGTCAAAAACTCTGACCTGGAATTGTTCCTGTCTGAAAGAACAGCCGGGACAAAAATGAAGATTAGCCTGAGGAAAAGAAGTTCTGGTGACAGGCCCAAATTTGGATCCAGCTCACCAGGAGACCCCAAGGCTTGACCCTATTACTGATGTTATGGTGTGCTTACAGACAGCTAAAAGAGTCAGATGCAGATTTTGCACCTAACCAATGGATAGGCAACAGTGTTTGAATTAGCAAAACTGGAAGAAGCTTAAGAGGAGGGCAAATTTATAGGAAGACCAGCAGTCTCAACTAACGTGGACCACTGAGATCTCTCAGGCACTGAGCCACCAAACAGGCAATATACATCAGCTGATATGAGGCCCCCAACACATGTACAGTAGAGGATTTCCAGGTCTGAACATAGACAGAGAAGATGCGCCTAACACTCAAAAGACTTGGAACCCCAGGGGGTGGAGAAATCTGATGGAGTGCTGGTGGAGGTTGGGGACATCCACTTGTAAATGGGGAGAGGTATGTGATATGGGGCATTTGGAGGGTGGACCTGGAGGGGGATAATGTCTGCACTGTAAAAAAAAAGATTAAACAATACATTTTTTTAAAGTAATGAGTCTCTGGTCTCTAATTGAAGTTAATACATGAATTAGCTGATTTTCCATCTTAACTGAATGGTTTACATATATGATCAATACTAGGATAAAATTATCAAAAATAATTCAAATTTTAACTAAGCAATACAACTCTAGTAAGGAGCACACAAATCAGAATGAATCGTTCAAAAAATATGCTCTTAGCATAAAACATCACATTCTAAAAGTATAAGAAAATTAATTAAAAGGTTTATATAATTTTAATGGGAAGACATAACTAATTTTATGTTATATCAAAAGTAGAGGACTTGTTTGTAATTTTATAGTTTTCATGCAGAAATTATTACAGATACTTCATAATTTAGTATTTTTCTCATTGACAATTGAATTTACTTGTCCTTTATTGTGTCTTATCAAAGTTTTTTTTTTCCCAGAAAGATTGCATTTCTTTCGTTAGAAAATTTTTGAGTGGTTGTTGTTATGTCCAAAATCATGAATGTTAATATACATATCACTCTTGTGTTTATAGCAAATATAGGTTATATCTATTTCAGTATTGTTCTTTTAACAAGCAATGTGTACTTCTGATTCCCAATCTCACCATGCTGCTCACTGGGTTTTCAAAGTCCTCACAGAAGTCTTACTTCCTCTCAGCATCATGCGAAGCTCACAACAGACACAGACCACCACTCGCTGCTGATGGTATTGTAAAACTACCTGGTTTCTGACTTTCAGTTTTTGGTTTTGATTGTTCATGTATAACATTCAATTAGAAATTTATATTTTCTCATGTAGTGTTGCTTTGCTGAGTTAGGATTAGATTTGATCATATTCATAATTCCTTCTTTTCTACACATAAGATTATATCTTTTACAAAATTTACAAAATTATTTTCTTTGCCTTAAGCATCACATACTTAAGAAGCACAATGCCTAATATTAATATTCTGTTATAATTTTCTCAAGGGTGCTATCATTTCTTTTCTCCAACTTCTCTCAGATTCACCTCAAGTGCAAAGTTCATATATTCTAGATTAAGTGTGAGCACTCTATCTGATTCACTCTCCCATTCTCTATCCTATTTCTACTACCACAATTAGAGTAAAACAAAATAAATGAAAACTAAAATAACAATCCTGAAACATTAAGATAAAAATGTCACAAAAATGAAAAGCAGCAAAACCAAAATTTTCTTAAATAAACGATGAAACAAAATTGAAGTCTGCTTTAAGTTTTCCAACTATTACTGTTTCTGGGGGCCTGATCTGGAATGCATTTGATAGAATCAGTGACACACTATTTGAACAGATTGACTTGTGTCTTTCCTATCAATAGACACTAATTGCAAACTGCTCATTGGTTAGCGGTTGCACTTTGTCTCCTTTCCCTTCTCATAGCTGGAATTTGGTCTATGCAGCTTTGCTTCCGCTGCCAGATTCTCTGGGAACTCCTATGACTATCTGTCTTGTTGTATGGAAAGCATTGATTCCTTGGAGTAATTCATCCCCTGACACTTATCCTTCTGTTTTTTTCCACATAGTTCCAAGAGTCTTGAAGAAAGGAGTTTCATGAAGATCCATTAAAAGACTAGTGCTGCCAAGTCTCTTACTTCCTCCACACATGGCACTTGAGCATGTCTTAGTTACTTCCCATCTTGTGCAAGAAGAGGTAGCCTTGATGAGAACTGAGCACTGAAGTGATTTATGGGTATAACAGTATGTTTGTCAGAGTCATTTTATTTCATTTTTCCCATAGGAGAATAACAGTAGTAGGGTTTTATTTTTCCTATAAACAAACTATAGCTAAACTCAAGATTCATCACCACTTAGCAGTATTAGACATGAATTTCATTTCATAGACTTATCCCTAAAATCTAAAACAAACAAACAAAACAAGACAAAAACAAACAAAGAACAAAACCCCTACAAACTACTAGGTTACTTTAACTTTGACTCAGTACTGTGCCAGAGTAACCTGAATAAAGTTCTCTATTTTACAATGCACCATTTGTTGCTGATGGTATAGAATATTTTTTTCTTCAGTTACATGCAGTGCAGATGTAAGAATATCCTCAGCAATATGGCATTGTCATCTGGTTGCTGGTTGCACATATAACCATAGCCTTGCAAATGATCTATGAAGATCATGTGGAAGGCTGTAGTACTACTTTGACCAAGGAATCCATAAGAATTAAACTATTCTTGTCTCTGGAGATATTACTCAGTGGCTTCAGACTTATAAATTTGTAAATGTTTTTTCACATATATGTTAAAACCACTTATATTGCACATATATATATATATATATATATATGCATATATATATATATATGTGTGTGTGTGTGTGTATACACACATATATAAACACACATGTATGTATATATTTATACACATACATATAAGCATATGGAAGTAATATAATATACAGTATGTGTCAATATATATTATATATGTTTGTGTACATATAAATATAATATATAAATGCTATGCATATTTAGTAAGTTATGCATATATATTATATGTTAAATTATGTATGTTTTATGTTTATATATACATATTACTTCATACACACATGCATATATATGCTTCCATAATTTTTTGAGAATTTGATATGTGACTATTTTAATTGACAATATTTCCATGATTCATCCTTTTATCTCAACTTCCAGCCCTGCTTACTCCATTATCAATGCCATTTCTGCTTCCTAGTGAATAATATTATTTACATAAACAAATATATGCATAACTACTTGCTGCTGTGTATATTATGTATTGATGATATCTTTAGGCTCTATGTTTGGTATTGAACAACCTATCTGGGAGCATATCCCAAGAGAAGGTTAATTTTATCTTTTTTCACATGCTTAATTGCCTGTATCTTTTCAGTTAAAAATGGGTCTTATGTCTGTGGTATTTTCACATCAGAACTGGCACACCAACTTCTGATGATGTGGGAGATAATCTTATTTAGTTATTCATGTTATTAGATTTTATTGTGCAACTCCCTTATCCTATATAGAAGCCACTTTGTCACAGCAGGTATTTCTTCCTCTGAATCTTTTAAATTTTCTACTGTCCTTCTGCAATGCTTTCTGAGTTAGCTTAGTGGTTAATATTTTGGATTTGTAACTAAACAACCTAATTTAAAATGTGGGGTATATAATTAAACAAAGAATTCACAACAGAATAATCTCAAATGGGTAAGGATTTAAAGAAATGTTCAAAGTTCTTAGAGATCAAGGAAATACACATCAAAACGATCCTGAGAATCTACCTCAGGCAAATCAGAAAGGCTCAGAACAAAATCTCAGTATTCAGCAGGCAAGGCTGTGGAGACACTAGAACACTTCTCCATTTCTAGTGGAATTGCAAACTGGTACAACCAGTCAGGAAATCACTTTGGAATTTGCTCAGAATATTGGAAATAGATTCACCTATAGTACCAGCTATGCCACTCTTCAGCATATACCCAAAAGATGTCCCACCATGTCATAGGACCATGTGTTCCACTATGTTCATAGCAGCCTTGTGATAGCTAGAAACTTAAAACAACCCAGATGTTCCACAAAAGAAGAATAGATACAGAAAATATGGATAATTTACACAATGGAATACTACTAAGCTATTAAGAAAGAGAGCAATATGAGTTTACCAGGAAAATAGATGGAACTGGAAAATATCATTCTGAGTGAGATATTTCAGTCTTAAATGACATTCATATACTCACTATAAGTAGATATTAGGCAAAAACATACAGAATATCTAAGACACAATTCACAGAACTCAAGAAGGTTAACAAGCAGATGGGCCCAAGTGAGGATGCCTCAATGACACTTGGTAGGTATAAGAAAGAAATCATGGCAAGGAGGGGGAACCTGGGTGGAAAAGGTGAAAGGGAGTGGAAGAGGGGAACATGATCAGGTATTAATAGGAGGACATGAATGGCACCCTAATGATCCACAGAATGATTGGAAACAGTCAACCTTGGGAGGTACTGGATCCTCTTGAATGTACTGGAGACCTGTGAGGGGAGAGAGTCTCATGTCTCAAAGGGAGGGGCTTTAGCTGAAATTCCCCACAATGGAAAGAGTGAAATAGAGAGTTCACCTTCAGTAGAAAGACAGGACATCAAGTAGAGGGATAGTGTAGGCATTCCACAATCAAAAACTCTGACCCAGAATTGTTCCTGTCTTAACTACAGGGAAAAAATGGAGAATGACTGAGGGACAGGAAATCCAGCAACAGACCCAAATTTGGATCCAGCTTAAGGGGAGGCCCCAAGGCCTGACACTATTACTGATGCTTTGGTTTGCTTACAAACAGGATCCTAGTATGAGTGCCCTTCAAAAGCAGCTGAATGCGTCTGATGAAGATATTTCCACCCAACCAATGGACAGAAGATTCTGAATCCAGTGGTTGAATTGGTAAAAGCTAGATGAAGCTCATGAAGAGGGTCACTATAAAGGAAGACCAGCAGTCTCTACTAACTTGGACCCCCAAGATTTCTTAGGCACCAACTGAACCACCAATTAGGCAGCAAACACCAGCTGATAGGAGGCCCCAACACATACAGCAGAGGACTGCCTGGTCTGCAAGCAGTGTGAGAAGATGCACCTAACCCTCAAGAGACTTGAGACCTCAGGGAGTAGGGACATCTGGTAGGGTGGGAGTTAGACTGTGGGGACATCCTCTTGTTGACATGGGAGTAGGTTTGGGATGAGGAACAGTCAAAGCACAGAATAAGAGGGAGGTAAAGATTGGACTATAAAAAAGTTTAAAGAATAATAAAAAAGAATTGATGACACTATAGAAAGTTTATAAAATCATGAAGTTTTACCTAACATTTTGGAGTAATGTCATGTCTAGTGTATAAATATTTAAATAAATACAATCCTGAATGATATTAGAGACTCTCTACTGGAGCAATTCCAGTCATAAATATTCACATTCTCAAAGAACAAGGGGTAGTAGACATCTGCAAAAAAAATATTTGATGGTTATTTCAGTTATGAAATCTCCTACTTTACAGCAGGTTTTGATGTTCATTCCTAGGTTTGAGATTTTTTTTAATGATTGGTCCATTATCTAGTCTTTATTTGTAAGTATATCTGGCAAGCAAGAGATAATATCAATTTTACAACAGAATTATTGCCAAGTAGGTTTCTGAGTGGCGCCAGACTCACAGATTAAGCTGTTCCTCAGAGTAGGAGGAATGCTCATAAAAACTGCAGGTGACAGAGCCAAGTGAAACCTAGCTGTAGCAGGGATGTGTTAGGATTCCCATATTCCTTATGGATCACCTGTTCCTATTTCCTTTGCAGGAACTATGTTTCTCCAGCTGAAGTCACTGCTCTTGCTTTAAGATCCACCGTCCCTGTCACAGTCTTGGATCATGCATCATTTGCAAGGAAAATAATTTACTTCAGAAACTGATAATTTACAGGTTTACTTCTGTATATGCCAAAGCCAGGGCGGTACTCCTCCTTAAAGTCCTTTGGGGGTACACACTGTGAGGAATTTCTGTGTTAGGGATAGTTGTCTCCTGGATCCGTGAGATGCTCAGACATTTTGAGATATATCATTTTTTAGAAAGTAATTGTTACTCAAAGCCCTCTGTGAGAAAACAAATATAACAGAGCAATTATACATATTATCCTGTTACCATAAGCATCTCAGAGGTTCAAATTTCAAATCCTGCTTATATAGTAATGGTTGAAATTATTATTGCACTTTGATGAATAATAATTCTTGCAGTTTGTCTTCTCTCTCTTCATGTTCCTATTTTTGAGGTCAGGTGAGATATGAGCCATTTGGAAAACCATATCATGGTGTCTCATTAATATTATATGCTCTTATCTAAAGAAATTTACACATCAGGTTTTCTTGCCATTTTTTAATATTGAATTTACACTGACTGACCAAGTTCACTTCATCAATATTCAGTCTCCACCAGTTGGTTCTCTGTGATATATCATACATATTTAGGAATTATTTTACTTTGAGATGCTCAATTCAATAGAATAAGGTTTCCAACATGACATAATTTCTGTCAGCTTTTTGTGTCTTAGGTTAATTTGATTCTTTTTGAATTTCCCTTGGTTTGGAACATCTGAGTGTAAGATAAGGTCTTACCTGCAGGCAAATAAAGATAGGGTAGAGACAATACAACAAATTATAAACAGCAATGTAAGAATTGCATCTCGTAGAAATATCAGGAAAACATCTTTAGGACTCTCAGAATGATGCATTGATAATACAATCTGGTTCAGTTGAAGATTTGATTATATAGGGATAGTTATAGAGTTGCAAGTGAGAGAATGGAGAGAGTGAGGAGAGAGAATTAGTGGGTGGATGATGATATCACCTATTATTGTGCACATCATTTCTCACAGGCTTCTATTTCACACTAGCTTTGGAAGAAGAAAATATTAAGTGTCATAAAAACCTTGGACAAATATCTAACTGATATACCTATTAACATATCACTGTGAACATAATTTCTCAGTATTGAAGATCTTTTACAAGCTCTCCTCAGTCTCTCTAACCTCTTGCTATTCTTTTGTCTCCTTTCACTTTCTGACATTTTGATTTAGGAAGCACACCATGAAAACATATAAAATTACTGACTCACAGTAATTATACTAAGTTCCATTCTGGTGAATATCCCCTGATATAATGATGCTGGTGCAAATTCATAATTAGAAAAATTGGTATTATATATGAAAAGTAAATTGTGCAGTATAGACTTCCAAACCAGGGTGTACTATATGAATGAGGTTAGTATATGAAATTAAACTGTTTTGCCATTTCAAATAACAGGGGGATTTAATTAGATGATTAATAGCCAAAAATAATGAATGGAATCAATGCTTATTCTTCTAACACTCTATCTCAAGAAATACAGATCTAGTTAAAAAGTACTGATATCTGAAGGAAAGATTTGAAAAACATGTTCTTGGCATAATGTACTGTTATCTAAAAACAAAAAAAACCTTAAAATATACGAACATGAATAATTTATTAATATATCAGATGTCATTATCCTTGTTGCATAACAAGGATTAAGTATTTATTTTGACCTTCACTATGTTTTTACATAGACAATAAGAGTGCATTTCATAATTTAATATATTTCCCATATAATATACATGATTTAATGTATATTTCCTATATATGGCATGTCCTTTCAGGTGTCCATTTTGCTAGCTATCTTGAACAACTTGCAATGCTTCGTTTACATCATTTCCAGCAGTTACTCTTAGCTTAATTCTGGAATTTATTTATGCATATTACCTTTGTGTTTGTAGTTTAAAGTATGCATAGGTTACATTTACCTTATATTGTTTTCTTAAATGTGTCCCTGTACTTCTTATGCAGAGTCTTACTATGCTGTTCACTGAGTTCTCAAACTGATCACAGAAACCATGCCTTTTCTCAGCTTCATGAGAAGTTCACAGTACAGATGTTGGTCACCACATTCAGCAGATGGTATAGTAAAACAATTTTCTTTCCAACTTTCATTATTGAGTTTTAATGTCTTGTGCACAAATTTCAATAGAAAATGTATGTTTTCACAATGCTACAGATATAGTCATATCCTTGACAAAATTTTCAAATTATTCTATTTGCATTAAGCCTCAGATAGTTGATAAGCAAAAATGCCTGCTATTTATATTTCATAATAAATTTCTGAAGGAAGCCTTTGAGGAAAATGTCCAATATAGGTGGCAACAATGGTTATCCTTGGGTTGATTTTAAAAATGTAGGTATGCTAAGGCAAATAAGATCTTTACATGAGGCACTTCCATATAACATTATGGAATTTCATTTTAAAACTAATATCTGAGTTTTTTTTCTTCAAATCATGCTGATGACTATGGGTTCTCAATGATTATTTTTCTTAGACATTGAGATGATTGTTTAGGTTCATAATTCCCTGTCTTAAAGTAGTACTTTGCATGGACTCTTTATGTATGGCAAACTAATCCTATGTATTTTGATGGAATTTGCTTCATCATAGTAGAAAGGAATTCTATTTCATATATTTGTAGTTTACTGTAAAATTTTAAACAATATATTTGTTTGCATTCTTGTATCTTTCTTCCTCTCTCAGATTCTCATCTCCCTACAAAGATTTATGCTTATATGGGATCTCTCTCCCCCCTGTATGTCTGTCACTTTCTCTCTAAACCAATAAAAAACAACCACCACTAGAAGTGAAAATCAAACCAGACAATCACTACCACATCAATATACTACAACAATAATTAAAGAAACAAAAACCTACCAAACACCAACAACTACAAAAACAAAACCAGCAAGAACATAGAGGAAAGAAAACAAACAAACAAAAAAAACAACCAAAAATAACAAAACAAAACAACATTTATGTTAACTGCACATTTGTCCTTCTCTGGAATGTGTTTAATACAACCTTTGACATTTGATTGTCAAAACAAAAGAAAACCTTAGTTTTTGTAGTTATCCTTTATTCACAGCAGAGATCAATTGCAAAGAAGTTTTAGGCTAAGGGTGATATATTTAATAGTTTTCTGTTTTCAGTGCTGAAATCCATGTGTAGTTTGAACCCAGTCAGGTATTGCATGTGGTGCCTTGGTCTCTGAGTGTTTCTATGTTGGTCAGTAAAGTTGTATCTGGAACACACTGTTTCCTTTGAGTTATCCCCAGACTCTGGCTCTTATTTATACATTCTAACTCATATTCAACATAGATCTAGGATACATGAGGTAAGGATTTTCATGAAGACATACTAGTTTGGACATGGTATTACAATATTAATTATTTTCTATACACTGACTACTTGAGAATCTATTTTCTATTTCCTAAGAAATGGAAAAATTGCAAGACACATCTCTGATGTAAAGTGTTTCTCAGATCTATGTGTATAGAATTATGTCATTGGAGCTCATTTTATTTTTTGCATTTAGCAGAATAAGAAAATTATTATTTTACATAGGCCTGTGAACTATCTAGTCTCAGATTTTTGAACACTTCTAGGGTAAGATATGGCTTCAAACTCATATAGTTAATAATAAACATAACAAAAATAGTTGATTGCTCTGATAATATTTATGTCAGTATAGCAAAAAATATATATTGACAACTTCTAAATATTATATTTTACAAGGATCATCATTAGTGATATTGAGGATTTCTTTTTTCCTCTAGTAGCACATAGGTAAAGTTTCAGCCTAATTAATTGTAATCAGTACCAGTGAATCTTGTAATTGATCAACTGATGGATTTCTCTTATTTGATGACATAAGTTCGTAATATCTTCAGCAGAATGACATTTCTGTAAATAGGCAAGTATTTAACCATATTTTTGGTAATTGTATATGATGTTTTAGAGGGGGGAGTATAAGAACCCTGTAGCTAATGACTCAACAAAATAATTAATTGCTGCCAACAGAGATATCTAAAATATAATTTCATAGTTTGAGATTAATAGTTGTGGTAGCAATATCTCTCCAAATATAATGTGATCCCAATTTAAACCTTTACACACACACACACACACACACACACACACACACACAAACACACATGAACACACACGAACACACACACAGACACATATATAATCACATATATGTATATATATATATGTATATTTATATTTACATATATATTTATGTATATGTGTACACACATATTTAAGCTTATTTGATATAGTTGAAAATTTTATATATGAGTACTATATTTACATTATCTCCCCTTTTTCTACTAAACTATACCAATGGCATTTGTGCATCATTAAATATCAAATCTTTATGACTTGTTCATTATTATTGATTCTCACATATACAATATATACATTCTGGTTCATGATCTTACCTGCTTATACCTTGTATGATATCAGTGTTTGTATCCCTTACTGTCCATCTCTGTGCATCCATCATTTGCCTGAAACTTTTCAGCTAAGTGTCGGATCTTGAGATATGTTGCACATACTCCTTGGCGTTAAAAGTGCTAATCATTTTTATGTATTAATGGTTTTGAGGTTTTATGTGTGTAGCTTCCCTATATTTTACAAAAGATACTTCTTGCAGTAGACATCTTATTCCTTTGGATCTTATATTCTGTTTTCTTGTTTTATGCAATATTTTGAGTCTTGGAATAATGGCAAATTTTATGGATCCATTTCTTGGGGTTAGTCACACAACTTTTTATGATTCTTTGCATTTTGAGCAGTTGTGGAATTCTTTGATGATCTCTGGAACAGAAATTAAAGCTTTTTGTGAGGGTGATAGCTACATTTTTCTGTAGGTATTAGGGGAGTCATTTAGAACATTGATTAGAAATTAAGTAGATTCAGGAAATTATCAAAGGTTGTTCTTTCAGGTTAAAGATCTCTCCTGCTTGGGTAGTAGAGCAGGTTTCCTATATTATGAATAAATTCCTTCTGAAGCCATTATATATGTCTGCATTACTCAGCAAAGTTTCAGTGAACAATTCATATGAGGCTTTGAGCACCAAGCTACCATTATCCTTCTAAGAGCAAAGACTTGGCAACATATAACACTTTAAAAAGGTGGTAAAGTAATGGACTTTATTTTGAAGTTTGTAGTACTATAACTTGCAGTGTTTATATTAACATTCCACGGTGGTAAGAAGTTAAAGAACAACATTATGAATGAATAAGGAATCCTATCCTTAAGACTTTACTTTTGTAAGGAATTATTGGATGAATCTTATCAGAAAAGAAAATGGGTAATGGTGAGAATTTGAATTTAATTTGGAGATGTAATATACATCAGAATACTCTGCGTTGCTCTTATTGCATTGTATGTGTTTGGATCACAGGAGAACAGCACAGATAACTACCAATTTTCTGAGATTTTAGGTGAGTATTCAGAAAACAAAAGGTTAAGTGGGAGAAATACAGAAGACAGCATCAGAGGTAGAGGGGAAGCAGAAAAGATGTTTATCTAGAATAAAAATCAATGAGGTCCTTGGGTTACATTAAGTTTAAATTTTGTTTTTAATGTTATAATATGTACAACTAGTTAATAGCAAGTGTCTTAGTCAGGTTTTGTATTCCTGCACAAACATCATGATCAAGAAGCAAATTGGGGAGGAAAGAGTTTATTGAGCTTACACTTCCAAGTTGCAGTTCATCACTAAAGGAAGTCAGGACTGGAACTCAAGCAGGTCAGGAAGCAGGAGCTGATGCAGAGACCATGGAGGGATGTTTCTTACTGGCTTGCTTCCCCTGGCTTGCTCAACCTGCTCTCTTATAGAACCCAAGAGCACCAGCCCAAAGGTGGTACCACCCACAAGGGGCCCTCCCCAATTGATCACTAATTGAGAAAATGCCCCACAGCTGGATTTCATGGAGGCATTTCCCCAACTGAAGCTTCTTTCTTTGTGATAACTCCAGCCTGTGTCAAGTTGACACACAAAACTAGCCAGTGCAATTGATCTGTTGTCAACTTGACATACAAACACATCACTATTAAGCCTCAACCCTTACTTTCTTATTCATCCCCAAGATCTAAATTACTTTCAAAGTCCCACAGTCTTTACACATTAAGTTCAATCACCTTAAAATGTCCATTATCTTTAAAATTCAAAGTCTTTTAAATTTTCAAAGTCTTTTAACTGTGGGCGCCACTAAAATACTTTCTTCCTTCAAGAGGGAAACATATCAGGGCACAGTCACAACCAAAAGCAAAACTTAAACTCCAATGGTTCAATGTCTGGGATCCAACTCACTATGTTTTGGGCTCGTCCAGGGGCGTGGGTCACTTCTGCAGCTCTGCCCTTTGTAGCACACAGCTTGTCTTCCAGGCTCCAGCTGCCTGTACTCCACTGCTGCTATTGTTCTGGGTGGTCATCGCATGGTACTGGCATCTCCAAAATGCTGCTATCTTCCACTGTAATTAGGCTTCACCAATAGCCTCTCATAGGCTCTCATCAGTGTGACAAGCCTCTGCTCCTATGCATGAACCACTCATGTTCTGGGCCATCAATTGCAACTGAGGCTGCAACTTCACCAATGGCCTCCCGTGGCCTCTCACTGTGCCAAGAGACTCAGCTGCTCTTCATGACCCCTTCATGCCTTCAAAACCAATACCATCTGGGTGACTCTTACACAGTACCAAGTCCAGCCACAGCACAAAATACAACTGTGGCTATCTCTGGAACACACTCTCTGTGCTCTCAGAAACACTTCCAAGAAGATTTCATCTCAGTGATGCTGGTGTCTTCTTAATCACCGCTAATTTCTTAGCTCCAGCTAACCAGCATCAATAGTCCCAGTAACACAAAGGTTTACTTTAGTGGTTCTGGTATCTTGTTACTCACAGCTGATTCTTCAGCCCCAGCTAACCAAAACCACAGAATCTTCACAATCAAAACATGGCCACTGTAAGAGTCTTTAATCTTCCCTCTGAAAATTCACAAGCCAGGCCACCATCTTTTGCACTGTTCTAAACATTGTCTTCCAAGCTCCTACAAAACTTTCCACCGAGCTCTTAATTTTCTAATGGCTTTTCTATCTCAAAATTCCAATGTTCTTCCACAGTCCTCCCCAAAACATGGTCAGGTTGTCACAGGAATACCCCACTACGCTGGTACCATTTTTCTCACTCTTCCTTGCCTGTTGCCTCGTGAGACTGAGAAACTGCTAGATCCTTGGACTTCCATCCACAGCTGCTGCTGACCATTATTCGGGAGTTGGACTATAGACTGTAAGCCATCGGCAAGTTCCCTAACTATATAAAGACTATCCATACATTCTGTGACTCTAGAAAACCCAAATTAATACAGAAAATTAGCCATATATATGCACCTGGAATTTAAATCTAGAGTACATATTAAAAGCAGCTATACTGTTATTAGCATGCATTATGAGGAAGACGGGTGACAGTAAAATCTCTAAATTGTATTGGACAGATTTCTTTACATGTTTAGCAAATTCCACACCTGTAAGAATCACTATCTCAGTCAGCCAGTGGTGATAGAGATCTTCATCCAAACAATATTGGCTGAATATAAGCACACTTGCACTCTTGAGTTCCTAACAACTGAGATTATGTGTGCACTATTTATATAATACCCACTTATTCAAACCCTCAGTATATCTAGAGGCAGGATTCTTGAAGTTGTATATTCACCAGAGTGAGTTGGAGTGGGGAATGAATTATTTCAGAAAAGGTTTCTCTAAAAGACTCTACATGTTCCAATAGATTGTCTGAATATCCAAGTATATACAGGTGATTTAATTGATCTCACTTTTTATTAAAGAGAGGAAGTGAATTGGTGATAGTGGTGATTGGAGAGGAATTGTAGTGTAGCTTTTCCCAAACACAAAATATGCATATATTACTATTGAAGAAAATGTTTCATGAATGTGCATTATACCTGAGAAACATAAACTCAAGCTGCCTGTATGCAGACACTTGTGCACCCACACATATAATATTACACACAAAAATTGTTGTATATTTGTATATGTCATTTCTTTTCTAAAAGAAATATTTCTTAAATTATTTCTTTATCATTATTACATTGAGATATATACTTGCTAATTGGAAATATTTGGAGCAATGCTCATTATCAACGCTCCTTTTTAAAACCCATTGAGTTTTTTTAGATAAGTATCATAGACATAATATATCATGCAATGTTATAATTCAAGCATAGTACTTGGGGAAATTGACAAAGACTGATGACAAATAATCAGCAACATTCTGCAGTATATATGGCCCAGAGTTACAATCAGAAAAGCACACAGAATGAGAGGTTTATTGTTGTTAGCCAGAATTTAAGTGAAACAACCAAATACATAATCATTGACCAGGAAACACTGGCTGTTTATGTCTATTATTAATTTGAGCCAGAACTCAGGATAGATTACATTTTATCTTGTCTTCCACTTGCAATTTGCCCCCTTGATACTACAACATATATGGAGGATGGAGAGATATATAAATCAGAATCAATAATGTAAATCACCAAGTTTATTGCAGGGTTGTGATTTCTATCCCTAGACTTAAAATCTCATTAGCAAATTGTTGTTAATCTAATTTCTATTCTATTGCAAAGCTCCACCAAACAAAGACAACCCGAGCTAATAGATGTCTAGGAAGATATGACTTTTACTAGTCTGGCTCTAGTTGTTGTCCTGTTTGCAACTTTTGTTTTGGTATAGTCAAAGCCTGTTTATAAAGTTCTGGAGAGAAGAATGACTACTCTGGAATCCTGAAGGGGGCATGGTCAATGAAACATCAGAATAGAAAGGATTGCTGTTTTGATTTCATTTCCCTAATGACTAATGAAGTTGAGCATTTTAAAGTTGTTTCACTGCCATCCGAAGTTCTTCAGGTGAAAATTCTTTGTTTAACTCTGTACCCCATTTTTAATAGGGTTATTTGGTTTTCTGGTGGTCTAACTTCTTGAGTTCTTTATATATATTGGATATTAGTCCTAGATCTGATGTAGGGTTGGTGAAGATCTTTTCCCAATTTTTTGGTTGCCAATTTGTCCTTTTGATGGTGTCCTTTGCCTTACAGAAACTTTGTAAATTTATGAGGTCCCATTTGTCAATTCTTGATCTTAGTGAATACACTATTGGTGAGCTGTTCAGAAAGTTTCCCCTTGTACAGATGTCCTCAAGGGTCTACTCCAGTTTCTTTTCTATTAGCTTCAGAGTGTCTAGCTTTATGTGGAGGTCCTTGATCCATTTGGAGTTGAGCTTAGTACAAGGAGACAAGGATGGATCAATTCAAATTCTTCTGCATGTTGACCTCCAGTTGAACCATCCCCATTTGTTGAAAAGGCTATCTTTTTTCCATTGGATGTTTTCAGCTCCTTTGTCGTGGATCAAGTGGCCAGTCAAAATGGCTAAGATTAAAACTTCAGGAGGCAGCAGGTGTTGGCAATGATGTGGAGAAAGAGGAACACTCCTCCACTGCTGGTGGGGTTGCAAATTGGTACAATGACTCTGGAAATCAGTCTGGCGGTTCCTCAGAAAACTGGGCAAGTCACTTCCGGAAGATCCTGCTATACCACTCCTGGGCATATATCCAGAGGATTCCGCAGCATGTAATAAGGATACATGCTCCACTATGTTCATAGCAGCCCTATTTATAATAGCCAGAAGCTGGAAAGAACCCAGGTAGTCCTCAACAGAAGAATGGATGCAAAAAAAAAAAAATGTGGTACATATACACAATGGAGTACTATTCAGCCATTAGAAACAATGAAATTCTTAGGGAAATGGATGGAGCTGGAGAACAACATACTAAGTGAGGTAACCCAGTCTCAAAAGATGAATCATGGTATGCACTCACTAATAAGTGGATATTAACCTAGAAAACTGGAATACCAAAAACATAATCCACACATCAAATGAGCTACAAGAAGAATGGAGGAGTGGCCCCTTGTTCTGGAACGACTTAGTGTAGCAGTATAGGGCAAAACCAGAACAGGGAAGTGGGAATGGGTGGGTGGGAGAACAGGGGAAGGGAAGGGGGCTTATTGGACTTTCGGGGAGTGGGGGGCCAGAAAAGGGGAAATCATTTGAAATGTAAATAAAACATATATTGAATAAAAAAAAAAACTAAAAAAAAAAGAAAGGGATCGCTGAATCTTCACACTCTTGTTCTTTGTAAGTCATTCCTGCTTCTTAAGCAGGAAATATGATCCTGCCTTCAGAGCTACTGCTCTTCCTTCAAGATGTCTTCTCTCTGAGTATTTAAGTAGTTCATTATCTGCAAGTGAAGATTACCTCAGAATTTAGTATCTGACATAGAAAAAAGTATGGCGGGCATATTCTGAGAATTTATTTGTCCATCATGATCCTCAACTTGCTCTCCTTAATGCTCTGAGATGTTTAAGCTATAACACTATAATACTGCCTGGCCTTTCACCCAAATCTCTTGTGGGTATGGGGGTGTAATACTTGCAATGTTCCTTGTTATCATCCTGCTACAATCATGGGCCTCAGATAATCAACTCTTTAGTTAGTCTTAAATAAGCAACCTTCATTGGAAAAATATTAGTTCTTATATCTTTGCACACTCTTCCATGTCTGCTAATTCCATTCTACAAGGTCATGAGAGTATTGCAAAATCAACATCTCTCATTGATGTCAGAATAGCATTCTGTACCCATCTTGAAAGAACTTTATCCATCAGATTTCCATTTAATCTTTTCATGGTGTCTCTCCACTGACTGACCAATATTTTTATCTACATTTTGTTTTTTTCTAATTACGCCTTTGTCATGTGTGTGTGCTTATGTAGTTCGATTGCTTTGTTAGAGTTGTTCCTTGCAACCATGAAACCTCTTTTCAAATTTATACCTAATATATTATTTAGTGGTCTTGCATATCCAGCTAATTTCCCTTTGTTTCCAAATTTCCCCACTTATTGAACTTCTGAGAAAGAATGAATTTATGTTAAAAATTGGCTGTTAATTTAGAAAGAGTAGAAAAGGCTCAACAACCTAGCAACTGTACAAGTGTTGCATCTCAAAAGAGAATGTTTGAGTACCTCACAGAATTTTGCCTTAGTTCCAAAACCTGGTAAGCTTGAAGGTATGTTGCTATAGATGAGTAGTTTTGCCCTTCTTAATCCTTTAAGGATATAATGTAGTTCCTTATGTTGTGGGACATAATAACAAAATTAAATTGTTCCCATTTATACTTTATAAATAAATTGGCAACTGCTATATAACTCCTAAGCATTAATACTTTTAAAGAAGCAAGGAGCAATTCAATAGAATATTTTATTATTTGTAGATTAGTATATATGTTTTAAGTATAAATGTTAAATTAGTGATAAAGTCTTAATCTGACTATCTTTATATAATCACACATGTGCTTGCTTAAAAATCTTCTCTCAGATCCTAATAGACTATCCTAATAACAACCTGCTGTGGGAATGTTAAAGCTTAAAGGCAACTCATTGAGAAGTCATGTGAGTTTATAAAGAAATTTTCCTCCACTAATCTATGACAGACACACAGAAAATAACTGTTTTGGAAAATTTTTGTATTCAGGCACTAAGGAACTGATTCTTTCACTGAGACACACATCCCATTTCTACCTGTTGTTATTATAGAAGCCTCTGCATTTTGTCTTTCATTGTGCATAACCAGATCTCAGTGAATAAAATCTATTCAGCCATCATTACCTAATAATGTGTTAGCCATCTGTATTTGTAAATCTAGTTATTTTGCTTACCACTTCTGTTTAAAAACATGTTCTTTCCAACTAGAAATTGTTAACATTTGCAAAGGCATATACATACACATAAATATATAATTTACATATTTGTAATATGTAACTGTAATATAGATATCCTAATTTAAATATATATATGTAACTGTATATATATATATATATATATTTAAATAACTGTATATATATATATAGTGATTATAGGAAAGTGTAAAATAGTTATATATAATATAAATAAATTAATATTACATTAATATTATTTATTAATATTATATATGGTAAATATTATATATATATAATACATACAAACTTCTTAGGGTATTTATTTATTTCATTGATGAATTTCATTGTTGACTTTCAGTATTCTCATGGAGCTACTTTGCAAACATATATTTCCAGAATACTATATGTTAGATGCAAATATTGCTATTATAACTGTAGAAAAATGACATGATCTATGTAGCTTGTTAGTATACAACATGTCAGGTATGAAACTATTTAGGTTCTATTTTTATATTTAGTTATGCAAACCACTTTGTTCTTTATTTGTTTTGTGGTTTGTTTTACTACCTTGTTCTTAATTATCATTGTCTATTGTGTGATATGGTTGCTCCATGCATATTATCACCATCTTGTGATTCATGGTCCATGAGATTTAGGACACAGTGAAAATGCGGAAATGTCAGAAGAGATAGTTGGTTTTACATCACTCCACAAAGCATATGCTTTTATTCCACTCACCTCACCATCTCATTGGCCATCATTTTCCAGGAAAGTCTCATATTTGTGGTATAAAATCCATGAGTTCGTATTTCATAAGAAAATATACATATCTTATTTTAATTGCAACTATATACTTTTGTTTTCTCATCATTACTATAATCATTATCTCACATATTACTGTTGTCTTTGGAAATTTTTCTAGTGTTATGTAAATGTGTATGAACATGAACTGCCTATTGTTATCCACCTTTATCATACAACAATAAACCAAGATTTCACACTTCGCACAGTAGTTCCAATGTAGAATACAGGTGGTATCTATTAGGTGAAGAAATTAGTAGTAGTTTTGAGGAAATTCTAGAAGAATAGAAGAAATTCCTCATTTGAGGAAATGGTAGAGGGATCCATTGAATGAAATGTAAGAATTTGCAGACTATGTGCACAACAATCACAAATGTTTTTCTCAAACCTGGGAAGCCAATCTGTGATGACATAAACCATCATGGAAGGAGAGATATAGAATCAGTACAGATATAGATGTGGTAGGAGTCAGGCTGAAGCAGTTGTCTATATAGTGTGTGTAGCCAGTAAATAGAGATCCCAAAATACTAGTACGCATTTCAGTTTGACTCTGCCTATCATAATATAATATTCCTAATTCTTCAAAATTTCATAAATGTTTAAATTGTATATCATGAACAGATCCAATCCAAACCTTAACTCAAAATCATATTTTCATGTTTGAATAGTACCTCTTTTCTCATATATGCAAGGCCACCACTCTTACATGATGCTATCTGTGCAACCCCCAATTAGTGACAGAAACATCCTCCTAATTACTCCCTTCATACTTTAAGGTGACATGTGTTTTATTAATCTGTTAATATGATTTATTTATTTTAAAATATGTTTTTCTAAATAAAATAATATTACTATTTAGTTATTGAGCTTATTCAACACTAATAAGATTGACAAAGTGTATTAATGTTTTCCAGAAATTTGTATAATATTAACATAATGAAAACATAAGTCAACCAATGTGCATAACATTTTGTCTGCCAAAACCCTGCAACCCTCTTTATTTTTAATATATTTTTCTTATTTAAATATAGTTTAAACATATTCTTCCTATCCTCCCAGGCACTGCAGTTCCCCACTCCCTCCCTTCCCACCCATCTTCAAGTTCTTTCTCCAAAACCAAAAAATAACCAATAAAGCATCAAAACAAATAAAAATTAAAAGTCCATATGCAGGATATGACGGCTGTCCTGAATTGCTTGATATATTCAGTGTCATTCTCTTTGAGAAAACTGACTTTCACTTTCATTTTCTTAGTAAGAATAAGTTAGAGTCTTTTTGTTATACTATATGCTAGGGGTTGGTTTTTATGCTGGTTTGTATTTATAAATTTATTCCTTTTTAAGAAGTATAATAAAATATAGTAAGAAAAATAAATGACTATCAAATAAAAGTTGGACAACAAGATAAACCAACAGAATTAAAAGAGCTGAAAAGAAGGCACTGAAGTCAAACACCCATTTGTTTGAATGATCAGGCACAGCATAAAAACACTGAAAAGGAAGATATAAATACAGAAGACCTGGTGCATACCTGCTTGTTAGATAATTTAATAGGTTTGTTTTCTTGGTGTCTTGCATGTCCCTGACTCTTAAGCCCCTTTTTGCCTCAAGAGTGGGGTTACTTGAGCTCTGAGGCAAGGAGCTTGATGATGATACCTCATGTAGGTTTCAGATTTTCAGGGTCATTCTTTCTGTGTGTAATATCTGACAGCTTATTTCTGTATTCTTTTCCAACTAGTGCCAGAAGTGTCTCTGATGAAGGTAAAATGAAGGATTGTTCACTTCTTATCCTATGGATTATAGCTTAGTGGTCATTGACATAACGGAATAACCATATATGAGTACATATCATATTTCGAAATATCTTAAACACCTCATTTAGGAATTTTTTCTAGTTCCAATCATTTCCTTCCAAAATATCATGGCAGAATATTTTTTTGGTATCTGAGTAATACTCTGTTGGGTAAATGTCCCACATTTACATTACGCATTCCCTTGATAAGGGACATAAAATTTGTTTCCAATATTTGTTTCTATAGGAATCAAGCAGCAGTGAACATGGTTAAGCAAGTGTCTTTGTGCGAGGGAGGTATGAAGCATCCTTGCAGTATATACACAAGAGTGGTATAGATCATTGTTGAGTTAGATGGATTTCCATCTTCCTGAGGCACTCCCACCGAATTTACATTTTGCCTCTATGAATTTGCATTCCCACAAGCAATATTTGAGAGTTACTCTTACTCTATATAGTTTACAGCATTACCCGTCACTTTTTTGTTGTTTACAGCCATTCTTATTGTCTCTTGTGGCTAAGTTTGTTGAATATTTTTTAAATGTTTGTCAGCCTTTGCTTTTTCTCTTTTGAGAATACTCAGTTTAGATCTGTGCCCCTTTTTTTGGACAAGAGTCTGGATTTGTTTCTTTTCTATATTATATAACATTGGTCACTGTGAAATGAGAGGTGATGGGAAAGATATGTCTGGAGAAAGGGTGCCTAGCAACTTGCTGATCTTAACACAGGTATCTTAAACCCACTGAACAGTCTTTTCACCATCCCTAGTTTCCTTGTTGCCACCATAAAGGCTTGTATGCTCTGATGAACCTGTTTGCAGAGTGTAAAGAGTATTCAGTCTTTTACTCACAAAGCGCCAAATAAATTCCCATTAAGTGAAGATGCCACTTGGAAGAAATTCAAATTCCTCTATGGTAAATATTTTTAAATAAAATATATGCTCAGGTTTTACTTATTATAGAGGGAATATCTTTAGTATTATGTGGAGGCATCATGTGTCAATTACAAAACATATAGGCTATCACCTAGGGAGGAAATACAAGGTGGGACAACTGAAGGAGAAAAAGATCTGGGATAAAGTTGGGCACAGGAAGACCTACCCACAAATGTATTTTGGATTAATTGTGTGGTCTAAGGGAATGTCTCTATTCCAGCCTCAGGGATTAAAGTTATGTGCTAAGGGATGAAACAGCTTTTTTTTTTCAGTAAATAACACAATCTCCCTTTTCACAGTTTGATCAAATATCCTGGAAAATGAAAGCTAGCCTAATTTCCTGAAACCATGGGTTTTCCCTGAAACTCTATTGTGGTCAGCACAAGGGGAAATAAGTTTTCTTTTGCTACATTAGAATAACAATCATTCTGCAACCCTATTAATACAAAACTATATAGATGAGGCTAGATGTAGACTGAAATGAATGGTCCCTTAAGATAGAAATCTAGTATTAGGAATAGAAGAGCAAATAGATCTATGCATAGCAATTCATTTTTAGGTGGTAAAATAAAGGAGAGCTCCATTCAAGAGCGCTACAGGATAGAAATATCATGGCTCAGGGACGATGACTGATTTTTTGTTTTGTATAATGAACCAAGTTAGTGCATTGTATTAATTATTTTAATCAACAGTGAAAAAATCAGTTGATCATTATATATGAAATCTATCTATCCTCTAGTACATTTGGTTTATAAGTGATGTTAGTAACTCATTATTTGTGGACTTTCTGACACTTGCTCAGAACATATTAAAATTGGCTTGTAAAATGTTTTGTCCATTATCTATATAAGGTTTTTCATTTTACTATGTAGGTAGCACAATTATAATCTTTGTGTAGGTTGCATATTTTGAGACTCATACAAGAGACGTGAATATGTATCTGAAAGATGCATCACTAATTCAACTGTTCACAAAATATGCAATGATTTGTGTATATTGTTGAATACTTGGGAGCTTTTTCATGGAGCAGGCATAAGTGATAGCTAATAAGTGATTGGGAGAGTTTACAATGAACTTCCACTGCAAGTGTTAAAAAGTACAACAAAGAGAAAAACACAAGCATGTTGAAACTTTACCTTTGTCATTTGTTCCTTTCAGAGTGAGGAGAGGGTTACCTCCCTAGTAGGATTTGCCCACAGATGTCCTTTGGCATACATTTGCTAGATCCTCTCCAGGACTCAGTGGAAGGTTCCTATTGCTGAGGAAGTTGATTGCTTTTGGTGTGAGACTTGTATAAATAAAGCTAGGACTAAATTGATATATTCCCTATATGAGCTATCTTCTATAGTCCCTGAATGGACCTTCTGTTAGCATTTTGTCTAAGTTCCATCACACAGTTACCTGGCAACAGCCAGGTATTGCTGACTCACTATATAAAGGGCTGTTTGCCCACTCCTCCTTCGCTTGTTCTCTCTTCCATTCCTGCTCCTGCTCTTCTCTCTTCCCATTCCCTCCCACTTTCTCTCTGCTTATGACCACCCTCCTCTTCTCTTCTCTTCTCTTCTCTTCTCTTCTCTTCTCTTCTCTTCTCTTCTCTTCTCTTCTCTTCTCTCTCCTCTCCTCTCCTCTCCTCTCTTCTGTCTTCTCTCTCTTCTCTTCTCTCTTTCCCCCCTCTCTCCCTCCTTCCTTCCCTCTTTCCCCCTCCCTCCCTCCCTCCCTCCCTCCCTCCCTCCCTCTCTCCCTCTCTTCCCCCTCTATTTTTCTTTCTCTGCCTTTCTCTGCCTCTACTACCTTCTACTACCTTCTTATCTCCCCTCCCTATGCCCTGGAAAAGTCTATTCTATATTATATCATCATCGTGTGGCTGGTCCTTCAGAGGAAAGGTACGCCTCAGCATAAGCCTGCCAAGGCACCCATTTTCCCATATCTCACCACACATCCACCAAAACATATACTCTCTCTTCAGTTTTTTATTAACACATCACCTTTACTGGGAATAATTATGTTGTAAAGTTCTATCTATTGTAGATAGTCTAGGCTTAATAGTAAAAATAGCAGGCAAGATAAGTTACATAATTGAATAGTAGCATGAATGGTTTTGTGAAGAATCACAATTATTATTGGAATTACCTTCACAGTGTTTAGAGAACTGAAGGACTTGAGTTTTTAGTGCCTTTCTACAATATTGTTGTCAGCTTTTGGTTAATATACCTGCATTTGTGTCAGACACACTTACTCATGGTTCTACATTGACCATATGAATTAGTTCACCAGTCTGAAATTTTGAGAACTTTTTAATATTTGACCTGTCATCTACAAGTTGTCTAATCCAAATAAACTGTTCATTGTTTTTTTTTTTAGTAAAATGAAAAGAAAGAAAGAATTTCTGATCTAGTTGAACAATCCACTTTTTTGTTTAAGGCTTCAAATTTATTGTAATAAGTTGATGCTGTATTACTACTCCATTCTTCAGAATAATTAAAATTGAGAGTACCTGGAACAAATCAGACATAGTACAACAATAAAATTGTACAGAGTAACTACCTAAGAGAGGAAAGCTAAGAGTTATTCTTTTTTTATTTTTTGTTATTTTCTATATTCTATTTTTATATTCCAAATGATTTTTCCTTTCTCAGCTGCCCCCTCCCCATAAGTTCCCTAAGCCCTCTGACCTCTGCCCATTTTCTTATCAACCCCCTCCTACTTCTCTGTCCTGGTGTTCCCATAAAATGCCGGAAGTAGTCAAATGGTTGGATCTGGAAAATATCATCCTAAGTGAGGTAAGCCAGTCACAATAGAACACACGTGGAATACAGTCACGGATAAGTGGATATTAACTCAGAAACTCTGAATACCCAAGACACAATTCTCATATCAAATGACTCCCAAGAGTTATTCTTGTATTTCAATACAGCAATAGATTGTACTTGGTTTATCAAGAATATCTGTGAACAGCAACATTATAGACAAAAATGGTTATTCACTCTTGGGTAGTTTTTACCCATGAAAAACACTAGAAGCAAGTTAACACACTATTTTTTAAAAAATATTTATTCTCTCATATATTACATTCCCAATGACATCTCCCCTCCCTTCTCTCCTTCCATTCTATTTCCTGTCCCCAGCTCATATACGATCCAAAATTTAGTCCTTCCTCATTTCTCTCCAGAAAAGGTCAGATCTGGATATCAAACAAACACGGAATATTATGTTCTCAAAGAATAGGCACTTTCCCCCATATAAATTCCGGTTGTGTTATCACCGTATGAAGAAAATATAAAAAATAGTCAAAAATTACCAAGTGTACTAAACTATACAACCATAACATATATGCAGAGAAAATAAGTCAGATACATGCCAGCTCTCTAATAGTTGGTTCATTCTCTGTGAGTCCTTGTGAGCACAGGTCAATTGACTTTGTGGATTTTCTTTGGTGTCCTTGATCCTTCTTGTTCCTACAATCCTTCTACTCTTCTTTAGAATTTCCCATGGTCTACCTAGTGTTTCTTCTTCAATAAGTTGCTGGATGAATCCTCTCTGATTATGATTATGCTAGACTCCAAACTACAAGCAAGTTATTAGGAATCATTTCATTGACATATTTTGGCAGTTGTGTTTGGCTCTATCCTTGGTCTCTGTGCTATACAGCATCTGGTTTCTGTTCCTCCATGAATTGTTAGGGGTTGATTCTCTCTAATGACATTGGTTCCAAGTTGATCTCTTCATTGTTTGACCACTACTACAAGTTGTGTGTTACCTTTATTTCAGCACACATTTCTAGCATGAAAAATTGTAGATCACAGGATTTGAAGCTGGATTGGTGTCTCAATATTTCCACTGCAAGCCTTGACTAGCTACAGAAAATGGCTGGTTCAGACTCCATATCCTCATTACTAAAAGTCTTGGTAGGATTAGCCTTATAGATTCCTGGTAGTTTCCATTGCAGTAGGTTTCTACCTTATCATCAATATGCTCCCTAATTTCAGTGGTCTCTGAGTTTTCTTTTTCTCCTTCCTCCTCACACCATATCCCTCCAACACAAGATCTTTTTAGAGATATGCTAAAATGAAACTCTCTAAGAAAAAATGTATCCCCTAGTATGAAGAAAGGTCACATATGAGATAAAGCCATAAGGATCCTATAACCACTTGGAACATTTGAATTGTCAGGTAGTAGTTAATGGAGGAATTTGGCACACTCATTAGAGAATGTTTATGTTTTGCAGTATAAATGGTTGAATCTATTTGATTGAGGGAAGAGAAAGAAAGAAGGAAAGAAGAAAGAAAGAAAGAAAGAAAGAAAGAAAGAAAGAAAGAAAGAAAGAAAGAAAGAAAGAAAGAAAGAAGGAAGGAAGGAAGGAACGAAAGAGAAAGAAGGAAAGAAAGACTGAAGGAAGGAAGGAAGGAAAGAAAGAAAGAAAGAAAGAAAGAAAGAAAGAAAGAAAGAAAGAAAGAAAGAAAGAAAGAAAGAAAGAGAAAAAGAAAGAAAGAAAGAAAGAAAGAAAGAAAGAAAGAAAGAAAGAAAGAAAGAAAGAAAGAAAGAAAGAAAGAAAGAAAGAGAAAGATTAATGGAAATCCAAGTCCATTTGGGTATGGTCTTACAGGCTCTCAACAACACAATTCAGGAATGCACTAGGATATTGATAAAACAATATACAGCAGATATTGATTTGTTAATATCATATCTTCTTTGCTCTCTTCCTCCAAACCTCATGCCCCCTACCTATGTCTTCCTATTGGGAAGAATCCAGAACACTTTATAGTGTATTTCTGTCTAGTCCAAAAAGACGCCTTCCTTTAAGGGCTATAGAGTATCATACACTGCAGCATTATTTAGCATAAGTGGCATTTATTTGGAGGAACTTCAGGTCTAGAAGGTGTATGGTTGAATGCAGGGGTTAGACTCATAGCTCCAATTCCTTCCATTGTAGCATGTTTTCCAAAACATTCGGTTGTTAGTGGGGTCATTGCCAGGATTCCATCTGATACCAAAGTGGCATGTACTGGAGTAGCGAGAATATTTATTGACATAGAAGGGGGCAAGTTTCCTCTATTGTGTTTACCTCTAGGAGTTCCCATAGATATTTGACCCATCTGTATCTCCTGTTTTCTTGCATTAAGGAAGGTTTCCTTGAATACTTCCAGCTGTTACCACAACATTACTTGTCACCGTAGATTTTCCTTATCTGCCATAGACATACACAGTGACCCAGGCTATGCAAATCTGCACAGCTGCTCTTAGCCCTTGTGAAGTTGCTGGGAATTATATTGTTGTTTCTCATATTTGTTTGTTTTACAGTTTTATGTTGTTTTCTTGAAGATAGTCTCATTGTATAGCAATGATAACAATTGCATAAAAGTAAGCAGATGTAGTATTGTGAATTCCTGTATATGCTCAGCCACAGGACTCAACTGCTAGGGAACAGGATGTGGGAGTTTTAACTGAGCTTACCTTACACTATCAGTGTGTGGATGTCAAGCCATAGGACAGCCCATGGACAGTGCTCCAGGGGTGGGGAAGCACAGTCTGAGACATGGGACCGCTGGAGCTGGTTCAGGATTCTCCAGGCCTGGGACAAGGCAAGAACCATCTCTTGGACACCCAGGCACCAATGGTTGCTGCAGAAGAGCTGAAAACAGAGTGGGGAAACCTGCGCTTGATCTATCCTGTGACTGGGAATAGAGGAAAAGGGAGCTCTGGCTCATCCCATGGGGTGAGTTCTTGACTTAGCAGGCAACCAGCTGGGTCTTGTTTTTTTGGTGGCCATAGCTGAGAGTGCTAAGGAGCCTTCTACAGGAAATTAGAATGACACCTCTGAAGTTGAAGGCCTTCTCCATGGCTCCCCACAGCAGAGCCCAATGAAAAGAGACAATTCATGGTTTAAACACATTTATTGTTATGGCAGAAAGTCGATGAATAAAACCATCCCCAACTTCTCAGGGTGTGCTTGAGATTAAATACCTTTTGCAGGGAGAAGTGTCTGGGAGGGAAAACGTATTGGTTAAGCCTCCCAGCCTTTAGGTACCTCTTTAAAATAGATATCTGTCTTGAGCTTACATGACCACAGGTCACATCCTTATGTGACTGATGCCCACAAATTTGATGGCTCTAGCTAGTGACAGTGGCCTGCTACCCAGGAATCAGACAAAGAGCCTACATTCACAGTAGGCTCACTGGGGTTTCTAGCTTTAGCTTAACCGAGACCCAGGCTGCCTTTTATGGTTCCACAAGCAGAGGCTTCAAATATAATACAATCTAACTGAAATAACAATAGAAAATAATAGTGAGTTATTACATACATATCTTTCTGAACTTTGCCAGGAACACTGGTGTCCTTCAGTGCAGCTCATTAGCACAACATCCAGTTTAGTGGCACTCTTAGTAATTGTTTTCTCGAAAGCATCCCTTTGATTCAATTTTAATGGGATTTTTATTCCTAACTTATTTCATTTCATAATCCTTATACTTCTTCTTGTTCAGTGTCATCTTCCCCTTTCCCTCTGTTCTCTGCTTTGTTTCTTCAGTTTTCCACACACATCTTCCTTCTTTTATCTCTGTAGTCAGTATACTTTCTTTCCTTCTAAACCCATTTCCTTTCTGTGACTATTTGCTTTCTATTCAGGTCAGAATTCTGAATACTTTCAAGCAAACTGTCTCAACATGTGGGTAATTGCAAAGGGGTTTCAAAAAATTTAGAAGCCATCCTATGGATTCAAATTAGTTTACTTCAGAAATTTCATGCCGAGTGGATGGAGATAATGATTTTATCATTTGTTTCAGTTCATACTGTCTGATATGAAAGTTACTATCATATTTTTCTATTCATTGAGTCAACTAAATCTTGTTATTCTTTTGCTTTATTTTTCTTCCATATAATAAATACATCCTGAATGAAGTCTTCCTTTCCTCCACAGTCCCAGTCCACTTCTAACTCCATTCTACCCCAGATAAATGTTTCTTCCACTTCCTTCAGAAAAAAGCAGGCCTTCCAGTGATAGCAACAAACCCTAACTAACAATATGTGTTAATTAGGCATAAACCCTCATATTTGGAATATTGTGAAGCTTGGAAGTGACAAACTACAAGGATAAAAGTGTCAGAGAAACCAACACTCTCACTAGTAGGAGTCCAAAAAAAAAAAAAAAAAAAAAACACATCAATCAAAGCAGCCACAACATGGATGTAGATGGCCATGTACAGACCTATGAAGATTCCATGGTTTTTTGCTTCAATCTCCCTGTTCCCATATGAGCCAAGCTTATTTTATTCTGTGGGCCAGGAATTCCTAGCGTTCTCCATCTTTCTGCATCTACATCCTCCTCTTCTGCAGAGCTTCTAAACCTCCAGCTACTGTTTGACTGTATACTGCTTTTATCAGCTACTAGAGGAAGAACCTGTGATAACAAAATGGGTAGTCTCTGTTCTCTTAATATGACAGAATACCATTAGCAATCCCTCATTTTCTGTAGCTAACTTTTGGGGAAGTTTCTCTTCATAATCTAATTGGAGCATGGATTCCAAAGTCTAGGCTGAGAAAATGTGCTTAGCAATAAGTAGGATTCATTATATTACCCCAGAGCTATCTGGGCATCTGGCTTGACTGCAAACTCAACCGTGCCTTTCCCTGAAGGCCTTGCTCAGTCAACCACAATGACCATAGCCATCTCCACCTGGCGAAATGTAGAGAAGTCTTCTCATAGCAATTTGTGAGACAAATACTGAGGAAGTCAGAGGGCAAACATTAAGGAATTCATTATGACAACATTCATGTGCACCTGCCTTCCATGGGGTGTCAGATTATCTGGTTGTAATTTGGCAATTGCCACTGGAGTTCATGTTTCTAAGAGAATAAAACCAAAAACCTTTATTCTTATGAATTTAAACTTTGTCTGCTTTCCCATATATCTCATAGAGTTTCCTCATTTCGTCCCCTATGATATTACAAGGAAGATTACCTGAAAATAGAGGGCTGCCTTGGGAGAGGGACTTCTGTAATGATTTCCTAAATCTCTTCAGATAAATAGTCAAGCCTACATTCTGACTGTTATGCTGCTGTCCATAAACAGATATTGGTAAGAATGGCTGCTGTTGACTTTGCTTTTGAAGGAGCTATTGGTGGCAATGATGATGATGTTTTCTTTATGACCTAACCATTTGAAAAATTAACTAAAGAGTCTTTATATTTCAATTTAGACTGAGAATAGTGATTTTTCGGAGTTAGCCCTTTCTGCGACTTGCTATCTGGCACTGTGGTATAGGTGCACTACAAATAGAAATAGGTTAGGGTTAGGGTTAGGGTTAGGGTTAGGCTTAGGGTTAGGGTTAGGGTTAGGCTTAGGGTTAGGGTTAGGGTTAAGACTTGTCCTCAGTCTTTTCTTATCAAACTATCAATCCATGTGATGAAATGCTACCACATAGCATAAAATAATATGCTTTGCTCAAAGTCAGTCAACTTAAACGTGAACCATATCTAAAATAATTTTCCTACTACTATCCTACTGGTGTTTGACAAGACATCTCAACATTGTAAGATAATTAGGACAATACTTAAAATTAGCAATAGAGCCAAAAGCCACAGGAAACCCATCAGAACTAATGTACTGAACTATGATAGGTTATTTATTTTTATTGACACATAATATACTGTTATAGCCCAGTTTGCTTGTTTTATGTTTGTCGAAAAGAATCTCCACTGTTTTCAGCCACAGGCAATTATGAAATCTGCTGTAAAACCTCAGAGGTATGCTGAGACACAATCTTCAGCCTATGTGATTAATACAAATGAAGATTGCAGACCCTTACAATAATAATTGCAAGATAGTATAAAGCTGACATCCAAAGTAACTGCGCCAGAGTGCACTCTTGCTGTTAACAAGTGAGCATGCACATTATTCTCCTTTACCAACATCAATTGGAAACTTTGATTTTCTTTCTTATTATAAGTGTATATTGCTATTTTATTTTATTGTTTTATTTACAATTGATTATTGATACATGCTGATAAATTTTTACTGGACGCAATATTTTTCAAGGAATCATTTTTAATATATTAGTGGGCATGATCTTAATTTCTTTTGGTGGAAAAAAACTTTTTCCATAGCGATCTGGCACAGAGAGTTTGCTGTTTCTATTTGTGTTGGGTGATGGAGTTTCGCCCATTTCCATTTTCTACGGCTTGGGTTCCTTTAAGAGACTTGGTTCTTCGAGGAGTTTCAGCATGAACTTTTCTCAGCAGACACAAAGGAATTCATGGCTTTTGTTCTTCGTTTAGTGGTAAGGCTTCACCTGGCTGGACACCATGACTCTATGTCTCTGTTCAGTTTGATAACATTCATGACTTCTAGAACATGTCAACACGCCATTTTTTATATCACCACTGGGTTCTTCCTAAACTTTCCTTAAAAGGAGTCTCTTTGTAATTTAGCACCCAAATATTTTTAAAAATTTATTGGAATATGTTGGTTCTAAAATAAAAATTAATGAAGATTTTTTTAAAAAAAAACTTTATATTTAGAATTTTCCACTCTTCACTCTGATTTCTCAGAAAGTCTTCACTTCCTTCATTCATGTGGACCTTCTGTTTCATGTTCTAGAGAGATGTGAACATAGAGACAAATAGCTGGCATGTATTTCTTTAATAACTTTGTTGTTTGAGTTACCATTTGGAGTATCACTTCCATAGAAATGCAAGTAGTCATTTACTTAGTGTGAGTTCAATGAATGCTAGTTTCTTTATAGTTTAACAGGTTTTTATTCTATTTTCACATATTTGAAATTTTTATTTTCACGTATGTGTATAATGATTTTTTATTTATGAAAGGGCTACACTAAATACAGTATTTATTATGTTATTTCATCACCCAATACATATAAAAATAACAATGGGTCAAAACTGATTTAAAATATATAAGGAATGCACCTCCATTTTGGTCTAATCTGGAAATTGATACTATGTAGATAAAATGCTAATATAATTTTTTTCTGGTGCCATTTACTTTTAAGAAATTTGTTTTTCTATCTAATTTGCTGAGAGTTTTATGATAAATAAGTTCTCGATTTCTGAAATATTTGCTTTGCCTCTGTTTTTTAATAATTGTTTTTTAGTTATTTTCTGTGTATTTTGCAACAAATTAACTTTTTAATTTAATGTTATGAGTGTTTGTGACTCTTGGTACCATTGCTTCTTTTTAAAATTTGCTCCTCTTTCATTGATGGTGCTTTACTGGTATAGTGGGAAAATTTTTTTTATTACTATTATTATTATTATTATTATTATTTAAATTATTGATTTAATTTTTATATGAATGCTTTGTTTTAATGGCTATTTTTAATACCTATTCTGTGCCTTTTAATTGACAGAAAATATTGTAGCAACCTCTGACCTTAAGGCATCCAACTTTTGGAATTGCTATGTAGGTGCTCAAAATCAAAATAGTGTATTATTAAAGAAAACACAGTGTTCTTAGCTGTTACACCTTCTGTTCACACCTTCTTCAAATATTAATATTATATTAATTTTTCTCATTTTAAAATTATTTTACCTTATATACAATTGATCAACAAGGGAAAATAACATAGTCTATAACCCATGCAGTTGAGCAGAGGGGGATGAGTTTAGACCTCTTGAATAAACATGTAAATAAGCATGGTATGTTTTATTATAATCCCAGAATGGAATAAAAAATGATAAGTTTATGAACTTTGAGTTAACTGTTAAATTCTGTCTCAAAAATTTAGTTGGTAATTGGATGAGGAGTCTATATGATCTTGATTTCTTACACTAAAATTCCTTTGTACACAGATCATATCTATGGACATATGAACAAGTACATATACATCTACATTTCTACTTATAAAATGTAACATATTTCCTGTTATTTTTGTTATGAGAGTCTAAATCAGTTGCTTTAAACCCAAAGAGATTCTCTTGTCTCTGCTGTGAACTCCTCCACTCCCTGCTATACTATGATTAAATATATATATCTTTAACCTTCACCTTTTAGCTTAATTTTGTGTACTAAATTTTATCCCACCCATGTATATTTTATCCAACCTAAATTATGAGAATATTTTGGTTATAATGACTTTGAGTTCAGAAAGTATGTATCAAATTCAAAATGTTCACCCTTAATTTCTGGATAATGTCAATGTTGGCTATCCTTGAGACCCATATGAATTTTAGACTATTTTGACAATGGGACCAAAACTAAAACCTCAAGACTTTAGAAGGGAATACTCCTCATATATAATAACTTCCAGAATTTTGGGCTTCTTGATTATCTTAAGAATCTAGTCCATGAATTAAAACATTTGAAGTAATTTTAGGTACAATTAATAGTTTTAAAATGTATTTTGGGATATTTTTAGATTCCTTGATATAATGTATTCTGTTAACCAATACTTATACACGATGTGATTTCATTTTGAATAGATTTAAAACTAATGATTTATATTGCATCAACTTTTCATCTGCTAACAATACAAGTACTTTAAAAACTCTGGTTTAAATGTTAATCCCTTAGTCATAGAATTGTCAGAATTGAAACATAGTTTTTACATAAGACGATTTCAAATCAGTCTCACATTTCTGAATGAAGATTGCACATGAAATTAAAGTGATTTGTCCTCTCATTAACTCAGGAATTTACATAGATGGTCAATACTCAAAAAGATTCACTGGAATAAATGTATATTCTAATGCCATTCTTTCTCAAGCAATGCACCTCTAGTTGATAACACACACACACACACACACACACACACACACATACACACATACACACACACACACACACACCACTGATAATGGAAAAGAAGCCCTCAGGTCCAGCAGAAAGCATGGAAACAGGCCACCTTGGGAGGTAGGAGGTAGTGGGAACTTCTAGAACGTACCAGAGATGTAGGAGGTTAGAGATGTTCAGGACTTAGAGACAGGGACTATAGATGAAATGTCAATGGTGGGGAGAGGGAAGCTGTAGAGTCCATCTCTAGTAGAAAGACAGGGCATCAATTGGAGGCATAGGGTTGTCATGCCATAGTCAAAAACTTTGACCCTGAATTGTTCCTTTCTGAAAGAACTTCAGGACAAAAGTAGAGAAGAGACGGAGGAAATGGAGTTCCAGTGACCGGCCTGATTTGGGATCCATCTTAAGAGGAGTCTCCAAGGCCTGACACTATTACTGATACTGTGGTGTACTTATAGAGAGGAGATTGTCATGGTTGTCCTCTGAGAGCCCAACCAATCAACTGAAATATTCAGATGCAGATACTCATACTTAATTAATGAACAGAAGCCAGGTACCCCAGTGGTTGAATTAGGGAAAGACTAGAAGCAGCTGAGGAGGAGAATGACACCATAGTCTCAACTAATCTGGAACCCTGATATCTCTTAGATAACGCGCCACTAGCCAGGCAACAAACATCAACTGATATGGGGCCCCCAACACATATAGCAGTGGCATGACTTGTTTGGCCTCAGTGAGATAAGATGCACCTAACCGGGTAGACTTGAGGCCCCATGAGTAGGGACATCTGTTGGGGTGGAGATGAGGCATGGGTGCATCCTACTGGAGACAGGGGAGGAGGAATGACATGAGGAACAGTTGGAGGGTAGACAGGTAAAGGAATAATGACTGGACTGTTAAAAATTTAGTAGTAGTAATAGTAGTAGTAGTAGTAGTAGTAGTAATACTATTACTATTAATAGTAATACTACTACTACTAATAATAATAATAATAAATAAGGCCTCCAAAAATCAATGATATTCTTTTTAATGTTATTCTGGTATACTCTTAGAATGGTGACTTGTCTAGGCATTGTCAGAAAGGTATCATTTGTCAGTAAATGGAAGTAACTACAGACATACACAGGCAAAAATTATTTTAAAAGGCAGACAAAATATTCTCTTTGTGTTGCAGGCTTGCATTTTCAAAAGCTACTTTTATTAATGCTTCATCCTTACTCCTAACTCACCACCCAGCAGAAGTAGGGGAAGAAAAGTAAGATTAATAGGAGATTGTGGACATGTTTCTTTTTTCTTTTTTTTATTCGATATATTTTTATCTACATTTCAAGTGATTTCTCCTTTTCAGGCCCCTCCCTCCCCAAAAGTCACATAAGCCCCCTTTCCTCCCCCTGTTCTCCCATCTACCGCTTCCCACTTCCCTGTTCTGGTTTTGCCCTATAGTGTTACACTGAGTCTTTCCAGAACCAGGGGCCACTCCTCAATTCTTCTTGTACCTCATTTGATGCGTGGATTATGTTTTGGGTATTCCAATTTTCTAGGCTAATATCCACTTATTAGTGAGTGCATACCATGATTGATCTTTTGAGACTGGGTTACCTCACTTAGTATGATGTTCTCCAACTCTATCCATTTATCTAAGAATTTCATGAATTCATTGTTTCTAATGGCTGAATAGTACTCCATTGTGTATATATACCACATTTTTGCATCCATTCTTCCATTGAGGGATACCTGGGTTCTTTCCCGATTCTGGCTATTATAAATAGGACTGCTATGAACATAGTGGAGCATGTATACTTATTACATGCTGGGGAATTGGTACAGGGGGAAAGTTCCTGAACAGAACACCAATAGCGTATGCTCTAAGATCAAGAATTGACAAATGGGACCTCATAAAATTACAAAGTTTCTGTAAGTCAAAGGACACCATCAAAAGGACAAATCAGCAACCAACAAATTGGGAAAAGATCTTCACCATCTACATCAGATAGAGGGCCAATATCCAATATATACAAAGAACTCAAGAAGTTAGACCTCAGAAAACCAAATATGCCTATTAAAAATGGGGTACAGATCTTAACAAAGAATTTTCACCTGAAGAACTTCGGATGGCTGAGAAGCATCTTAAAACCTGCTCAACTTCATTAGTCATCAGGGAAATGCAAATCAAAACAACCTTGAGATTTCACCTTATACCAGTCAGAATGGCTAAGATTAAAAATTCAGGAGACAGCAGGTGTTGGAGAGGATATGGAGAAAGAGGAACACTCCTCCACTGCTGGTGGGGTTGCAAACTGGTACAACCACTCTGGAAATCAGACTGGCGGTTCCTCAGAGAACTGGGCACATCACTTCCAGAGGATCTTGCTATACCACTCCTGGGCATATACTGTGTGGACACGTTTCTAAAGATTTATTTGGCGGGGGCATTTCAAGTAGTCCAGTACAAAAGCAAAACATCAAACACAAATCAGTAGCAGGAGCTTGATCCTGAAGAAACCCTCAGGCTCTGCTGATTGCAACTAGTGCAGTGAAGTAACAAGAAGCAGCTGTAATATCACGAGGTTTTTTTTTTGTTTTTTTTTTTTTTTTTTTTTTTTTTTTGGTGCATTTCTCTCTACAATGTTGTAACAAGAAAACATCAGTTAAGAAACAATGCAAACCAACGCAAAAGTGCTGTTGATTGTCTGTTGTCCTTATACTCTTTCCAAACATGTGTCCTCCCAAGCATACACTGCAGCAAAACACCAGATGCCATTTTCCCAGGCAGCTTTCAGTAAAACACCAGCTGTCTATTCTCAGAAAAACATCCTCTCACATGTCTGATTCAGTAAAACATCCTCTCATGTGTCTACTTCATGAAAACATATTCTCATAAGATAGTTTCCAAAAAAAAAAATCACATGGTACAACTGATTCTCCAACAAAACTAGGAATTCCCAATACACAATGTTGTATACAATTAGAAGAAAATTAAATTAAATGTATTTAAACATGCAGGTTTTGTAAAGTGAGATTATTATCTTTATGTTTCTCAAAAGAAAAAGAATTTATTTGGAATTTTATTTTTTATATGCAAAAACTATAAGAGAATACTTGATACTCTAGTATATTTTCACAAAGCCAATGCAATTCCCCTTTCTTTCAGGTAATCTTTCTGTGATGAATTTCACTGCTATCATTGCTTAAATTCTGAGCAGTTAGTATTTAAATTTAGAATACTCATATGTATATCACTTTTGCGTATGCAATTTAGAATACACTTCATTTACATTAGTCAGAGTGTTGTTCTTTTAATGTGTCATGTATTTTGATTTAGTCTCACTGTGCTGCTCAGTGTATTCTCAAGATCATCAAAGAAGCCACACTTCCCCTCAGCATATGAGAACCCACACGATGAAATGCAGATCATGAGACTCTGCAGAATGTACAGTAAAACTACTTGTTTTCTGGTATTGGGTTACTTCAGTATATGTGTCATTAGTATATTAGTATATCATGTAGGCAGATTATAAATTTAGGTTTGTAATTTTATAGCTAGTGACATTTATGAGTTCATCTCCAGTTATGTGCATTGAACCTTCTGACTTTATGAACATTAGTCAATAAAGGTACAACTTTCTGGTGGCAAGATTTAATTTGCCCATTTTTGATGATATAAGTAAGAGTATCCTCAGCTATACATGTATACCATTATGTTAAAACATAACCTTGTATATGACATATGATCTTTGTGTGGAGGGCTATTGGACATCTTTGATCAATGACTGAACAGGATTCAACCCATTCCTTACATGGGGAGATTTTACTTGATGGCATAATACTTCAAGTTGGGACAATGTCTTCTCAAATATATTATGACTACATTTTACTTTATTTCACATGTGTAAGCTTCTATGGTTTATTTGAGAAAAGGATAGATGAGCACTACAGTGACAGTCATTCTATGCTTCTTTCTTTTAGTTCTACCCTCAGTCATGTTGTTACTTATATACACATACATGTATATAACTAATCACTGCTGAGTATATTAGGGGTTGAACATATGTATCTATGTTTAAGCTAACTTCTTGGTACTAAATAGATTATCATGGTGCTTGTCTGAGGAGAATTTGGATTCTCCCTCAGTTATCATCAGGTAATTCCATGAAGATTTTCAACTGATTATGGGGCATGTGAGATTTCCAACTTGAATTAGCATTCAACTTGTGGTGGCATTGTGCTCAACTTCTTTAGGAATGCTTGCTGTGGAGATTTACGGGTTCAGCTTCTTTATTCTACATAGAAGACACTTTCCTTACAGCAGACATCCTGTTACTCTGAATCTTATATTTGTTCTCCTGAACTTCCTAAAAGTTAGCTGGGTCTTGGCTCAATGACATTTTTTCTTTGCTTTTAGATTCCTCTATTTGGATTGGATACAGCATTGCCAGTTATTTTTGCATTTTGATCAATTGCAATGTTCACTATTGGTCTTTGTCTGTTGCAAAATGAAGATTATTCCTGAGGGTGACATCTAAACGTGTCTTTGAGTATAGGGGTAGAAATGGAGAACAGAGTTAAAAATGATCTTTTTTTCAGAAAATTGTTAGAAGTAGATCCATGTCTAGAGTCCATGGTCTCACCAGACACTGGTGGCTGACTAGATTTACAGTATTACTTATAAATTCAAACCTCAGTCAGGATATAACTCTGAAATACTCACAAAAGATACCATAATCAGCTTAAGCATTGCTTTATGGTACCGAGCCATGAAAAACACAATAGTAGTTAAGATTTGGGAAAGAAAGTTAACTAGAAAAAGGTGGTAAAATCATAACATAATCTTGAATTTTAATATAGTTAACAGTAATGTTTATATGTATTCAATACATCAATAAAGAGTATGAACAAATCTGAATGACATAGGGGACTGTTTCCAAGGATTTACAATTCTAAGAAATTTTTAAGTAGAACTTATTGGAAAGTATAAGGAACAATGTGGAGAATTTTTATGAACATCTAATATATATATATATATATATATGTACATATATATGTATATATACATATATGAGTGAGAGATTATAATAAGCAGAGCTCAGTAGAGGCAGGTATGTAACTCAGTCAACAACATGTTTGCTCGGATATGTAAGCACCTGTACTTTGTTCCAAGATTAACATACTAAATCTTAGATGGGAGCACCTGTAATTTGTTCCTAGAATAGCGTGTTAAACATTAATCATATTGGTATTAGCATGCAATACAAGAATAAGTAGGAGGGCAGCTATAGAAAAATCTGTTAGTTTTACTGGCCTGGTATGCTAGGCAGTTTGACAAATTCCACTTTGAAAAAATTCTATACAATTTACCCATTTTTGTAATCTATGTCTGCATCATATTTGATGGGTATTTAAGCACAGTAGCCTCCATGAATTCCTCAAATTTGCTATTGTATATACATTTGTAAATTATATCTAGCCAGCCAAAATCTTAGTACGGCTAAAGAGTCAGAGTTTTTCAGGGATGCTTTCAGTGTGATGCTGTCATTTTCCACTAGATGGTCCCACATCAAAGTATATCAGATGCCTTAAATGATTTCAATTTTTATTAACGATAAAGAACAAACATGTACTTTGGTTTAAATAGTGTTTGTGGAGATTGGGGAAGGATTCTCTTGTTGGGTATAGCAGGGAATTTTCCAGATACACAATTTTATATATTAATAATAATATGAAATTAAATTTTAGAAATATCAATTGCATCTGAAAAATAAAAACGATTGCTACTTGGCAGCAAATATGTATGTAATCACACAAAACTTACAAAGAAAAAAGAATTGTTCATAGAACATATACATACATACGTATATATTTATCTTTGCTTTTCTAAAATAAATACCTTTTAAATCATTTTTTTATCATTATGACTCTGTGAGATTCTCTTTAATTTGCCATACTTGGAACAGGGCTTGAAAAATCATTTCCTTTTGCAATCCAAGCCGCTTTTTATAGGGTACTCTAATGGATATAAGCATATTATACAGTGCTACAATTCAAGCATATTATCATAGCATTGGGGAAAATGAAACAGGCAGATCATAAAGAGTCAGCATCATGCTGTATTTGGCATCTCAAACTCACAATCAGAAAGATGCAGACAGAAATGAAGGCTTTCATTTAAATGTGCCGAATGTTTCTCCAAGCTGATAGAAAAGTGATCAGCACTCAGGCACTGCTCTCTGGTCTTGTCTATTGGTAACTGTAGGAAAAGATCAGGGTAAATTACATTTTTCTCCTGTCTTCCTCTTCCACATTCCCTCCTTCTTCTGCAACACACAGGGAGGGGGGGAGGAGAGAGATGATTCAGCAGCTCTGGTGCACATCACCAAGGTAACAGCAGGCTTTTGCGTTTCATGGCTAGGGTTGAGATCTCTCTTCTGATTGGTTCTTAATCAACTCTCCCTCTGAATTGCCACACTCCTCCAATTAGAGGCAACCAGAGGAAATAAAAATCTCTGCACCCAGGGTTTTCACCAGTCAGGCTCCTGGCTAGATTCCAGGTACCAACTGGTACCTGATCTAGCCAAAGCCTGACTGTAAGCTGTGAAAACAAAGGAGGACTGCTCCTAAACCCTGTGTCAAAGCCAGTGAAAACCCAGCATATGCAGGGATTTTCTGATATCCCCCACACTCCTGCTCTGAGTCACAGGCGTTTGCTTCCTGTATAGGAAATCTGATCCTGCTTTTGAAGCCACTGCTTTTGTTTCAGTATCGGTCACCCATGTCGCAGTCTTTTATGGTCTTGTATCCTCTCCGTGGAACTTGTTATAGCTAGGCATCACTTTCTGATACAGACCATGGATTTGTGCTGTTTCTTACACTTGCTTGAGGGATACACTGTGCAGGACTGCTATGGAAGGGGCAGTTTTTCCATGCCTCCCTGAGACTCTCTAGGATCCTTGACCTTTATCATTTGTTGATTCTCTGTCACCTAAGGCTCTCTTTTAAGAAGTATAAACTGGCAATGTTATCTGTTAAACTTCTCATGCTGCCATAGAGGATCTGAGTTTTATCTTTTCAATCTTATTTCTAGAATAATGTTTAAATTGTCATTGCACTTTGGCAAATGAGAGTTCTGATTGATATTTGTCCTTCCCAGTCTGCTCATTTTTTTTCTAAAAAGTAGGGCAGGAACTGGGCTTATTAGAAGCTTATATTATTTCTGTGTTGTCAGGAAAGTATTTTGCACTTCCATTGAGAGAGATTTACCAGCCAGATTTCCTTGAAGCTCTTTTATAAGGAATATGAATTGAGAGTGAGAGTATCTCCTCATTAGCAATCTGTTTTTCATTAATTAGTTCTGAATTCTTGCAGTATGCTTTTATAGCTGCATAGCAAAAAATGTTTTATGAAGATGAAGGCTGGTATTATTATAGGCAGTGTGGTCCCTACATTTTAAAACCTAATTGTGGGATAAAGTGATCTCTGTGACTAGGAGAGTATTCCTGAAAGAAGAATGAGGTTACTTGTTCCAAACTCTCAAAATCTCAGCTTGAGACTGGCAGGAGTAAGGATTGTTTCTTCCCTTTTGTGGGTCTGTATGCTACAGTACAAATATCCATGTGACCCCCACCTCTGCCCTTCTAGAGTGAGTCACATAGCCTCATGGACAAATATTGGGCTTAACTACCTAGAATTCTTCATATAAATGAAGCATGTTTTGTACATCAGCCCCAGGCAATAATATACACTCTCCTCAAAAAAACTCTACCCACTCTTAAAAGTTTATACAGCTCTGATTTTTGCCATGAAGGAGAACTGTAACACTGCAGTATTCTGGCACTGTGTCAAATAAGGCTGGAATAAAAGTAATGACGCTTGTCCAGGTGGCAGGTGGGTTTATAGGAACTAGGTTGTCTTTTATGCTAGAATAGAGAAATAAATCTCCATTGAGATGGTTTTCAGTGATTAAAACTGTATTTTGACCACAGGCATACATGACTACAAAAAGAATGTTGGAAGTGGAGGGTTACATGTTCATGTGTACCATGACTTACAGGCCCAGAACAAGGGATAAGCATACCTCACTCCTGTCAGTGTCACGATGAGATTTTTAGGGTTTGTACAGGTCTCAACCTCTTTCTTGCTTTAGGCTCACTCCCCCTTCCCCTGTCACAGAGATCACTTTGCCATATACTAAATGTCAAATCAGGAAGTGACACACAAAAAAATAACATCCCATAGGAAATTGTCTAGTTACCAATGAATGGCAGTTAGTACACTGTGAGATAAAAGGAAGTACTTTGCATGCACGTGCGCGCGCGCGCGCGCACGCGCACGCGCACACACACACATACACAGAACTAAGACTACTACTTTAATGTTTATGACTAGAGTGCCTATCCAATATATTCATATATTCATTTGGAAAATGTGATTTATTAATTTCCTGTGGTGTCCAGGCCATTAAGATGAGGGTCTACTCTGATTTTACTTTATGATGGAAATGCTGTGAAGATAGGAGTGCTTATGTGTGTGAAATGTATCCAGGAAATGCTTGGTGATATAAATGCCAAAAAATAAACACCATCTACATGTACTTTTTCTTTATTTAAGTTCATGAATATTCAACGAGAGTCAACAGAACAGACACTTTTTTTGATAAAAGTTCAATATCCTGTGAAAGATAGAGGTCTAGATGAAGTTTAAGGACAGCTTATAGATGTGTAGTGGTTAAAAGTATACTTTGTTCATGTATAGGACCACAGCTTGGCTCACATCTATCATAATGAATGGTTTACTGCAGACTGTGATTCCAGCTCCAGGGCTTCTGACTTTCACTTCTGCCTTCTGTGGTTCCTTCCAGACCTATGTGCACACTCATTAGATATCATCATTATAAAGAACTTTCAACCAAAACTAGCCAGTCTGTACATTCTCTCGTTTAGTACTTTGTTCTCAGATGTTATTATGAAACTTTCATAAACAGACAGATGTGGTATACCATATTTCTAATGTTGTACTAAGTAGAATGACTTCTCTACAATATTCCTTTGAGATTTGTGTAGTCAGTCACATGATGTTTATAATTGTGGATCACTAAGACTAAAATATTGAGAACTTTTATTTTTTTGCATAGTGCCTTAGCTACTTTGGAGGTTTGTTTATTTTTGGAGCTTGCTCTTTGGAAATATACAATCTTCTGGTAATTTTATAGTGTTTTTATTTTTTAATATTATAGACAATAGATGCTCTATACTTATTTAAATTGAAAGCATGTTATTCCATTGATTGAGTGGTCTTTTCTATTTGTTATTGTTTTGAAATTGCTTTCTGTTGTTGAAGATACCTTTTATATGCTATTATGCAATTGTTCATATTTAGGAGTAAGAATGGGAGGATGGGAGTGTTTATTATTCCAATTTATTATGTCTCTCTGTAGAAGACAGGCAGGATAAGGTCAACTACATAATGGCTTTCATACATACAGCTGCCTCCTTGGTGAAGTTCCTCAAACAAACATTCTCCTTATAGTTTTAGATTGAATCACCCTAGGTTTTTTGTTTGTTTGTTTGTTTGTTTGTTTTTTGTTTTTTGTTTTTTTTTATTTTTTTATTCGATATAATTTATTTACATTTCAAATGATTTCCCCTTTTCTAGCCCCCCACTCCCCGAAAGTCCCGCAAGCCCTCTTATCTTCCCCTGTCCTCCCACCCACCCCTTCCCACTTCCCCGTTCTGGTTTTGCTGAATACTGTTTCACAGAGTCTTTCCAGAACAAGGGGCCACTCCTCCTTTCTTCTCGTACCTCATTTGATGTGTGGATTATGTTTTGGGTATTCCAGTTTTCTAGGTTAATAACCACTTATTAGTGAGTGCAAACCATGATTCACCATTTGAGTCTGGGTTACCTCACTTAGTATGATGTTCTCTAGCTCCATTCATTTACCTAAGAATTTCATGAATTCATTGTTTCTAATGGCTGAATAGTACACCATTGTGTAGATATACCACATTTTTTGCATCCACTCTTCTGTCGAGGGATATCTGGGTTCTTTCCAGCATCTGGCAATTATAAATAGGACTGCTATGAACATAGTAGAGCATGTATCCTTATTACATGGTGGGGAATCCTCTGGGTATATGCTCAGGAGTGGTATAGCAGGATCTTCTGGAAGTGAGGTGCCCAGTTTTCGGAGGAACCGCCAGACTGATTTCCAGAGTGGTTGTAGCAATTTGCAACCCCACCAGCAGTGGAGGAGTGTTCCTCTTTCTCCACACCCTCTCCGACACCTGCTGTCTCCTGAATTTTTAATCTTAGCCATTCTGACTGGTGTAAGATGAAATCTTAGGGTTGTTTTGACAGTTTTCTCTCTCTCTGCTCTCTATTTACTTATCTGAGTTATGAGGGGATTAGAAAAGCAGAGGAGATTATACAACTTAGATTGGGTGGTTTGTACTTGTGCTGAAGGACAGCATCAACTGTACCAGTAATATTAGTACATTTATTTTACACATCTGAATCATGGAGGAAGTTTATTGAATACAGCTGAACAATGAGGTAGGGTTATGAAATACAGATAAAAAAAGGCAGAGCTTTAGCTAGCAAAATGGCAGTTATAAAGGAGTGAGAAAATGATTTTATGGTTTCAGTTCACCACATAATAAGAAACTGTACCAAGTGTCACAGAATTACAAAGGTTGAAAAACACTGCTCTAGGGGAACATTCTCAGGATGGAATTATCCTGGAAAGAGAAAACAGTAGATAACAGTTTCAACATAAAAGCTTAATACTCAAACTATTACCAGTGTCATAGTTTGTAATCTTCACCTGCAGAAGGCTTATCAAATCCCATGGGTTGAGGTATTGCATTCCTTGACATCATCCTACCCATAACAAACCAAACAAATTTAGTAAGATATTTCCCATTTCTCCACAATTAAAAACAAACGTTTTTTGTTTGTTTTATGAGACATGAATCACTGTGATCCTGTATGTGTATAGTTTTCTTTATCTTGTATTTATAAATACTGGAGTTTATAAGTCTGTGTAAGAAAGCACAATTTATATCTCTCCATATTAATGTTGATTTCCTGAATAGAATTCAGCCAATTATATTGGGTAGATAAGCAGTGTAATCAGTCAAAATAAACTCTTAAATTTCAAAATATGCAAAAAATAGTCTTGATTATCTTTGTTCTTGACTTTTTATACTTAATTTTTTAAATGTCTTTCTTGATTTTTATACACATGCCTTTGGAGAGAAAGATTTCTGTCTTTTTTAGCTGTTTGATAAGTTTCATAATTAGAATGGTCCTATCAAATGATTTTGGAAAGTGTATGTAATATGCATTTTTGGTCTAAAATGTTTTCTTATCTATTTTGCTTGTTGACCAGTTAATTCATTCTAACTGGTCCATCTTAGAAAATTAATGTGGAAGTGTACTGCTGATAATTTCAGACCTCACATCTGCTTTACTAGAAGAAAAAATGTGAATAATTGCCATGTACACTTGAAATCAGATCCACATGGGAAATCTGTTATGTAAAATCAAGAGATAGTACAGATGACATTATAACTTAGGTGGTATCATGCTCATGATAAATATATACAAAAACGATGGCATTAATCCAAAATTGTTAGAATTATCACATATGATGATTTTATAAATAGTTTTATAATATTTGCCTCCACAACAAAAAACACTTTAGACTTTTAGGATGACAGAATTGATAGAACACATATAATAATTAGATTAATATCTACATTCCACTAGAAGTACTATTTTTTCATATTTGAGTGATCATATTGTAGGTACCATGCTCTTAAAACAGTATTGCATTAGTCTATATTTACTTCTTTTTTTTTTTTTTTTTGGTTTTTTTTTATTCGATATATTTTTTATTTACATTTCAAATGATTTCCCGTTTTCTAGCCCCCCACTCCCTGAAAGTCCCGTAAGCCCCCTTCTCTCCCCTGTCCTCCCACCCACCCCTTCCCACTTCCCTATTCTGGTTTTGCCAACTACTGCTTCACTGAGTCTTTCCAGAACAAGGGGCCACACCTCCTTTCTTCTTGTACCTCATTTGATTTGTGGATTATGTTTTGGGTATTCCAGGTTTCTAGGTTAATATCCACTTATTAGTGAGTGCATACCATGATTCACCTTTTGAGTCTAGGTTACCTCACTTAGTATGATGTTCTCTAGCTCCATCCATTTGCCTAAGAATTTCATGAATTCATTGATTCTAATGGCTGAATAGTACTCCATTGTGTAGATATATCACATTTTTTGCATCCACTCTTCTGTTGAGGGATACCTGGGTTTTTTCCAGCATCTGGCAATTATAAATAGGGCTGCTATGAACATAGTAGAGCATGTATCCTTATTACATGGTGGGGAATCCTCTGGGTATATGCCCAGGAGTGGTATAGCAGGATCTTCTGGAAGTGAGGTGCCCATTTTTCGGAGGAACCGCCAGACTGATTTCCAGAGTGGTTGTAGCAATTTGCAACCCCACCAGCAGTGGAGGAGTGTTCCTCTTTCTCCACACCTTCTCCAACATCTGCTGTCTCCTGAATTTTTAATCTTAGCCATTCTGACTGGTGTAAGATGAAATCTCAGGGTTGTTTTGATTTGCATTTCCCTAGTGACTAATGAAGTTGAGCATTTTTTAAGATGCTTCTCCGCCATCCGAAGTTCTTCAGGTGAGAATTCTTTGTTTAACTCTGTACCCCATTTTTTAATAGGGTTGTTCAGTTTTCTGGAGTCTAACTTCTGGTGCTGGTTCAACTGGAGATCAGCATGTAGAAGAATGCGAATTGATCCATCCTTGTCTCCTTGTACTAAGCTCAAATCCAAATGGATCAAGGACCTCCACATAAAGCCAGACACTCTGAAGCTAATAAAAAGGGGAAGACCCTTGAGGACATCGGTACAGGGAGAAAGTTTCTGAACAGAACACCAATAGCGTATGCTCTAAGAGCAAGAATTGACAAATGGGACCTCATAAAATTACAAAGTTTCTGTAAGTCAAAGGACACCATCAAGAGGACAAATCGGCAACCAACAAATTGGGAAAAGATCTTCACCAATCCTACATCAGATAGAGGGCTAATGTCCAATATATATATAAAGAACTCAAGAAGATAGACTCACTTTTCTTTCTTTGCTGATTGATGTAGATTCTAAATATCTAAATAAAGGAGACTTGCAGAGACATGTATAGATATGTAAAGCACAGAAACGTTCCCCCTTCATAGCTTTTTCTTATCCCTGGAAGCTCTTTCTAGGAGAAGTCAAGATAAAGTCGGGGCAGATGTCTAAACAGTAATGAGAGCATGAATGAGAGGACCCAAGAGCCTTTTGAAACATCCATCCCAATGTCATACATAAGTATTTTAGATTGGGGACATTAAATCCCTACATTATACTAGAAAGCCATGTGATTTTGAATGTGATTCAGGCTCAGTCATCTGTCTTCCCAAGGTAATTACCAAAGGTTGTATCCAAATGACCAAATATCCTCAAATAATCATTTGGGGACTCACTTCCCAGACCTTAGAAGACAGTCACTGAAGTTATTATATCTGAATGACAGACATGGAGAAAGATTTTGATGTTGAGTATAACTATCTTTTTTATTCTCAGACTTAATCTGACTGATGAAAATAATACAACCTGACAGGAGCCATCATGGATGCTAAAAACTAGCAGGTGTTTTTCCTGAGATGGGTCCACATTGGATTAAAATCTAAAACAGATTCACTCTGGTAGGAAACACCCAGGAGAAATCCATTTTATGAGAGAGTCCTGCTATTAATATGCCTTTTCTATTATTATGAAACATATATAACAATCACTACAGATTAGCTTTTTGAGCAAATGTCTGCAGACCTATGAAGGTTTACTATCTTATAGTGTTGATATATAGATAGTAATTATATAGCTATAGCTATAGGTAATAATTCTATAGAATTCCTGATTTGATTCACATAATTTTAGGAAGAAAGTTTTTAGAGATGATGATAGTTACTTGAAAGATGTAATAATGTTAGAATCAATAATAGAATGTGTCCATTCCTCAGAATAGTAAGTAAATAATTAGGAATACAATGTGCTTTCATAATCACAATAAATAGAGTTATAGACTTGGACTAAGTTTGTGTTCAAGGAAAAACATTTAAGTCCAAAGATAAAGTCACAGATATGCACTATAAGTCAAGGCCATGTTAAAACTGTTGATTTGAACTTTTAATGAGTATGTTAAAATGAAACACTGCCTTAAACTTAATATAATAATCCCATTTTTTAACTTATTTAACTCCAATATTACTTAACATTTTATCTCTGAGGAAATTTTCCAAATAACTTTTTGTCTAAGAAGGTATAAGCAGACCAGAGAAAAATAACATTGTGGGTTAAATGGTTTAGCTTGGGGAGATTTGCTCCATCCATCCATACATACATACTTCCATCCATCCATCTATCCATCCATCCATCCATCTATCCATCTATCCAAATGTGTTTGTATGATTATCTACATGTTTGGGTGTAGTTATATGTATATCTCTGTAAGCATGCATGAATAATATTGTCAAGTTGATTGTGGCAGATAGTCAGGCCTGGCCAGAGTGTGGGCGTATGAATGTTTGAATGTATATGAGTCTGGGCATATTTGTCTATATACAAAATCTGAATTCTTTTCTTTTCTTTCCTCCCTGGTTCACAAAGAGTTAACTAACTTATCCAGAGAGGCTTCTGGCTGGTTCACTAGAGAAAGGCTTATCAGCACAAAGTCTTTTAACTTAATCCCCTGCTGTTTTATGATGTGGTGCTAAATAGTTTCTGGCCTCAGAGGAACTCAGAAGAGGAAAGTAACTTAGACTTATGACAGGAAAGTAATTTATTATTTATATCAACATTAAATATCTCATAAAACCAAGTCTTCTCCCCAGCAGTGTTCTTCCCCCTCTACTGTGTCAAGAATAACCAAATAAAAAAAGAACCACAGCTGGGGCTGGCCCCTAACAACCACCTTGAAGCCAGAGTTTGCTTCCTAACTTAGTTTCCAATTGCAGCAGAAATAAAATGAGTAGGAGGATTCTGCTGCCATAGGGATGTGAGGTTTGTTCTAATATGAATTTGTGAAGATTTCTCCTGAATAATCAGGAAGAATGTCTAAGCCTGGGAATGAAGCCCAGGGAAATAAGACTTCCATGAATTGGATAAAGAACATTGATTCCTCCTTAATATATGTGGGAATGGACAGTGTGTGCAGTCATTCCTCTGTTCTATGTCTCTGTCTCACAAGGAGATGCTAGCACATGAACAGTGAATAACTAAGTGTAGGCACACAAGTCTAGGCTGCCTGGCTAAAAGAAAATGATCACAATTCTTCAGACTGAAGTAGTTTTGGAATTTTCTAATACACCAAAAATAACTTATATCAACTTTACATATGCTCATAGTCAGCCCATACTGAATTTGTATAGGAGAAGACTTAAATGAGTGAGAAGTAGCAGTTCTGTCTCTGTGTAGAAAATATTTGTCATGAAATTCTTAGGCAAATGGATGGAGCTAGAGAATATCATACTCAGTGAGGTAACCCAGACTCAAAAGGTGAATCATGGTATGCACTCACTAATAAGTGGATATTAACCTAGAAAACTGGAATACCCAAAACATAATCCACACATCAAATGAGATACAAGAAGAAAGGAGGAGTGGCCCCTGGTTCTGGAAAGACTCAGTGAAACAGTATTCAGCAAAACCAGAATGGGGAAGTGAGAAGGGGTGGATGGGAGGACAGGGGGAGGGAAGGGGGCTTACGGGACTTTCGGGGAGTGGGGGGGCTAGAAAAGGGGAAATCATTTGAAATGTAAATAAATTATATCGAATAAAAAAAATTAAAAAAAAAAAGAAAATATTTGTTGGGTCTTAGAAGCACAGCAAAGGCTTTAAGTATGCATCCAGAAATCACAGATATATTAAAGTCAATCCATGAAATCACAAGAAGTAAAGTAAAATCATGGTGTCTTAAAGCATTTTTCCCACAGTGCTGATGCATACTGTGCCTTTAATTTCTAATGGGCTCCTACTGGGATGTTATGTATGATCTCAAAGGGAAGGGAATAGTTCAACAAAGTATTCCCTTGGAGATACACATTGGTCTTATTAACTGCAGAATATCTTCTTTCATTTTGTATGTGTAAAAAACTCTGCGTGCCTGGCCAAAAAACTAAGTTCTAGAGTTTCCCATCATTATTTTTTTAAAAAAGTAGAAAAAGATAAAATTAATAATAATAATGATAATAATAACAATAACAAAACTAACAACAGTAAATTATATGTCCTGAAGATATATCTCAGTGGCATAAAGCTTCACTGAATGCATAAAGCACTATGTTCTATTGATAGTATTGTAATAGTCAATGGGGTACATTTTCTTGAGGAGACTTAACAAATTCCAGCCTTTTGACTAATTCTAACATGGGTAAATACTGGAATTTAGATTTCCATTGGTTCAGAAAAAATATTAGATAAGATTCTTGCATGTTTTATAAATACATCTGCCAATCAAGATGTGTTATCTAACAATAATGGTGTGAGCATTTTTGCAAACAATTAAATTCCTAGTGCATGGTTCAATATATATACATACATATATATGTATATATAGTAAGGAGGGCAAGTGCCTATGATCCTACAGTTGTAACCATATCAACTTTAACTTTCCTTTGAAGAGAAATAGGCTGATGTCACTTCTAAAGACTGAACTCTTTATGTATGCACATTAAATTGTAACGTGTTTTGTTTTAAACTCTGATTGAAACGGCATGTAAAATTTTAGTATCATAGAAGGAGATTTTATTACTTGCTATTTTCATAACAAACATATCTTGCCAAGCCCAGGTCTGCTTCTGGCCCCTGCCTTATCAAGTAGGAACTCAGTATGAGTGTGGGAGAAATAGCCACTTTAGAGATGGTTTTCAGCGAAACACTTCTCTTTATTAGGGGTTCCTAAGGTGTATATATTCCTTGGGGAGTGGATAGGGGATTTTAGGGTGAGTGTACATCATTGATTGGGGCCAAGGTTTTGGTAATGCTTTATTTTCATGAAGAAGAATTTTAGACATCCCTTGACGTTTAACCCATAATTTGGCCACCCAATCATGGGCAAGCTCTACCTTCATGGCTATGCTACATACTCTGGAGTTGATATACATCTTTATTCTGCCATGCTGCCAGGTACAACCACTTTCCAAGATGTGATGGTCCTATCAGTTGAGTAAATTTCCCTCAGATATTGAACCAGGAAGGAGACTGTGAGATCTGACTTAGTATTGGTAGAAGGGAGTGGCTCATACTTGCAAAAGGGTGGAAATGTATATGAGTAGAGGGGAAATTAAATTGGTACCAATTAGATACCAATTGCAGTATCTAATGATAACCAGGAAAAAAAATAACAGCGTGCACACTCTCTAAATTTAGATTAATGTGTTTATTGACTACTTTCATGGCTAAATAGTTAGCATATGATTCCTTATTTTGCATGAGTGTAGGGGAGTAATGTGCAAAACTTTGAATCAAGTAATGAAATCTGTCCATACCAAGGGGAGTAGAATTTTTTGTTGTTGCTTTTTTGAGACAGGGTTTCTCTGTGTAGCCCTGGATGGCCTCGAACTCAGAAATTTGCCTGCCTCTGCTTCCCAAGTGATGGGATTAAAGATGTGCACCACCACTGCCTGGTTAGAATATTATTTACTTAATACCCTCTTTCCTCCATTCGAAAATATTGAGATGTCCCTGGTGATGGGTTTCTTTGTAAAAATTCTGGGGTAGGGAAGCCACTGCAATAGAGGGAGGGCAGAAACCCTTACATTATCTCATTAGTTTAATGGTTATCAATTTGTCCTGGAATTCCTATTAAACTAATAGTAAATGCAAGTAATTTCTGAGTAGCCATTGAAAGTAGGAGAGAAAAGAGGGTGATAGGTATATTGGTTTATTTCCCTAAGGTTTATAGGGCTTTATTTATGTCAGTTTTAATCATAATGTCAAGGGCATCTACCTCAGTTAAAATTATAGGTGCATCCTTGGCCATGCTGTCAAACACTCCCAGACCAGATACAGAGGTCCCATAAATATACAGGATGGATTAAAGATAAGCTGTACAGTCATTTTTGGATAATATCCACCAAGTAACATAGCTTTTTTAAAAAAAACAGAATTTATAGCTTGGATTTCCTCAGAGGAGAATATTCTTTTTTTTTTCTTTTTCTTTATATCAATTTTTTAATTGAATACATTCTTCATTTCATATGCTAAAAAAACCCCCAAACCTCATCCCACCCCTGCCCCCAAGTATAGATCCCTCCGTTTGACCCATTCCCACCTTTCCCTCTTGATTTCACTTTGTTGGGGCATCTATTGAGCCTTCACAGGACCAAGGACCTCTCCTCCCACTGATGCCCAACAGGGCATTCCTCTGCCACACTTTTGGCTGGAACATGTATACCACTTGATTGATGGTGTAGTCCCTAGGAGTCCTGGGATGCCTGGGTATCTGACATCATTGACAGAGCCTTACACATACAGAGGCAGATGCTAGAACTCAACCATTGGACTGAGAGTGAGGTCCACAATGGAGGAGTTGAAGGGCAGACTGGAGCAGCTGAAGGGATTTATAATCCCAGGGGAAGGGGAGAGTATTCTTATGGAGAAAGGGCTTTTATTTTATTTGAAGTATTGAAAGAGGATCTGATAATGGGAAATCCAAGGTGGAAGCCAGTTAATGTTACACCTAAAGCTCTGCAGTGAGGAAAATGTTAAATTGTGGGGGAAGGAAAAATGAATTTCAGAAGATATATGAATGTAAGGGAAATTTCTGTTTCCAAGAATGCAATGGCTAGAATAAGCTCTATTTTGTGAGGAACTATTTTGAATCCAGGAGAGGATAGAAAAGGTTAATACCTTTTGGTCTTTAAATTAGGAGGAGGAGGTGGAAAGTCTCCCTATAAGAGGATAATTGCCTGTGTAATTACATAGTTTGAGTTCTTTTTTTCTAAGTAAGGTTTTAAAGCAGTGGCCAAAACCTGCACAGAATGGTCATCAGTATGGTCCTTGAGATTCATTTATTTTGATTTTTGTTGCTTCTAATGTTATATGTATATCCATGTAGATGATTCAGTCAGCAACATTCTCCTGTGAAAGTCTGATCACCTCAGAATTGTTTCTAGAACACAAGTATTATAAAGCATACTGTATAAGAATAATATAGCATACAATAAGAGCTTATGAGGAAGGGCAGTTACAGAAGGATCTCTGAGTTTTAATGGACAGCTTAACTAGAATCCAGTCTTGGAGGAAAAACTATCTCAAATCTGCTAGTTGTAACATACATCTGCACCAAACCTGCGTTTGATGAGTATTTAAGCACTTCTGCACTCATTAATTCTCCAAAGTTAGAATTGCATTCACAGTGTTTTGATATATCAAGAAGTGCAAAATCCCATTATGCCTACATGCAGAAATCATAAAGGACAACCATTATCAGAATAGCTATTTGTCTATTATAAATAGGGCTGCTAAGAATATAGTGGAGCATGTGTCCTCATTGCATGATGGGGAATACTCTGGGTATACTCCCAGGAGTGGTATAACAAGGTCCTCTGGTAATATCATGCCCAGGTTTCTGAAGAACTGACATACTGACTTCCAGAGTAGTCAAACCAGCTTGCAATCTCACCAGCAGTGGATGAGCATTCCTTTTTCTTCATATCCTTGCCAGCACCTGCTATCTCCTGTGTTTTGATCTTAGCCATTCTAAATGGTGTGAGGTAAAATCTCAGGGTTGTTTTGATTTGCATTTCCCTGATGACTAAGGATGCTGAACATTTCTTTAGGTGCTTCTCAGCCATTAGATATTCCTGAGGTGAAAATTCATTGTTTAGCTCTGTACCCCATTTTTAATAGGGTTATTTGGGTCGCTGGAGTCTAACTTCTTGAGTTCTTTGAATATATTGCATATTAGTTATCTGTCGGATGTAGGGTTGGTAAAGATATTTTCCCAATTTGTTGGTTGCCATTTTCTTCTATTGATTGTGTTCTTTGCCTGACAGAAACTTTCTAAATTTATGAGGTCCCATTTGTCAATTATTGATCTTAGAGCATACGCTATTGATGTTCTGTTCAGGAATTTTTCCCCTGTGGCGTGTGCTCAAGCCTATCCCCCAAGTTTCTTTTCTATTAGTTTCAGTGTGTCTGGTTTAATGTGGAGGTCTTGATCCACTTGTACTTGAGCTTAGTACAAGATAAGAATGGGTCAATTTGTATTCTTCTGCCTGCTGGCCTCCAGTTGAACCAGCACCATTTGTTCAAAAGGCTATCTTTTTTCAACTGGATAGTTTTAGCTCCTTTGTAAAAGATCAAGTGTCCATAGGTATGCCGATTCATTTATGGGTCTTCAATTCTATTCAATTGATGTACCTGCCTGTCACTATACCAATTTAACATGCAGATTTTAACACTATTGCTCTGTAGTAGTGCTTAAGGTCAGGATACTGATTCCCCCAGAAGTTCTTTTACTGTTGAGAATAGTTTTAGCCAGAAGCTGCAAAGAAACCAGAAGTCCCTCAAAGGAGGAATGGATACAGAAAATGTGGTATATTTACACTACGGAATACTACTCAGCTATTAAATACAATGAGTTCATGAAATTCTTAGGCAAATGAGTGGAACTAGAAAATATCATTCTAAGTGAGGTAACTCAATCACAAATAAACACACATGTTACACACTCACTGATAAGTAGATATTAGCCCAGAAGCTCGGAATCCCCAAGAAATAATTCACATACCAAATGATGCCCAAGAAAAAGGAAGGAGAGGCCCCTGGTCCTAGAAAGGCTCAATGTGGCAGTATAGAGGATTACCAGGATAGGGAAACAGAAGGGGTTTGATTTGGGAACAGGAGGAGGGAAAAGGCTTTATGGAGATTTTGGGGAGGGAGAATCCAGGAAAGGGGAAATCATTTGAAATGTAAAGAAAGAGTATATATAATGAAAAGATAAATTTTCAAAAAAGTACATCCAGAGACAAAAATGAATAGCTATTTACATGCAATGAGCTGATGGAATTTGTAGTCAGGTTTTTTTTTTATGAAGTCTACCCTTAGAGGCTACCCCATCTTCCAGTTGATGGTGCCATATGCGTGTACATGCAGCTACCTTAAATGAACTCAGCTGTTATTAAAACAGAGGGCAAAGATGATCTTCAAATGATATAGTAATAGTAATGATAGGTGAAGAAATTTTAGTGTAGGGAACAGTCTGAATGTTTCTAAACACAAATTATTCATACATTAATATTGAAGAAAATATTTTATGTATTATAATTAATTGCACATGAGTATTAATTGCACATGAGAAGCAAAAATAAAGGTTACTGGCATGCAAACATGTGTCCAACAAACCATCAAATCTTACATATGCATCCACAGAATATTTGAGAATATACAAATATTTCTTTTCTAAAATAAATACTTAATCATCATTATTACCTTATGAGATAACCTATGATAATTTTGTGTATTTGTGTCAAGTTTTAAAGGTAATATTTCCTTGTTACATACAAGTTATAGTAGTCTACTGGACATAAGCATATTATTATGTATTATAATTCAGGGATCTATAAATAGGAAACTGGCATAGACTGGTAAGAAAGAATTAGCAGATTGTTCCAGTTGGAATCTCAGAGTTGCACTCAGAAATTGAGTCTTTTTTAGATTTTTTCTTTTTCTTTATTTACATTTCAAATGGTATTCCCTTTCTGGTTCCCCCCAACAACTTTTCCCATCCCCCCTTCCCCTGCTCACCAACTCACCTACTCCCCTGCATCCCTGTCCTGGTATTCCCCTATACTGGGGCACAGTATCTAGTGCCAAGGAGGTAGATGCCAGTCATCCCTGAGGCATCACTGGCTGTTTTTGTTTACTACCAGTTGGTATCTAAGCCCAGGGTAAATTCTTGTCTTTCCCTTTCAAATGTTCCACTATTCTTGTAATACAAGAGGCAGAGAGACAGATGAATCAATAGCTCCCTCAGAGGTTTCCAAGGTTACCAGTGACTTTTGCTTTCCATGCCTAGGATTCATCTCTCTTCTGAATGGGTCTTTGTCCACTTCCTACTTGAATGCACATAATTGGCCAATCAGAGGCAAACAGAGCTAACAAAGGTCTATAGGCCAGTATAGACAGTCAGGCTTCTAGCATGAGTCCAGTTCTCAAGTGGGTCTAGCTAAAGCCCGACTATAAGCTGCTCCAGAGACGGACTGCTTGTGAATCCTGCAGGTTACAAAACTAATGAAATCCCAGCATAGACGGGCACCTGCAGTTATTCCCAACATTCCTGCTCTGATATACATCCTCCTATTTCCTGTTCAAACACTTTCCTGCTTCTGAAGTTAGTGCTTCTGATTTAAAATCTTTCAACCCTGCCTCAGTTTTACTGTACATCCTGTAGTTTTAGATTTAAGGAATATAATTTGATTTGGGAATCAGTATCTGTTCGAAACTTTGCTTGTACTGTTCATGAATCTACCTTGGGAACCGATTGCGAAGAATTAGTATGTCAGGGACAATTGGCACCTGGACTTTTCAGACCCCTTGAAAGCCTCAACTTTGAACATATTGTCTGTTACCCAAGTCCCTCAGAAAGTAATGAAGTCTAACACTGCCAGTCTTCTTTATTATCACATTGCTGACATCAAGAGTTTCAAATGTTAACTTGCCAATCCATATATAGCCAGATTTAAATTGCAATCATATATTGAAAAATAATGGTATATATGGTTTGTGTACTCTTCCATGTATGCCACTTCCTGTCTGTGAAGTCAGGAAAGTGATGAGTGTCTTGTATATTAATTGTCTCTCTGTAATCTTAGACTAGAATTCCATACTCTCATTGAAAGAAATTTAGCCACTAAATTTTCTTAGCTCACTTTTACAGTGTATCCTCCAATGACTGAATCTTAGTTGTGATCAGCATTCAGTTTCAACAAAACACATCTCTATAGCATGTCATGCCTCTTTATACAGATGTACTGTTTTCTCTGAGTTGCTCTTTGTAATCACAATATAGTTTCTTGTCATTTTTATTTGAAAATAAATTATACAATAAACTTGACCACAGCTTTCTCTTCCTTCTCTACTCACAGCTTCTTCTCTCCCCATGCATACATTTTCTTTTCATTTCCTTTCAGAAAAGAACAAACCTGCAAAAGACAACAAACACAACAAAACAAGGTGTATAGTGAAAAGGAAAAATAAAAAATACTTTCATATCAACACTGAATGAGAAAATTCAATAGGAGAAAGAGATTTTCAAGAGAAGGCAAAAGAAAAAGAGCAAGAGACACACCTAGTCATACTGAGTAATTCCACAACAAGCACAAGACCAACAATTATAATATATACACTGAGGATCTGGGGAAGACCCTGGGAGGGCCACTGAGTCAAGTAAGCAATGATGATGTGTGCTTAGAGAGACTGAAGCAGCAGCACAAATTCTTTCTCAATTATATATATATATATATATATCACATATTATCTGGGGGACCTTCATGTCCTATGTAGTATTATTCTTTTGAGTTTTCCTTTCTTGTGTAACATCTGAAAGGCAAAGAATTTAGGATCAGAAGTAATAATCAGTATATATTCCATAAAGACAACTCAACAAGGAAAGCACAGATAATCACAAAAGTGATTACATCACTGAGAAAAACCAGATGAAGAAGTTTGCATATCTAAAGGAATGATACATAGAAAAGCTGTGTGGGTATGGTAAGATAGGTGTAGACATAGAAATCAACATGAGATAAATAGAGGAAAATAGGAAGGAGAGAGCGATCATCTTTATTATTGTGCATGGCCTTACTCAAGGCTTCTGCTTTGTAATAGCTTTAGGCAAGGAAAAGACAAATCCAGCTCCCATAACTGCTAACCTGGAGTTGCTATGTTCTTCATGGAAATGAGGTACTAGGCCAAATGGAGCAAATCAAAAGATGGATTGACTCCTGGGTGCCTCCTCCATCCTAGGTCTCTGTGACTTTCTAGATACTCTCAGCATCCCACCACCAACCTTAGCAGCTGGATAGTTCCATTCCTTCTCCTGACCCTCTGAACCTCAACACTGTCTCTCTGCACAGCTGATCCTATCCTCTATCCCCCTTCTATGCTCCCCTCCTATATAGTTTCTTCCTTTCTTCTGATACCCATGACAATTTTGTTCCATTCTAATCATGAATTAAGTATCCTTACTTGGACTTTCTTCTTGGTTAACTTTTTTTGTTTTGGCATGAAACATGGATATTCTTACATTTTGGCTAATATCAACCTATCACTGAATACCCACCATGCTTTTCTTTTGGGGTCTAGGTTACCTCATTCAGGAAGATATTTTCATATTCCATTAATTTGCCTGCAAAATTAATAATTCCCTTGTTTTTGATAGCTGAATGTATTCCATTGTTTAAATAAATCACAACTTTTGTATCCATTTTTCAATTGGTGGATGTCTGGGCTGCTTTGTTTCTGGCTATTATGAATAAAGCTGCCATGAACAAAGTGGAGTATATGTCCACGTGATATGGTGGAGCATCTTTTGGATATATACTCAGGAACAGTGTAGCTAGGTCTTCAGGGAGAACATTTGTTGATTTCCTGAGAAACTGCAAGATTTATTTCCATAGTGTTTGTACAAGTTTGAGACAACACCACTAATGAAGAAGTTTTACTCTTTCTCTACATCCTTGCCAGCATGTGTTGTTGATTGAGTTATTTATCTTTGCCATTCTGTTTGGTGCATGGTATAATCTCAGGGTTGATGTGCATAACCTTGTCAGGATGGGGAAATGGAACCTGAAGAGATCACTTCCAACAGGACCTCCAGTGGAAGGGTGTGGACAGCAATCTACTTATAAAACTTGCAACCCTAAAATGGTCCTTTCTAAAAGAAATTGTATTACAGAGTCTGAAGGAATATCCAGCTAGCAACCTAATCCCCACATCACCATATATATGTGTGTGTGTGTGTGTGTGTGTGTGTGTGTGTGTGTGTGTCTGAGACCTGTCTTGTCTGGCCTCAGTGTGAGAGGATGCACACAATCTTACATAGACTTGATATATGGGGAAAGTGTTATCCAGGGTAGGGAGGACCTTCACTGTGGTGAAGGGGAATTGTATGGTGCTGCGGACATCAAAAAAGACAGGGACTGCCTGCAGTAGGCAGGATGGAGACATCTCAGAACCCCACAGCAGCTCCTTATAGAAAAGGATGGTGTTGGGACCATGAGAAGCAAGACACACATACCTCCAGGGGACCTACCATCTGAAATAAGGTGCTGCCTGCAGTAAGCCTGGATGGAGTCAAATTCACTAGCCAGTGAATTTGTAGCTAGCTCTTGTAATAACAGTTGTTCCCATTTCTCCTAACCTTAGCCCTGGACAATGGCTGTATAGATTTCATTTGTGCATAACTGTTTTTCAGTTGGCCTTGGTGTGAATAATTATTCTATTATATCTGAGTTTCTTACTTCTTTTTCTTTCTGCTCTTGTGATTTCTGTGACACTAGATGCTTGCTGATGTAATGATTCTTAAACAATTAAAATTGAGGAATGGGGCACAGCACAGCACAGTCCTAATGGCCCAGATGCATGTTGTGTGTTATCGTCTTAGAAACAATGCAGTAACTGCACAATGGTAGTTCCATATTAATGCTTTACTTGCTAAGAGGGTTTGACGAAAATATTCAAAAATGAATTAGAGCCAACATTGGGACCCTAAAGAAAGAAAAAAAAAACTATTAATGTTATGAAATAAGTTCTACACAATATTTGAGTGTCATTCCTGGATAAGCAAATATAGAATATGATAAATCTGAGATTAGTGAAACTAAGTGAAAACACTGGGACTCTTTGGAGAGTCAACATGTGCAATGTGTAGAAGCAGAAAACTAGGGGAACTACATAGTTAAGGGTTAACTTGATTCTTTCTGGCCACTGCTTGGCAGCTATGACCATGCCACTTATCATTAGAGCTTTACAAGGAAATACAAGTAGCTGGTCTCAGAGCTCTGAGTTCTGAAGTGTAATAATTAAAGTTAAAATTTAATTAATGATAAGCTTGCAATTATTATTGTTTTGGCTATAGGCCTGGGAATAGGGAAGCTTGAAATTTTGGGGAACAATTGTAATTCTTGATTCTCTGTGGGATATGGATATTCTTTGGAATTTGATTTGGCATTGGTTATACAATGTATTTTTATCTGCTTTTGAAGTATCAATAAAAGACTGGTGCAAGAAGAAGGCAAGTAAGCATGAGAAGAGTATGTAAAGACAATGGAAAAAGAATGGAGAGAGAATGCAGAGAGAAGGCAGAGAGAATGCAGAGAGATGTAGGGAGAATGCAGAGAGAATGCAGAGAGAAGGCAGAGAGAAGGCAGAGAGAAGGCAGACAGAATGTGGAGAGAATGTAGAGAGAAGACAGAGAGAAGGCACAGAGAATGCAGAGAGAATGCAGAGAGAAGGCAGAGAGAAGGCAGAGAGAAGGCAGAGAGAATGAAGAGAGAATGCAGAGAGAAAGCAAAGAGAATGCAGAGAGAATGTAGAGAGAATGCAGAGAGAATGCAGAGAGAATGCAGACAGAAGGCAGAGAGAAGGCAGAGAGAATGTAAAGAGAAGGCAGAGAGAAAGCAAAGAGAATGCAGAGAAAATGTAGAGAGAATGCAGAGAGAAGGCAGAGAGAATGCAGAGGGAAGTCAGAGAGAAGGCAGAGAGAAGGCAGAGAGAATGTAGAGAGAATGCAGAGAGAAAGCAAAGAGAATGCAGAGAATGTAGAGAGAATGCAGAGAGAATCCAGACAGAAGGCAGAGAGAAGGCAGAAAGGAGGCAGAGAGAATGTAGAGAGAATGCAGAGAGAAAGCAAAGAGAATGCAGAGAGAATGTAGAGTGAATGCAGAGAGAAGGCAGAGAGAAGGCAGAAAGAATGCAGAGAGAGGGCAGAGAGAATGCAGAGAGAATGCAGAGATAGGCAGAGAGAATGCAGATAGAAGGCAGAGCGAATGCAGAGAGAAGGCAGAGAGAATGCAGAGAGAAGGCCAAGAGAATGCAGAGCGAATTCAGAGAGTAGGCAGAGAGAATGCAGAGAGTAGGAAGAGAGAATGCAGAGAGAATGCAGAGAGAATGAGGAGAGAATGCATAGAGAATGCAGAGAGAATGCAGAGAGAATGTAGAGAGAATGAGGAGAGAAGGCAGAGAGAAGGCAGAGAGAATGCAGAGAGTAGGCAGAGAGAATGCAGAGAGAATGAGGAGAGAATGCAGAGAGAAAGCAGAGAGAATGCAGAGAGAATGTAGAGAGAATGCAGAGAGAGGGTGAGAGAAGGCAGAGAGAATGCAGAGAGGAGGCAGAGAGAAGGCAGCGAGAAGGCAGAGAGAATGCAGAGAGAAGGCAGAGAGAAGGCAGAGAGAATGCAGAGAGAATGCAGAGAGAATGAGGAGAGAAGGTAGAGAGAAGGCCGAGAGAATGCAGAGCGAATGCAGAGAGACAGCAGAGAGAATGCATAGAGAAGGAAGAGGGAATGTAAAGAGAAGGTAGAGAGAAGGCAGAGAGAATGCAGAGAGAAGGCAGAGAAGTGTAGAGAGAATGAAGTGAGATGGCAGAGAGAATGAAGTGAGATGGCAGAGAGAAGAGAGTAGGCAGAGAGAAGGCAGTGAGAATGCAGAGAAAATGCATAGAGAATGCATAGAGAAGGAAGAGAGAATGCAGAGAGAATGTAGAGAGAAGGCAGAGAGAATGTAGAGAGAATGCAGAGAGAAAGCAGAGAGAATGCAGAGAGAATGTAGAGAGAATGCAGAGAGAAAGCAGAGAGAATGCAGACAGAATGTAGAGAGAATGCAGAGAGAAGGTAGAGAGAGTGCAGAGAGAATGCAGAGAGAATGCATAGAGAAGAAACAGAGAATGTAAATAGAAGGTAGAGAGAAGGCAGAGAGAAGGCAGAGAGAATGCAGAGAGAGGGCAGAGAGAATCAGGAGAGAAGGCAGAGAGAAGGCAGAGAGAATGTAGAGAGAATGCAGAGAGAATGTAGGGAGAATGCAGAGAGAAGCCGGAGAGAATGCAGAGAGAATGCAGAGAGAAGGCAGAGAGAAGGCAGAGAGAATGCAGAGAGAAGGCAGAGAGAAGGCAGAGAAAATGCAGAGAGAAGGCAGAGAGAAGGCAGAGAGAATGTTGAGAGAATGCAGAGAGAATGTAGAGAGAATGCAGAGAGAAGCCGGAGAGAATGCAGAGAGAATGCAGAGAGAAGGCAGAGAGAAGGCAGAGAGAATGCAGAGAGAAGGCAGAGAGAAGGCAGAGAGAATGCAGAGAGAAGGCAGAGAGAAGGCAGAGAGAAGGCAGAGAGAAGGCAGAGAGTAGGCAGAGAGAATGTAGAGAGAAAGCAGAGAGAATGTAGAGAGAATGCAGAGAGAAGCCGGAGAGAAAGCAGAGAGAATCCAGATAGAATGCAGAGAGAAGGCAGAGAGAATGCAGAGGGAGGCAGAGAGAAGGCAGAGAGAATGCAGAGAGAAGGCAGAGAGAAGGCAGAGAGAAGGCAGAGAGAAGGCAGAGAGTAGGCAGAGAGAATGTAGAGAGAAAGCAGAGAGAATGTAGAGAGAATGCAGAGAGAAGCCGGAGAGAAAGCAGAGAGAATCCAGATAGAATGCAGAGAGAATGCAGAGAGAAGGCAGAGAGAATCCAGACAGAATGCAGAGAGAATGCAGAGAGACCGCAGAGAGAATCAGAGAGAATGAAGAGAGAATGCAGAGAGAATGTAGAGAGAATTCAGAGAGAATGAAGTAAGAATGCAGAGAGAATGCAGAGAGAAGGCAGGGAGAAGGCAGAGAGAATGCAGAGAGAATGCAGGGAGAAAGCAGAGAGAATGTAGAGAGAATGCAGAGAGAAGGCAGAGAGAATGCAGAGAGAGGGCAGAAAGAATGAAGTGAGAAGGCAGAGAGAATGCAGAAAGAAGGCAGAGAGAATGCAGAGAGAATGCAAGGAGAAGGCACAGAGAATGCAGAGAGAAGGCAGAGAGAATGCAGAGCGAATGCAGAGAGTAGGTAGAGAGAATGCAGAGAGAATGCAGAGAGAATGAAGAGAGAATGAAGAGAGAAGGCAGAGAGAACGCAGAGAGAATGTAAAGAGAAGGTAGAGAGAAGGCAGAGAGAATGAAGAGAGAAGGCAGAGAGAGTGCAGAGAGAATGAAGAGAGAAGGCAGAGAGAAGGCAGAGAGAATGCAGAGAGAAGGCAGAGAGACTGCAGAGAGAATGTAGAGAGAATGCAGAGAGAAGGCAGAGAGAATGCAGAGAGAAGGCAGAGAGAAGACAGAGAGAATGCAGAGAGAAGGCAGAGAAAATGCAGAGAGAGGGCAGAGAGAATCAGGAGAGAAGGCAGAGAGAAGGCAGAGAGAATGTAGAGAGAAAGCAGAGAGAATGTAGAGAGAATGCAGAGAGAAGGCAGAGAGAAGGCAGAGAGAAGGCAGAGAGAAGGCAGAGAGAATGCAATGAGAATGAAGAGAGAATGCAGAGAGAATGCAGAGAGAATGCATAGAGAAGGAAGAGAGAATGTAAAGATAAGGTAGAGACAAGGCAGAGAGAATGCAGAGAGAAGGCAGAGAGAATGCAGAGAGAAGTCAGAGAGAATGCAGAGAGAAAGCAAAGAGAATGCAGAGAGAATGTAGAGAGAATGCAGAGAGAATCCAGACAGAAGGCATTGAGAAGGCAGAAAGAAGGCAGAGAGAATGTAGAGAGAATGCAGAGAGAAAGCAAAGAGAATGCAGAGAGAATGTAGAGAGAATGCAGAGAAAAGGCAGAGAGAAGGCAGAGAGAATGCAGAGAGAAGGCAGAGAGAATGCAGAGAGAATGCAGAGAGAATGCAGAGAGAAGGCAGAGAGAATGCAGAGAGAATGTAGAGAGAATGCAGAGAGAATGTATAGAGAAGGCAGAGAGAATGCAGAGAGAAGGCAGAGAGAATGCAGAGAGAAGGCAGAGAGAAGGAAGAGAGAAGGCAGAGAGAATGCAGAGCAAATGCATAGAGAATGCAGAGAGAAGGCAGAGAGAAGGCAGAGAGAATGCAGAGAGAATGCAGAGAGAAGGCAGAGAAGTGCAGAGAGAATGAAGTGAGATGGCAGAGAGAAGAGAGTAGGCAGAGAGAAGGCAGTGAGAATGCAGAGAGAATGCATAGAGAAGGAAGATAGAATGCAGAGATAATGTAGAGAGAAGGCAGGGAGAATGTAGAGAGAATGCAGAGAGAAAGCTGAGAGAATGCAGAGAGAATGTAGAGAGAATGCAGAGAGAAAGCAGAGAGAATGCAGACAGAATGTAGAGAGAAGGCAGAGAGAGTGCAGAGAGAATGCAGAGAGAATGCATAGAGAAGAAACAGAGAATGTAAATAGAAGGTAGAGAGAAGGCAGAGAGAAGGCAGAGAGAATGCAGAGAGAGGGCTGAGAGAATCAGGAGAGAAGGCAGAGAGAAGGCAGAGAGAATGTAGAGAGAATGCAGAGAGAATGTAGAGAGAATGCAGAGAGAAGCCGGAGAGAATGCAGAGAGAATGCAGAGAGAAGGCAGAGAGAAGGCAGAGAGAATGCAGAGAGAAGGCAGAGAGAAGGCCGAGAGAATGCAGAGAGAAGGCAAAGAGAATGCAGAGAGAAGGCAGAGAGAAGGCAGAGAGAATGCAGAGAGAAGGCAGAGAGAAGGCAGAGAGAAGGCAGAGAGAATGCAGAGAGAAGGCAGAGAGAATGCAGAGAGAAGGCAGAGAGAAGGCAGAGAGTAGGCAGAGAGAATGTAGAGAGAAAGCAGAGAGAATGTAGAGAGAATGCAGAGAGAAGCCGGAGAGAAAGCAGAGAGAATCCAGATAGAATGCAGAGAGAATGTAGAGAGAATGCAGAGAGAAGCCGGAGAGAATGCAGAGAGAATGCAGAGAGAAGGCAGAGAGAAGGCAGAGAGAATGCAGAGAGAAGGCAGAGAGAAGGCAGAGAGAATGCAGAGAGAAGGCAGAGAGAAGGCAGAGAGAATGCAGAGAGAAGGCAGAGAGTAGGCAGAGAGAATGTAGAGAGAAAGCAGAGAGAATGTAGAGAGAATGCAGAGAGAAGCCGGAGAGAAAGCAGAGAGAATCCAGATAGAATGCAGAGAGAATGCAGAGAGAAGGCAGAGAGAATCCAGACAGAATGCAGAGAGAATGCAGAGAGACCGCAGAGAGAATCAGAGAGAATGAAGAGAGAATGCAGAGAGAATGTAGAGAGAATTCAGAGAGAATGAAGTAAGAATGCAGAGAGAATGCAGAGAGAAGGCAGGGAGAAGGCAGAGAGAATGCAGAGAGAATGCAGGGAGAAAGCAGAGAGAATGTAGAGAGAATGAAGAGAGAAGGCAGAGAGAATGCAGAGAGAGGGCAGAAAGAATGAAGTGAGAAGGCAGAGAGAATGCAGAGAGAAGGCAGAGAGAAGGCAGAGAGAAGGCAGAGAGAATGCAGAGAGAAGACAGAGAGAAGGCAGAGAAAATGCAGAGAGAAGGCAGAGAGAAGGCAGAGAGAATGTAGAGAGAATGCAGAGAGAATGTAGAGAGAATGCAGAGAGAAGCCGGAGAGAATGCAGAGAGAATGCAGAGAGAAGGCAGAGAGAAGGCAGAGAGAATGCAGAGAGAAGGCAGAGAGAAGGCAGAGAGAATGCAGAGAGAAGGCAGAGAGAAGGCAGAGAGAATGCAGAGAGAAGGCAGAGAGTAGGCAGAGAGAATGTAGAGAGAAAGCAGAGAGAATGTAGAGAGAATGCAGAGAGAAGCCGGAGAGAAAGCAGAGAGAATCCAGATAGAATGCAGAGAGAAGGCAGAGAGAAGGCAGAGAGAATCCAGACAGAATGCAGAGAGAATGCAGAGAGACCGCAGAGAGAATCAGAGAGAATGAAGAGAGAATGCAGAGAGAATGTAGAGAGAATGCAGAGAGAAAGCAGAGAGAATGCAGACAGAATGTAGAGAGAATGCAGAGAGAAGGTAGAGAGAGTGCAGAGAGAATGCAGAGAGAATGCATAGAGAAGAAACAGAGAATGTAAATAGAAGGTAGAGAGAAGGCAGAGAGAAGGCAGAGAGAATGCAGAGAGAGGGCAGAGAGAATCAGGAGAGAAGGCAGAGAGAAGGCAGAGAGAATGTAGAGAGAATGCAGAGAGAATGTAGGGAGAATGCAGAGAGAAGCCGGAGAGAATGCAGAGAGAATGCAGAGAGAAGGCAGAGAGAAGGCAGAGAGAATGCAGAGAGAAGGCAGAGAGAAGGCAGAGAAAATGCAGAGAGAAGGCAGAGAGAAGGCAGAGAGAATGTTGAGAGAATGCAGAGAGAATGTAGAGAGAATGCAGAGAGAAGCCGGAGAGAATGCAGAGAGAATGCAGAGAGAAGGCAGAGAGAAGGCAGAGAGAATGCAGAGAGAAGGCAGAGAGAAGGCAGAGAGAATGCAGAGAGAAGGCAGAGAGAAGGCAGAGAGAAGGCAGAGAGAAGGCAGAGAGTAGGCAGAGAGAATGTAGAGAGAAAGCAGAGAGAATGTAGAGAGAATGCAGAGAGAAGCCGGAGAGAAAGCAGAGAGAATCCAGATAGAATGCAGAGAGAAGGCAGAGAGAATGCAGAGGGAGGCAGAGAGAAGGCAGAGAGAATGCAGAGAGAAGGCAGAGAGAAGGCAGAGAGAAGGCAGAGAGAAGGCAGAGAGTAGGCAGAGAGAATGTAGAGAGAAAGCAGAGAGAATGTAGAGAGAATGCAGAGAGAAGCCGGAGAGAAAGCAGAGAGAATCCAGATAGAATGCAGAGAGAATGCAGAGAGAAGGCAGAGAGAATCCAGACAGAATGCAGAGAGAATGCAGAGAGACCGCAGAGAGAATCAGAGAGAATGAAGAGAGAATGCAGAGAGAATGTAGAGAGAATTCAGAGAGAATGAAGTAAGAATGCAGAGAGAATGCAGAGAGAAGGCAGGGAGAAGGCAGAGAGAATGCAGAGAGAATGCAGGGAGAAAGCAGAGAGAATGTAGAGAGAATGCAGAGAGAAGGCAGAGAGAATGCAGAGAGAGGGCAGAAAGAATGAAGTGAGAAGGCAGAGAGAATGCAGAAAGAAGGCAGAGAGAATGCAGAGAGAATGCAAGGAGAAGGCACAGAGAATGCAGAGAGAAGGCAGAGAGAATGCAGAGCGAATGCAGAGAGTAGGTAGAGAGAATGCAGAGAGAATGCAGAGAGAATGAAGAGAGAATGAAGAGAGAAGGCAGAGAGAACGCAGAGAGAATGTAAAGAGAAGGTAGAGAGAAGGCAGAGAGAATGAAGAGAGAAGGCAGAGAGAGTGCAGAGAGAATGAAGAGAGAAGGCAGAGAGAAGGCAGAGAGAATGCAGAGAGAAGGCAGAGAGACTGCAGAGAGAATGTAGAGAGAATGCAGAGAGAAGGCAGAGAGAATGCAGAGAGAAGGCAGAGAGAAGACAGAGAGAATGCAGAGAGAAGGCAGAGAAAATGCAGAGAGAGGGCAGAGAGAATCAGGAGAGAAGGCAGAGAGAAGGCAGAGAGAATGTAGAGAGAAAGCAGAGAGAATGTAGAGAGAATGCAGAGAGAAGGCAGAGAGAAGGCAGAGAGAAGGCAGAGAGAAGGCAGAGAGAATGCAATGAGAATGAAGAGAGAATGCAGAGAGAATGCAGAGAGAATGCATAGAGAAGGAAGAGAGAATGTAAAGATAAGGTAGAGACAAGGCAGAGAGAATGCAGAGAGAAGGCAGAGAGAATGCAGAGAGAAGTCAGAGAGAATGCAGAGAGAAAGCAAAGAGAATGCAGAGAGAATGTAGAGAGAATGCAGAGAGAATCCAGACAGAAGGCATTGAGAAGGCAGAAAGAAGGCAGAGAGAATGTAGAGAGAATGCAGAGAGAAAGCAAAGAGAATGCAGAGAGAATGTAGAGAGAATGCAGAGAAAAGGCAGAGAGAAGGCAGAGAGAATGCAGAGAGAAGGCAGAGAGAATGCAGAGAGAATGCAGAGAGAATGCAGAGAGAAGGCAGAGAGAATGCAGAGAGAATGTAGAGAGAATGCAGAGAGAATGTATAGAGAAGGCAGAGAGAATGCAGAGAGAAGGCAGAGAGAATGCAGAGAGAAGGCAGAGAGAAGGAAGAGAGAAGGCAGAGAGAATGCAGAGCAAATGCATAGAGAATGCAGAGAGAAGGCAGAGAGAAGGCAGAGAGAATGCAGAGAGAATGCAGAGAGAAGGCAGAGAAGTGCAGAGAGAATGAAGTGAGATGGCAGAGAGAAGAGAGTAGGCAGAGAGAAGGCAGTGAGAATGCAGAGAGAATGCATAGAGAAGGAAGATAGAATGCAGAGATAATGTAGAGAGAAGGCAGGGAGAATGTAGAGAGAATGCAGAGAGAAAGCTGAGAGAATGCAGAGAGAATGTAGAGAGAATGCAGAGAGAAAGCAGAGAGAATGCAGACAGAATGTAGAGAGAAGGCAGAGAGAGTGCAGAGAGAATGCAGAGAGAATGCATAGAGAAGAAACAGAGAATGTAAATAGAAGGTAGAGAGAAGGCAGAGAGAAGGCAGAGAGAATGCAGAGAGAGGGCTGAGAGAATCAGGAGAGAAGGCAGAGAGAAGGCAGAGAGAATGTAGAGAGAATGCAGAGAGAATGTAGAGAGAATGCAGAGAGAAGCCGGAGAGAATGCAGAGAGAATGCAGAGAGAAGGCAGAGAGAAGGCAGAGAGAATGCAGAGAGAAGGCAGAGAGAAGGCCGAGAGAATGCAGAGAGAAGGCAAAGAGAATGCAGAGAGAAGGCAGAGAGAAGGCAGAGAGAATGCAGAGAGAAGGCAGAGAGAAGGCAGAGAGAAGGCAGAGAGAATGCAGAGAGAAGGCAGAGAGAATGCAGAGAGAAGGCAGAGAGAAGGCAGAGAGTAGGCAGAGAGAATGTAGAGAGAAAGCAGAGAGAATGTAGAGAGAATGCAGAGAGAAGCCGGAGAGAAAGCAGAGAGAATCCAGATAGAATGCAGAGAGAATGTAGAGAGAATGCAGAGAGAAGCCGGAGAGAATGCAGAGAGAATGCAGAGAGAAGGCAGAGAGAAGGCAGAGAGAATGCAGAGAGAAGGCAGAGAGAAGGCAGAGAGAATGCAGAGAGAAGGCAGAGAGAAGGCAGAGAGAATGCAGAGAGAAGGCAGAGAGTAGGCAGAGAGAATGTAGAGAGAAAGCAGAGAGAATGTAGAGAGAATGCAGAGAGAAGCCGGAGAGAAAGCAGAGAGAATCCAGATAGAATGCAGAGAGAATGCAGAGAGAAGGCAGAGAGAATCCAGACAGAATGCAGAGAGAATGCAGAGAGACCGCAGAGAGAATCAGAGAGAATGAAGAGAGAATGCAGAGAGAATGTAGAGAGAATTCAGAGAGAATGAAGTAAGAATGCAGAGAGAATGCAGAGAGAAGGCAGGGAGAAGGCAGAGAGAATGCAGAGAGAATGCAGGGAGAAAGCAGAGAGAATGTAGAGAGAATGAAGAGAGAAGGCAGAGAGAATGCAGAGAGAGGGCAGAAAGAATGAAGTGAGAAGGCAGAGAGAATGCAGAGAGAAGGCAGAGAGAAGGCAGAGAGAAGGCAGAGAGAATGCAGAGAGAAGACAGAGAGAAGGCAGAGAAAATGCAGAGAGAAGGCAGAGAGAAGGCAGAGAGAATGTAGAGAGAATGCAGAGAGAATGTAGAGAGAATGCAGAGAGAAGCCGGAGAGAATGCAGAGAGAATGCAGAGAGAAGGCAGAGAGAAGGCAGAGAGAATGCAGAGAGAAGGCAGAGAGAAGGCAGAGAGAATGCAGAGAGAAGGCAGAGAGAAGGCAGAGAGAATGCAGAGAGAAGGCAGAGAGTAGGCAGAGAGAATGTAGAGAGAAAGCAGAGAGAATGTAGAGAGAATGCAGAGAGAAGCCGGAGAGAAAGCAGAGAGAATCCAGATAGAATGCAGAGAGAATGCAGAGAGAAGGCAGAGAGAATCCAGACAGAATGCAGAGAGAATGCAGAGAGACCGCAGAGAGAATCAGAGAGAATGAAGAGAGAATGCAGAGAGAATGTAGAGAGAATTCAGAGAGAATGAAGTAAGAATGCAGAGAGAATGCAGAGAGAAGGCAGGGAGAAGGCAGAGAGAATGCAGAGAGAATGCAGGGAGAAAGCAGAGAGAATGTAGAGAGAATGCAGAGAGAAGGCAGAGAGAATGCAGAGAGAGGGCAGAAAGAATGAAGTGAGAAGGCAGAGAGAATGCAGAAAGAAGGCAGAGAGAATGCAGAGAGAAGGCAGAGAGAATGCAGAGAGAAGGCAGAGTGAATGTAGAGAGAATGCAAAGAGAAGGCAGAGAGAAGGCAGAGAAAAGGCAGAGAGAATCAGGAGAGAAGGCAGAGATAAGGCAGAGAGAATGCAGAGAGAATGTAGAGAGAATGCAAGGAGAAGGCACAGAGAATGCAGAGAGAAGGCAGAGAGAATGCAGAGCGAATGCAGAGAGTAGGTAGAGAGAATGCAGAGAGAATGCAGAGAGAATGAAGAGAGAATGAAGAGAGAAGGCAGAGAGAAGGCAGAGAGAATGCAGAGAGAAGGCAGAGAGAATGTAAAGAGAAGGTAGAGAGAAGGCAGAGAGAATGAAGAGAGAAGGCAGAGGGAGTGCAGAGAGAATGAAGAGAGAAGGCAGAGAGAAGGCAGAGAGAATGCAGAGAGAAGGCAGAGAGACTGCAGAGAGAATGTAGAGAGAATGCAGAGAGAAGGCAGAGAGAATGCAGAGAGAATGCAGAGAGAATGTAGAGAGAAGGCAAGGAGAATGAAGAGAGAAGGCAGAGAGAAGGCAGAGAGAATGTAGAGAGTAGGCAGAGAGAATGTAGAGAGAATGCAGAGAGAATGTAGAGAGAAGGCAGAGAGAATGCAGAGAGAAGGCAGAGAGAATGCAGAGAGAAGGCAGAGAGAAGGCAGAGAGAATGTAGAGAGTAGGCAGAGAGAATGTAGAGAGAATGCAGAGAGAAGCCAGAGAGAATGCAGAGAATATGTAGAGAGAATGCAGAGAGAAGACAGAGAGAATGCAGAGAGAAGGCCGAGAGAAAGCAGAGAGAAGGCAAAGAGAATGCAGAGAGAAGGCAGAGAGAAGGCAGAGAGAATGCAGAGAGAATGCAGAGAGAATGGACAGAGAAGGCAGAGAGAATGCAGAGAGAAGGCAGAGAGAAGGAAGAGAGAAGGCAGAGAGAATGCAGAGCAAATGCATAGAGAATGCAGAGAGAAGGCAGAGAGAAGGCAGAGAGAATGCAGAGAGAATGCAGAGAGAAGGCAGAGAAGTGCAGAGAGAATGAAGTGAGATGGCAGAGAGAAGAGAGAAGGCAGGGAGAAGGCAGAGAGAATGCAGAGAGAATGCAGGGAGAAAGCAGAGAGAATGTAGAGAGAATGCAGAGAGAAGGCAGAGAGAATGCAGAGAGAGGGCAGAAAGAATGAAGTGAGAAGGCAGAGAGAATGCAGAGAGAAGGCAGAGAGAATGCAGAGAGAAGGCAGAGAGAAGGCCGAGAGAATGCAGAGAGAAGGCAAAGAGAATGCAGAGAGAAGGCAGAGAGAAGGCAGAGAGAATGCAGAGAGAAGGCAGAGATAGTGCAGAGAGAACGAAGTGAGATGGCAGAGAGAAGGCAGAGAGAATGCAGAGAGAAGGCAGAGAGAAGGCAGAGAGTAGGCAGAGAGAATGTAGAGAGAAAGCAGAGAGAATGTAGAGAGAATGCAGAGAGAAGCCGGAGAGAAAGCAGAGAGAATCCAGATAGAATGCAGAGAGAATGCAGAGAGAAGGCAGAGAGAATCCAGACAGAATGCAGAGAGAATGCAGAAAGACCGCAGAGAGAATCAGAGAGAATGAAGAGAGAATGCAGAGAGAATGTAGAGAGAATTCAGAGAGAATGAAGTAAGAATACAGAGAGAATGCAGAGAGAAGGCAGGGAGAAGGCAGAGAGAATGCAGAGAGAATGCAGGGAGAAAGCAGAGAGAATGTAGAGAGAATGCAGAGAGAAGGCAGAGAGAATGCAGAGAGAGGGCAGAAAGAATGAAGTGAGAAGGCAGAGAGAATGCAGAGAGAAGGCAGAGAGAATGCAGAGAGAAGGCAGAGAGAATGTAGAGAGAATGCAAAGAGAAGGCAGAGAGAAGGCAGAGAAAAGGCAGAGAGAATCAGGAGAGAAGGCAGAGATAAGGCAGAGAGAATGCAGAGAGAATGTAGAGAGAATGCAAGGAGAAGGCACAGAGAATGCAGAGAGAAGGCAGAGAGAATGCAGAGCAAATGCAGAGAATAGGCAGAGAGAATGCAGAGAGAAGGCAGAGAGAAGGAAGAGAGAAAGCAGAGAGAAGGCAGAGAGAAGGCAGAGAGAAGGCAGAGAAAATGCAGAGAGAGGGCAGAGAGAATCAGGAGAGAAGGCAGAGAGAAGGCAGAGAGAATGTAGAGAGACTGCAGAGAGAATGTAGAGAGAATGCAGAGAGAAGGCAGAGAGAAGACAGAGAGAAGGCAGAGAGAAGGCAGAGAAAATGCAGAGAGAGGGCAGAGAGAATCAGGAGAGAAGGCAGAGAGAAGGCAGAGAGAATGTAGAGAGAAAGCAGAGAGAATGTAGAGAGAATGCATTGAGAAGGCAGAGAGAAGGCAGAGAGAAGGCAGAGAGAAGGCAGAGAGAATGCAGAGAGAATGAGGAGAGAAGGCAGAGAGAAGGCAGAGAGAATGCAGAGAGAAGGCAGAGAGAGTGCAGAGAGAATGCAGAGAGAAGGCCGAGAGAGTGCAGAGAGAATGCAGAGAGAATGCATAGACAAGGAAGAGAGAATGTAAAGAGAAGGTAGAGAGAAGGCAGAGAGAATGCAGAGAGAATGCAGAGAGAAGGCAGAGAGAATGCAGAGAGAAGGCAGAGAGAATGCAGAGAGAAGGCAGAGTGAATGTAGAGAGAATGCAAAGAGAAGGCAGAGAGAAGTCAGAGAAAAGGCAGAGAGAATCAGGAGAGAAGGCAGAGATAAGGCAGAGAGAATGCAGAGAGAATGTAGAGAGAATGCAAGGAGAAGGCACAGAGAATGCAGAGAGAAGGCAGAGAGAAGGCAGAGAGAAGGCCGTGAGAGTGCAGAGAGAATGCAGAGAGAATGCATAGAGAAGGAAGAGAGTATGTAAAGAGAAGGTAGAGAGAAGGCAGAGAGAATGAAGAGAGAAGGCAGAGAGAGTGCAGAGAGAATGCAGAGAGAAGGCAGAGAGAAGGCAGAGAGAAGGCAGAGAGAAGGCAGATAGAATGCAGAGAGAAGGCAGAGAGACTGCAGAGAGAATGTAGAGAGAATGCAGAGAGAAGGCAGAGAGAAGACAGAGAGAATGCAGAGAGAAGGCAGAGAAAATGCAGAGAGAGGGCAGAGAGAATCAGGAGAGAAGGCAGAGAGAAGGCAGAGAGAATGTAGAGAGAAAGCAGAGAGAATGTAGAGAGAATGCATAGAGAAGGCAGAGAGAAGGCAGAGAGAAGGCAGAGAGAATGTAGAGAGAATGCAGAGAGAAGGCAGAGAGAATGCAGAGAGGATGCAGAGAGAATGAGGAGAGAAGGCAGAGAGAATGCAGAGAGAATGCAGAGAGAATGAGGAGAGAAGGCAGAGAGAAGGCAGAGAGAATGCAGAGAGAATGTAGAGAGAATGCAGAGAGAAGGCAGAGAGAAGGCAGAGAGAATGCAGAGAGAAGGCAGAGAGAGTGCAGAGAGAATGCAGAGAGAAGGCCGAGAGAGTGCAGAGAGAATGCAGAGAGAATGCATAGAGAAGGAAGAGAGAATGTAAAAAGAAGGTAGAGAGAAGGCAGAGAGAATGAAGAGAGAAGGCAGAGAGAGTGCAGAGAGAAGGCAGAGAGAAGGCAGAGAGAAGGCAGAGAGAATGCAGAGAGAATGAAGAGAGAAGGCAGAGAGAAGGCAGAGAGAAGGCAGAGATAATGCAGAGAGAATGTAGAGAGAAGGCAGAGAGAATGCAGAGAGAAGGCAGGGAGAAGGCAGAGAGAATGGAGAGAGAAAGCAAAGAGAATGCAGAGAGAATGTAGAGAGAATGCAGAGAGAATCCAGACAGAAGGCAGAGAGAAGGCAGAAAGAAGGCAGAGAGAATGTAGAGAGAATGCAGAGAGAAAGCAAAGAGAATGCAGAGAGAATGTAGAGAGAATGCAGAGAAAAGGCAGAGAGAAGGCAGAGAGAATGCAGAGAGAAGGCAGAGAGAATGCAGAGAGAATGCAGAGAGAATGCAGAGAGAAGGCAGAGAGAATGCAGAGAGAATGTAGAGAGAATGCAGAGAGAATGTAGAGAGAAGGCAAGGAGAATGCAGAGAGAAGGCAGAGAGAAGGCAGAGAGAATGTAGAGATAATGCAGAGAGAATGTATAGAGAAGGCAGAGAGAATGTAGAGATAATGCAGAGAGAATGTATAGAGAAGGCAGAGAGAAGGCAGAGAGAAGGCAGAGAGAATGCAGAGAGAAGGCAGAGAGAAGGCAGAGAGAATGTAGAGAGTAGGCAGAGAGAATGTAGAGAGAATGCAGAGAGAAGCCGGAGAGAATGCAGAGAATATGTAGAGAGAATGCAGAGAGAAGGCAGATAGAATGAAGAGAGAAGGCAGAGAGAAGGCAGAGAGAAGGCCGAGAGAATGCAGAGAGAAGGCAAAGAGAATGCAGAGAGAAGGCAGAGAGAAGGCAGAGAGAAGGCAGAGAGAATGCAGAGAGAATGGACAGAGAAGGCAGAGAGAATGCAGAGAGAAGGCAGAGAGAAGGAAGAGAGAAGGCAGAGAGAATGCAGAGCAAATGCATAGAGAATGCAGAGAGAAGGCAGAGAGAAGGCAGAGAGAATGCAGACAGAAGGCAGAGAGAAGGCAGAGAGAATGTAGAGAGAATGCAAAGCGAATGCAAAGAGTAGGCAGAGAGAATGCAGATAGAAGGCAGAGCGAATGCAGAGAGAAGGCAGAGAGAATGCAGAGGGAAGGCCAAGAGAATGCAGAGCGAATTCAGAGAGTAGGCAGAGAGAATGCAGAGAGAATGCAGAGAGAATGAGGAGAGAAGGCAGAGAGAAGGCAGAGAAAATGTAGAGAGAATGAGATGAGAAGGCAGAGAGAAGGCAGAGAGAAAGCAGAGAGTAGGCAGAGAGAATGCAGAGAGAATGAGGAGAGAAGGCAGAGAGAAGGCAGAGAGAATGTAGAGAGAATGCAGAGAGAAAGCAGAGAGAATGCAGAGAGAATGTAGAGAGAATGCAGAGAGAGGGTGAGAGAAGGCAGAGAGAATGCAGAGAGGAGGCAGAGAGAAGGCAGCGAGAAGGCAGAGAGAATGCAGAGAGAAGGCAGAGAGAAGGCAGAAAGAATGCAGAGAGAAGGCAGCGAGAAGGCAGAGAGAATGAAGGGAGTATGTAGAGAGAAAGCAGAGAGAATGAGGAGAGAAGGTAGAGAGAAGGCCGAGAGAATGCAGAGCAAATGCAGAGAGACAGCAGAGAGAATGCATAGAGAAGGAAGAGGGAATGTAAAGAGAAGGTAGAGAGAAGGCAGAGAGAATGCAGAGAGAAGGCAGAGAAGTGCAGAGAGAATGAAGTGAGATGGCAGAGAGAATGAAGTGAGATGGCAGAGAGAAGAGAGTAGGCAGAGAGAAGGCAGTGAGAATGCAGAGAGAATGCATAGAGAATGCATAGAGAATGAAGAGAGAATGCAGAGAGAAGGTAGAGAGAAGGCAGAGAGAATGTAGAGAGAATGCAGAGAGAAAGCAGAGAGAATGCAGAGAGAATGTAGAGAGAATGCAGAGAGAAAGCAGAGAGAATGCAGACAGAATGTAGAGAGAATGCAGAGAGAAGGCAGAGAGAGTGCAGAGAGAATGCAGAGAGAATGCATAGAGAAGAAAGAGAATGTAAATAGAAGGTAGAGAGAAGGCAGAGAGAAGGCAGAGAGAATGCAGAGAGAGGGCAGAGAGAATCAGGAGAGAAGGCAGAGAGAAGGCAGAGAGAATGTAGAGAGAATGCAGAGAGAATGTAGAGAGAATGCAGAGAGAAGCCGGAGAGAATGCAGAGAGAAGGCAGAGAGAAGGCAGAGAGAAGGCAGAGAGAATGCAGAGAGAAGGCAGAGAGAAGGCAGAGAGAAGGCAGAGAGAAGGCAGAGAGAAGGCAGAGAGAATGTTGAGAGAATGCAGAGAGAATGTAGAGAGAATGCAGAGAGAAGCCGGAGAGAATGCAGAGAGAATGCAGAGAGAAGGCAGAGAGAAGGCAGAGAGAATGCAGAGAGAAGGCAGAGAGAAGGCAGAGAGAATGCAGAGAGAAGGCAGAGAGAAGGCAGAGAGAATGCAGAGAGAAGGCAGAGAGTAGGCAGAGAGAATGTAGAGAGAAAGCAGAGAGAATGTAGAGAGAATGCAGAGAGAAGCCAGAGAGAAAGCAGAGAGAATCCAGATAGAATGCAGAGAGAATGCAGAGAGAAGGCAGAGTGA